>NC_085874.1:1925000-2139675 GCF_034702125.1 Engraulis encrasicolus
ACGCCACCCACACACACACACACATACCTCCCTCTTCCTCTCTCTCTGTCTAACCCTCTCTCTGACATATTCTCTCCCTCCAAACCACACACATCATGTGAGAGACCAAGAAAGAGAGAGAGACCGAGAAAGACAGAGGCCGAGAAAGACAGAGACAGAGAGAGAGAGAGAGAGAGAGAGAGAGAGAGAGAGAGAGAGAGAGAGAGAGAGAGAGAGAGAGAGAGAGAGAGAGAGAGAGAGAGAGAGAGAGAGAGAGAGAAAAAGAGACACAGAAAAAGAGACACAGAAAAAGAGACACAGAAAAAGAGACACAGAAAAAGAGCCTACATGTCAGCTTAGTTTTGAAGGTGTAAAATACAGAGAGACAGGTGCCTGGCTGGCTGCCACAAAGCTCTGCGAGCTACCATGGGTGTTGTGTCACACTTGGGATGGGCGGGCCCAGGCTAGGGAGACAGGGTCTTTGTGCATCCAAATTCGATCATCCGTGGGGGAGACCGACCGTTAGCCTCCCACTGAGAGACTGGCAGCAGGCACAGAGCTTAAGTACAGGCTGCTTTGATGAGGCTAATGCACCTCACGCCGAGATCTGGATGTGGGATCAGCATGGTGTGATGAGGTCCAGATGACAGTGTGTAATTCGAAGGTGTTTTGGGTCGTTAAGACACACACACACATCCACGCACGCACACACTTTCTTTCCCCTCTCACAAATGCAAACAGCCTCTCTCTCTCTTTCTTTCTCTCTCTCTCTCTCTCTCTCTCTCTCTCTCTCTCTCTCTCTCTCTCTCTCTCTCTGTGCCTGTCTCCCTGCCTCGGTCCCGCTGACAGCTAATATTTGCATTCGGCCCTGCTACCCGTGTGGTGATTATGTTTATGCTAATTGGAAGTGCAAAGCCCAGCTGTGTGTTTCAAGTCGGTGAAGCAGTCATTCGTAAGCAGTCGTGTCTGGCCCCATTGATTTACCCAAGCGTCTCCACCCACGCATGCGCTGTGGGACAATAGCCCTCTCTCTGTCTTAGATACACATGCACGCATGCACACATGGACGCACGCCCACACACTCACCTACTCCTCCACCCAAGCTTTTAAACAGTGTCTCTGCAGTCATCTCATTAATCCATCCCTATTGCATAGATACAAACAAACACTACAAAAGTAAACAGATCCACCCTTCATATTCACGCTCCCCTCTCACGGGTGTTCATTGTGTTGTGTAATGCAGTGAATTCTGAAATTGGGAGGCATATACTGTATATATCAGAAACAGGATCATAAAAGGAATGCATAATCATAAAAGTAAACAAAAGATGAAAGAACAAGTAAAATGTTTTAGATGCCAACGATACAACATAAAAATAAATAACATTTTATATACCTGGTGGTGTTATTTTCTTCTTGTCTCTGGAAGGACTGCAATGTGCAACGGTATTTTGATGGATTCAGTCTGTGGGTCACAAAAAAACAAAGAATGATGCACATGAGGAAAGTGGCCCAAGAAATGAAGAGTTGCAAAGTCAGAAGCCAGGGTAGAATCGCTACTTCTCGCCATCATCCCAACTCACAGCAGGTTGTGAAAGTCAACCAGGGTGTACTACTCATAGAACCAAACCAACCTCACAAAACTAAACTCATTGCATGGATCTTTTCAAAATTTAAGTTTAATTGATCAGCGTTTTCACATTTGTGACTCAACATGGCATGGTGAAGTTAAACCATGTGAAACAATGCTGGTAAATTGTTGCGTTCATTTTGCAAAGTTAGTGGCAGCGCATTTTACTGTACAAACTCTCTATTTCTCATTTTACTTCTCTCAACCTTGATCTTACCCGTTTTGTTGTTCAACTGGTCTGACAAGTATGGGTTGTATGTGGCACTGAAATGTCTCAATGATACATGACTAGAGGTTAGTGCACCCAGTGAACGTGAAACACAATAGATAGATTTGTGAGTACATTCTCTATCTGCTATGCAGCTGGGTCAAAACAAGTATCAAGCGGCAGTACCGCAGTAATATATCAGTAGGCTACTTTCTTAGGTAAATAAATGTGTATGAATGCATTACCCTTTACAAAATTCATACCTCTCAACGGGAAGCGATGCACTTGAAAGTTCCAAATGAACAAGTAAGGGATAACAGCTAGCCTACAGAAGTGACTGGCTGTGTGAAAAATAATGGCGAGGAGGAGGCAAAAAAAACATTGAAAAGCCAGTGACTTTGAAGACCTAATTTTCCCCACTTTATCTGTTGTTTGTATCCAGGAAAAAAATAAGCCACAACTATCTCTATGTGTGTAAGATAAAATATGACTGCAATACTAAAATATCGGATTGATTTACTACTTTATTGCATCCATTAGAATCTGTTGGTTCAGCTGCTAGAGTTATTATGGTTACAAGGGCCGCATTAAGATGACCTAGGGCCCCTAGGCTAGAGGTTGCTCTGGGGCTCCCCAGAAGGCAAAATTTGTGACAAATTTACATTGACAGTGCCATAATTACGAGCTAGGAATTAAAGATAACATGTCTACCAACTGTACTCAACACGAGAGCTGAATTTTTCCAATATCACAACCACAATACTGCAACTTTTCACTTTGTCCAATCAGGGCCCCCCTGGCAGGTGGGGGCCCCTAGGCTGCACCCATATCTAGCCTGTGCGTTAATCTGCCCCTGATTGTCACCACCATTAATAAACGCATTGATCTGGACCAGTGATTTCCAATATTTGAGATCTACACATTTCATTTATTAAGTTCCTGATCACCAGTCATCATATCTGGCAGTCAGAAAAAAACATGTTGTCAAGGGACAGGAAGCTGTACTCTCTACCTGAAACTGTGTTTCATAACCAGCTAAAATAGTTATCAGATGTGAGATGCCTGTTCCTTGGCAACTACAGTATTCCCAGGCACTCAGCCTCAAATCACCCCTTTCCTGTCATAGCGTATATGTGAGAGAAGTAATTAATGTTCAAAACTCTTTAAAAATCTCTTGGGAGACTAAACACAATGCCATTTGTTAACCTCCCCAGCTCTGTAACACTAACAGATTGAGAGACAAGAGAAGAATGGAAGGAGAAATGGTGATGCGGTCAGTGGCGGAACAATTGCACATAGGGCCCTAGGGCAAAACATTGATAGGGCCCCCCATATGTGCAGACAAGGTCATAATAGGGCCCCAATCACCAATACGGGAGGGCCCTGAGCAACAGCTCCCGCCATGGATGCGGTGAAAGGGGAGGAATGTCAACCAAATCAGGCTACACACAAACACCCCTTCTCAGTGAGCCCTATCTCTGTCATTTCGTGAAGTATTCACGAAAAAAAAAAAACTTTAATTTTCGTGGTGCATTCACGTTATTGCCCGTTTTTCGTGGTTGGGCAACGAAACGCTGCCTATTCATTTGAATTGCCCCACTGCTGCTATGGTTATCCAAGCGTCTGCAGGGGCGGGGAGGGGGTGCTGACAGAACACTGCTGATACACTCGGGACTCACTAATTCGACGCCCTTTCGGTACTTACGCCTTATGTCATACGACCCTAAATCTAAACCTAACCCTAACCTTAACCCTAAACCTAAACCTAACTCTAACCCTAACCTTAACCCTACTTAAAGGGGTATGCCACTATTTTGGGGCTTAATACAGTTAAAATCGTTGATTGGGGTTTATAAAGGTGGTAAAGTGTCTTGTTTTTCATGTAAGTCGTTGTCTTGCTTTAAGACAAGTTAAAAGAGGGAATATGTCGCTAAGCTAGTGAAAGTCAATGGATCCGTGTAGCATTGTAGCATGCTACATGGATTCATTGACTTTCACTAGCTTAGCGACCTGCTCCCTCTTTTAACTTGTCTTAAAGCAAGACAATAACTTACATGAAAAATAAGACACTTTACCACCTTTATAAACCCCAGCCAACGATTTTAACTGTAGCCTATTAAGCCCCAAAATAGTGGCATAACCCTTTAACCCTAAACCTAACCCTAACCCTAACCTTAACCCTAAATTGCTTGTTTGAAATATTTGAATACCATGTGACGGTACCGAAAGGGCGTCAAACTAGTGGGTCGCTAGGCAGCAGTCGGGCAATTCAAATGAATAGGCAGCGTTTCGTTGCCCAACCACGAAAAACGGGCAATAACGTGAATGCACCACGAAAAGTAAAGTTATTTTTTCCGTGAATACTTCACGAAATGAAAGAGATACGGTTGTCTCAGTTCTCCTCACCCCAAAGCACAGTTCTGTCTTTGAGAGGACTGGCACAGAAGCAACTGCTTTTGATGATGTGCAGGGACCTTGGTGAGGACTGAGGGTCCATCTGGCAAGCTCTTAAGAGCACACTTCGATTTGGCAACGCCTCATTCTGCAGACACCCCTGTCACACATCCAAGGCAACCTGCGCTTTAAACAGACAGACGTACAGATAGACTGTTGGCAATGTTGCTTCCATTGGTCACTTCTTCTCTGCTCATCACTAGTATGAATGGAACCTCTTTGCGCACTGACCCTCCGCAAGCAAATGCTTTATTAAAGCAACACTAAGTAGTTTCAACCTTAGAATAATAGTCAAACTAGTTAGAGGAAAGCATCAACTTTTAAAAAGGTTGAAAGTCACTTCTGAACTTGCTTTGCCACACTTCATGGGTTCTGTACATATTAGGGACTGTTTGTTATTTATTGTCAGGGTCTTCGGCAGATCCCTTGATTGGCAAATTTTGCATGACTCTCCCCTTGTGGACTTCAAAAGTTGGCATTGATTTTACAATTTCAACTGTATGGACGAATTAATCAAAGCTCTGACTGCAGCAGAGCCACGCAGATTAGCCCACACTTGCAACAGGGTTCTTCTATTTCCGTAACGTAATTGTCATGGACTAAAGGTTCAATTTCCATTACATTCCATATCACAAATTCACTATTCAATTTGTGTTCCAGCTGAAAAAGAACAAACAAACAAAAAAAACAACAACAAAAACAAACACCACCAACAACAACAAAACAAAAAAAATCTTGGTGTCTGATTTCAGTTTTAAAAGTGGGGTTGCAGGTATGACATCACGTTGGGGGAACTCCCCCAGGATTCTAAGGTTCTACATAGATTCCTATGAGCCTGCGGAACTCCAAACGTAATGTCATAATAGCACATTTTCTAAAAATGTTGTTAGGCAGACTGCAGGGTGCATCAAACGCTCCCTATGAAAAAATCTACCGGGGCCACCAGCCCCACGAAAATAGAAAATAGTAGTGATAGTCAAAATCTTGGTCTATTTCTATTCCAAGATTTTGACTATCACCATTATTTTCTATTTTCATGGGGCTGGTGGCCCCGGTAGACTTCACCCAAATTTCAAAATATTTTAAACAGTGTGTTTTTACTGGGTGTACAACATTTTTACTATAGGGCCATGGCAATATTTTTTTCATAGGGGGCATTTGATGCGCCCTACGTACACGGTCACGGTATAATAATATTCCATATTTTTTCTCTGTGGCTTCACAACCAGCAGGAAGCCCTAAGTCCAGAACAGACTACACTGCGCTTCAAACTTCACCTGAAGGAATGTTGTCAGATGTGCTGGCAGGTCATCACAGGGTTGGACAGGAAGATAAGATGCATGACCTGATTCCTCAAGCTTCCCTGGTGGTAGATAATAAGCCGAATCCCATCCCAGCAGAGAGATCAATGGCTGCCTGTGTAGTGGCCGATGATGCATGCTGTACAAGCTGCACACTTCCATTGGGGGATTCATTAAGGGCCAGTGGGACGTTTAATTAAGGAATTTCATTACATCTCATTCGTCGCCAATTACTCACAGTCACACTGCCATTCTACAATTTATATGTATGTCCATGTGCAGAAAAGGTTACCATTTAGGTCCCCGAGAAATTCCCATTAAGGTTTTGGTAAAGTCACTTAGACACTGCTGGAGGACATACAATTAAGAGGCAGTAAAGCTAGGTGGTGAAGGTAGTATAGTTGGAAATATTGAACAGTCTAGATAGAGGTTGGAAGGCCTACACTGTATTGTTCACTTGAGAAATGTAACGTGCCTATAGCAGCATTGGACATTTAAAGGATAATGTCTGCCAATTTCGACATGCAGTTGTAATGCTGACACTACCCTGGACTTGTCAGTACCTGAGATTTTTTTTTTCTTCAGCCTTTTCCCGAGATCCTGGTCATTGTACTGGGGGCAGAGTTTGTTTACATTAAAAAAAAACAACAAAAAACCCACTCCCTCTCAATAACATCCAAAAGGTTATGCAACATCAGCAGACAACCATAATATTTGGAGTGGGCCTATGTTAAGGTTTTTAATGTAAACAAAGTCTGCCCCCATTAGAATAGCTCAGATCTCAGAAAGGGCTGAGCTGAAATATGTAGCATCACCGGGTACTGACAATTGAGTCAAGGGTAGCGTGACTGCGTGAGCAATACAACAGCATACTGAAATTGGCAGAAGTTCCCCTTTAAGTTAAATGGCTGAGGTTATGCAATGTAGTTGATGATTTAACTACTTTGCATAACTTCACCCACCCATCATTAGGCCTATTACTTACTATATTACTCTGCCTATGTGATGCTGTCTGGTCTTCTTCATACCAACTCCACTCTCTAGTCTGTTGGGAGAAAAATGAATTTTGGATTTTTAGCAAGTAGAGGGAAATAAAATGGATTGATAAAGCAAAAGTAGGGTCTACTGCCATGTTTTCCCTCGGCCCGTGCGCTCAACTAAAGTGATTTCACTACTAATACTATAGTATCTACATACTTAGGAATCAGCTGGTTAAAGCCAATCTATATTTGGCAGGACTGAATCCAGAATGTCCATCTCTGATAGCAAGAATGTACAAAGTGTATATTCATCCAACTCTGCTGTCTCAATATCCCACAAGACTACTTACTGGCCCCGGTGGGCAAGCAGATGAGGTTCATCAAGCCCTGTTTTAAGGGCACTCAACATCAAAAGAAAATAACAAGAGCGCTCAGCCAGACCATCTTGAGAGTGCTTGAGCAAAGGCCAGGTGCACTCAAAAAGGTACCGCATGCCAGATTCCCTTTGCAGACTCCCAGCTTCACTGCTATATTTGGCAATCTTTTACGACCCTCCAAGAGGAGTGATCGCTGTGGTCAGCAGAGCAAGCTAATGAGAACACAATGACGATGATGCCAACCCAAACATCCACATCCAGTGGCGATGAGGTTAAGTAGTAAAATGGCTCCTACATATAGCCTACACGTTAGGGAGTGCCTGAGAATCCAAGACTCAGATCTAAGGTCTCAGATCTGCTCTATAAAACACATGTTGTTTTACTAGAGTAAATATGGTGCTTAAGGAGTGGTTCTACAAATACTTTTCAATTTACCCGATCATATTATATTAGAAATGTTGACAGAAATGGAAGCAAAACCTATGGAATTTTCACGTGGGTAATTTTAAATAATAGACACATATTTAGGCTATAATACTGTAATGTGAATTTCTTCAGTGCACCTACCACCACAATGTACCGTAAATAATAGTCTTTCACCTCTGGTGATCAAAGGCTAGGACGATCATAAAGAAGCAAGTAAAAGCAACGCAATAAAAACCACAACACAAACAAAAACTAAACCTCACCTCTCAATTCTTGTGTACTGCATTAGGTGGGGAATACAACCCTCACCTTAGCACGGACCTCTCCTTGTGCCAGTGGGTTTCAACTCCATGCGTTGCACTGTGAGCCAACACTGCCCCCCGGAGGTAGCACGTCTTTTGGCAGTGAAGTCTTAGGTGCTAAGGAGGAAGTTCAAGCCCTTTTTTTGCTCACCGTAACAGTGTAAAAGATGAAATGGACTAAGTCACACATACAAATCAAAATAACTTGCAGCAAAAATCAGATGAAGAACAGAATATGTACACAACTTTATATTTAGTATAGTTGACGCAAAAATAAAAAATACAGAGCATATTTACACAAGTTTATATTTAGTACATTTCAAGCATATGTGTCATTGAGAAAGACACGCAAGTCAACTTCAGCATTTAAAAGAAATAAAATAAACACTAAACACAATATCAATAGCAGCAGACACAAACATTGTGTGCAGCTCCAGTAGTTAGTCCATTCGTGTCAAGAGTGTGTGGTGTGCGCATGTGTGCAGTTTCAGATGGGCTTCTTGTTCTTGAATGATATTTCAAGCCACCTGCCATGTTCATATTTTCCCATGTGATGTGTTCAAACTACGTTTCTTTTCTGTTTTTCACAAACCTTAAATATTCCAATGCAGTCCTCAAAGTCCATAAGAACTTGGAAATGTCATTCATGCAATTTTCCCCGTTGTTGACCTAGGAGCGGATTGTAAAACCCCACCTCCAACGACAGCCCAAAAGTTGCTAATCTGACTGTGTGTGTGTGTGTGTGTGTGTGTGAGTCATGTGCCCTACCCTCTTCAGATTTTGTGTGTGTGTGTGTGTCCTACTCTCTTCAGATTTTGAGTG
Source organism: Engraulis encrasicolus (assembly GCF_034702125.1). Lineage (NCBI taxonomy): Eukaryota > Metazoa > Chordata > Actinopteri > Clupeiformes > Engraulidae > Engraulis > Engraulis encrasicolus. The sequence continues at coordinate 1,933,480 of NC_085874.1, forward strand.
TGTGTGTGTGTGTGTGTGTGTGTGTGTGTCCTACTCTCTTCAGATTTTGAGTGTGTGTGTGTGTGTGTGTGTGTGTGTGTGTGTGTGTGTGTGTGTGTGTGTTATCGGCGGCGAGACTCCAGCAGCTGCACCACCAGTCTGTTCTTGAGGCCGCGTATCTTGGAGCCGTAGTGCTGCTGGAGCTCGGTGTGCACTCGGCTGCGCAGACTCCGCAGGCACGGCAGAGAGCCGCAGTCGGGCACGTTGAGGAGCGTATGGAAAAACTCCTGCCACAGCTCACTGTGTGGGTTTCTGGGAAAAAAAAAGAGGAATGAAAAAATGACATGCGTGTATTCTTTCTTTCTGCAATTTGAGCATTCATGTATTCTTTCTTTCTGCACTTTGAGACGTGCGCCAGCGCAGCTCAATTCTCCATGGATGGATCGTTGCCAGTAATCAAGTTTACCAAGTTACTCAAACTCTGACTCATACTGAAAATGTTAAGGTGAGAATACTGATGGTATTTTTTTTTAAATTATTTTTTTCCTTCTTTCCGCAGGTTGAGAGCAGAGACTCTTCTCAATTCTTCATGGATGGATCACAGTCAGAAACTAATCAGTTTACCAAGTTACTCAACCTCTGACTCGTGTTGAAAATGGCAAGGTGAGAATACTGATCAGAGTTTTTTTTTGTTTTTTTAAAGAAGCCCCAATAGAAGGAAATTTGAAAAATGTCCACTTGTCTAAGCGTGGTTTACATAGCTACACTTGTGATGGATGTTGGAGCTGAATTGCCTGCTAAGCTGCCACCAGATGAATAACACACTCACCTCTTGAAGGTCCCATTAGGCCTCCATTCACCGTCCTCGTGCTTCACCTGCATGTAGGAGCCAAAGATCATGCAGTATACCGTGCCTGCGATGCCAAAATAGTCCGTCTGGCGGAAACAATGCAGAAAACACAGACTGTGACTGTTGTTACATAGCATTACATAATCTATTGTTCACAAAACCATGATTCATTTGTGTTAATATTTGTAAGATACATTTGCAGGGGCGGTCCAACCGGGCAATTGCCCAGGGCGGCTGCTGCGAGAGGGGGTGGCACCATCGTGAAATCCTGCCCCTGCCGACATCGCGAAAATGATCTCTTGACCATTACCACGCTATTGTAATAACAACATGGTATTACCGGTTTTAATCAGTAGTTATAGGCTTTTTTTTCTGCCGATTTTATGATCTTTTTTTCTCAGGGGGGGCCGGGCGCCGGAGGTGGTGTCGCCTGGGGTGCAAATGATTGTAGGACCGCCACTGTATATTTTACTGGTAACCCTGGTGGTCACTTCACCCTGATAATGAACTTCCCGTGCTCCTGTGGCTCTAGTGGCAGTACCTGGTAGTTCCAGGGGCGTCCGCTGAGCATCTCGGTGCACTGGAAGGCGGAGGTCATGCACTTGGCGGTGAAGGCGGTGCCCGGGGGGAAGAGACTCATGTCGATGCTCTGGCCCAGGTCGATGAGGGCCAGGCCGTGGCTCACGTTCTCCGCCTCGAAGCACTCGTTCTCCAAAAACCTGCGGGGACAGGAGAGCACCATGAAGCTCAAGCCTTGGAACAGCGACCTACCAGTCAACGCTCCAGTTCGGGTATGGGAGACACAGCCGATCCCGCTGAGCTAAAGGTCGAGATTACAGTATAGCACATTGCAACCGATACTGCATGAGGCTTCGGGAGGTAGGCCTGTTAAAGTTCTACACCGAGCTCCACGTCACTCCACTACCTGGCCTTCTACCTCTTGCTAATTTTGCACAATGTAATCCAAGCTGTTTTCTGCTCAACCAAATGCACTTACAATGCCTCACTGCACTACCTGCATGTGTAATTCCCTGTTATTTATGACCCCTCTTGTTTTTCTGTCATGCCCCCCCAATTTTTGCTTTGTCCGATATTTGTTGAATCTGTGGGCAAACCAAAGTACATTCCTAGCAACTGTATTTATACTGTTGATATGGCTACAATAAACGAAATTAAGTTCCGCTAGTTGGCATGTGTTACATTAGTGTGTAGCGTGGGGGACTGCTTGGTGCTTACCTCTCGCCGAGCAGGAAGTTGTCAGGCTTGATGTCTGCGTGGACGATGTGGGCGCGGTGCAGCTGCTCCACCATGTGCAGGATACAGGAGGTGAAGTAGAGCACCATGGCCGCCGGGAGCACCTTCTCACTGCGGCTCTTGTACAGGTTCACCGCATTCTGTAGTGCACGCACACACACACACACACACACACACACACACACACACACACACACACACACACACACACACACACACACACACACACACACTTTGTGTTAAAGGTTAGGACATACACACTTACTACTTGCAGTTTCTGATTATTAAAATGCTTTATACCGAAACTTGAAACTCAAAAGTAGCAGAAATACTAATTGACCCATGCGAGGAGGAGGAGGAAGAGGAGGAGGAGGAGGAACAACAAACAATCTCAACCACTTTTCAATCTCAACAGTGGTCTGATGTGGTTTGGTGGATCAACTTGTTTTCTTTTTCTTAATTACTTCTAGTGCATTTTGTTATCAAATCACATTTTTGAAATCATATTTTTGGTTAAGTCACTGTCAGACTCACCAGCAGAGTGCCACAGTTGTGGAGGTCGCCGAGCAGAATGCTGCCGTTTCTGAAGAGGTGTGCGGAGTGGATGTTGTTGAAGAGGTGCCGCACGCTGGGCTGCAGCCGCGCGTTCAGCTGGCTGTTGATGTAGAACTCCCACGGGTTGGCCGGCTTCTGCACCTACACCCACGGCATGGCGGACACATACAGGAGGTCAGAGTTAGGCGGACACAGGAGGTCAGAGCCATGGCCGTAGGAGTTAAGGTAGTGAAACAAAGCAAAACTATTTGAGCAATGTTGCCAGGCAATGTCATGATTAACATTCAGGATTTCTGATGAAATGGCTGAAAAAAGTTGCGTGCTGCTAGTCCAAGTTCTAATAAAAGCATTATATGATTAACAGTCACAGAACAGTAGGGCTGGGGGAAAGCGATTATTTTTCTGACGTCTAGGTGCTCCAAGATGCCTCCAGCCCTATACAACAGTAAACAACATCTTATAGTATTGTTGCCCAGTGCATCACCACCGTTAGGCTACCGTAATCCCATGGACATCCGTGTTCCATTTTTACACAAAGACCGCGGCTCATGGAGCCTTCGACACACAGATCGCCATTAACAGAGTTCGACATTCCTGATCTGAGGCGTGCGTGCATCAGTGACTGATGAGTGGAGCATTTCTGTGTCCCTTTTACCTTCAGGAAAAGCTTCTCTGACGTTGTGAGGTTGGTGGCCTGATAGACGGTGGCAAAAGCTCCCTGTCCAAGGACGAAATCCACTCGGAGTGACTCACCAGCTGTGGGGGAATGAGATATTTGAAATACCGGTACACCAGATGAATGATCCAATGGAAAAGTGACAAATTACTAACCCTGATGGTTCTGTTAACACATTTTTGTTAGATAGCAGAGCAGAGAAAATAAAGTTGGAGAACATTGAAAAGTGGTTAAATAACTTCTATGAAACGGCCAACTAAAGGAAAAAAACATTGTTCAAAGCCAGTGTTCTGTGCAGTACATTTCAATTCAAACGCATTGGGTGGAGGTTGGAAGGATGGGCGCCTTCTTTAGAATTCAGTTAGGGTATCATTTTGACAAAGCAACTCAGTTCCACAAAGCACAGACACATGGACAGACTGCTCGCTAATGTGCCAATCCATCTCTTTTGATGAGATCATTCATCATCTTGAGAACTTTTCACAGTCAAATCCGGACAACAGAACAAAAAATGGGCCTTGGGGGAGAATGAGAATCCACACCATTATGAAGGTCATATTTCCAGATATAAACAGTAACACCAAATGGCAATGCAGTTCCACTCTGTACGGATCTTCACTTCGTTGAACCTGTGTGTGTGTGTGTGTGTGTGTGTGTGTGTGTGTGTGTGTGTGTGTGTGTGTGTGTGTGTGTGTGTGTGTGTGTGTGTGTGTGTGTGTGTGTGTGTGTGTGTGTGTGTGTGTGTGTGTGTGTGTGTGTGTGTGTGTGTGTGTGTGTGTGTGTGTGTGTAAGGTGGCAGCGGCCAAGTGTTTAGGGAGGCGGTCTTGAGATCTGAGGGTTGTGGATTCGAATCCCACCCTGACCTCTCCCCACGCCTCCACCCTTGGCTGAAATGCCCTTGAGCAATGCACCTAACCCCCAACACTGCTCCACTTGTATTGTATTTTACTGTATTTTATGTTTCGTCACCTGCCCAGGGACTGCAGATGGAAACGGGCTTGTAAGCTATAATCTGGTGCAGGTCATCTCTTTACTTTTGTAACTAATGTACTTTACACTTGGCCCTGTCTAAATAAACCAATAAATAAAATAATAAATACATACATAAATTAATAAATAAACAAACAAACAAACTGTAACCAAATACCTGGTAAAATAACTAAGTTGCTTTGGATAAAAGCATCAGCTAAGTGTAATGAAATGTGTGCGTGTGTGTGCGTGTGCGTGGACTCTGCGTGTACTGCATGATCTCTGCCCTGCTTACCCATGGTGGTGGTCATCTTTGGGCTGATATTGGGGAGGTTGCAGTCCCAGGTGGTGACGTGTGGGTGGGAGCTGAGGGGGACTGGCAGCCTGGAGAGGAAGAACTGAATCAAGTCCTCACTCCAGGGGTCCGACACCAGGTTAGCAAGGGCTGCAGGATCAGACAAGACAAGACACACCGGGCATCATTCACAATACAAGGCAAATTAATCAACAATAATATACAGTTCATGATATGTTAGACTGGTAGTCCAAAGGTTGCCAGGTTGCAGGCTGTTGTTGTGAGTAATTAACAAGTAAGTGCTCTTGCCCATCCTCCATGAGTGAGGTATCCTGAGCATGGTCTGCACTACTCACCGTCTTGCACGGGTGAGGCATAAATGCAATTTTATTGTGTGCAGCGAGCACTGTGTGCCGTGGAGTGCTAACGACAATGGGAGTAGGGCTGTCCCTAACGATTATTTTTCTCCCGATTATTCTATCAACTATTTTTTTCGAATAGTCACGATTATTGGGGGTTTTTTTTTGGAAGGCAAAAACTGTGATATGCCCTAGTGCCCTAGTGCACATAGGACCTATTAGGACAATGATTTCTAAAAAAGGGGACATTTTATAAATTAGTCACAGACTAATAAATACAGGCCTAATATATCTATTTGTTTCAGTTCAAATCACTTATTCACTTAGCGTAAATGCAAAACAATGAGTATAGTATGACATTGGCGCATGGAGAAACTATAGGCCTAGGCCTACATTTCAGCCACTTATATTTTGACAAACAAGGCTACATAAGATTTTACCCATGACATGTGTATATATAATAGTAGTACATTGTCATTTATATTTTAAAAATACAGTACAGTGAATCATTTATGTTTACAACACAGTTTCATTCGTCCCTCATGCAGGGGTCTATGTAATGAAAAAAATAATAAAACAAAATAGGAGCAGAGATAAGAATTTAAGAGCACTGTGAAATTGTTAACGCATAGACAAAAAGGGTCTAAGAGGGTAGGCTATGCCTTTTCCCCCACACAGGCGTACACATTCTACATGAGGGGTGCTGGTCACAGGGCCAGTTTTTCAAAATTCCTCCCATTAAAAGGGCTGAACAACATATTACACATGTATGTCTATATTCACATTCATTATTTCTATATGCAGCCCGATGTCTCCTCTGCTGTGTCAATGAAGGCCTGCCACCTAACTCATTAAAACTGTCCCTTCTCTGAAGGTTTTTTGTATCGCTCCCAAACCCAAGTTAACTACAACAACTTGACTAGACTTGTGATCCTTCAAGCACTTGTGGTTTTCTCTATAGGATGTATTTACTCCAGGAGGAAAATGCTAAGGAAATCGTAATTCAAATCGTTTTTAACAAAAACGGAAATCGTTAAAAAAAAAAAAAAAAAGTAAAAAAAAATAAAAAAAAAAATAATAATAATTTTTTTTTTTTTTTTTGCGCAAATCACGCAATCGACGGTATGTTGAACACGCCGACTTATTTACGCAATCGACGTAATCGATTACGTCGAATAGTCGGGACAGCCCTAAATGGGAGCTTCCCAGGTGGGCAACTGTTACTAAAACTGAACTGAATAAAAAACCCTTATGAATCATGTAATTTATGAAACACTGAATAACAGCCCTAGGGCAAACTTCAATGTGCAAACATCAATATGTACGTTCCCCTCCAGGTGCGCGTGTGTGTGTGTGTGTGTGTGTGTGCGTGTGTACCTGCTGCAGGAGTGTGTTTGAGGGCAGAGGTGGGTTGGGGGCTCATGGGGACGTCCTCCATGCCCGTCTCCATGCGAGTCTCGGGGCCCTTGGCAGGACTCTGCAGCATGGGCTGCTCCTCCTGCCACAGTGGCGGGGGTGCCGCCAGGCTGCGGCGCGCTGTTCGCACCCCACCGAAACCAAGGTCCAGTTCGGCAACGGGGCTAGCGTCGCCTTTCATGGAGCCTATGACCCACGCCATGTCGGGACTCATGGGGACGTCCAGAGTGGTGGCCTTTGAAGCCGGCGCTGCTGGGCTCATGCTGACGTCGTCTGGCACCAGTCTGGAGGTGGCGGCAGCAGCAGCAGGAGCAGGAGCAGCCGGCTCAGGGCTCATGGGCACGTCACAGTGCGACCTCTGTAAAAGGTCCTGGCTGCCGGGGAAGACCTCCTGGGCCTTGGTCTCGTGAACAGAGCTCCTGGAGAGGAAGGAGTGGGCGGCTGGGGCGATCTCCAGACCTGCGGGCCTGGGAGCCTCCGCGCCGAGACACGAAAGCCCAGCCTTCGAGGATTCCGGCCCCTTCTCCGGGCTCTCGTAGATGGTCCAGCTGGACTTGGGGCCCACAGTGGCACCACCAGCAGCAGCAGCGGACGTGGACGCTAATAGCTTGAAGGCCCGCTCGTCTTCGGTTGGGGCGACTGTGTGGTCAGGGAAGGAGAGGGCAGCGAGGGGGTGGGCTGTGGTGTAGCTGACGGACGAGGACGAGGCTTGGTGGTGCTGGCTCTGCTGGACCGGTGCCAAGCCTTCGCCCACGATGGTGCCCTGAGCTGCCAACGTCCTCAGCGCCGGGGAGGACTGGGACTCCACTGGACTCTGCTCGATAATTGGACTGAAATCAAAACAAGAAAGCTATGAAGCAAACAGGCACTTGGCTGGTAATGTCTTTTTCTTTGGCCAAGGAATTTTTTAATGTACCATCCAATCATTTGCTATACAAATTCTTTTGCTATACAAATTGTAGCATTTCATTTGGAGAAATTATTGTCCAGGTGCAAGTCTGGTTTACACTCACAACTATGTAACAAATCTATAAAATTATTTAATTACATTTTTTAAAAAGCCAAGTCACAAATGTTTTCTTTCTGCCATGTAGAGGTAGCTAGCAACACAAAATTTGATTGCTTTACATTACATTACATATGCTAGCTAACGCTTTTATCCAAAGCGACTTACGGTAGTTATTTACCGAGCATTAGTTACAGACCCTGGAGCAATGTGGGGTTGGGTGCCTTGCTTAAGGGCACCTCACCCATGGAGTAAGATGGGGAGTGAAAGGGAGGGATTCAAATCTGCAACCCTGTGATCGAAAGTCCTTAACCCACTAGACCATGGCTACACTTCAGCAACCATTCAACACACACCACCTTCAATATCTTTTTATTAACCCTTTGAGGAGTACCATCACAAATATGTGATTAGAATTTTGCTCAAATTTTGAGTTCTCATTATGATGTCATAATGTCTTTGCGAGATTTTTAACACAGACGTCTATAGGAGCTGTAGAGTGTTCCAGTAAAATTCTAGAAGAACCTCTAGAAATTCCTTACTCCTCAAATTAAGTATGCCCCTACCAATCCCCCTCGTTAGATTAGTGAAATACCTGAGCTTAGTAGGTTGCCGCAGAAAGAGTTGGTTTTCATTGGGCTCTGCTGAGGCTGTGGATCCATTGTTCTCTGCAAAGATGCAAACAGGCATTAACCTCAGCTGCTCAACACAGACAAACATCCATCTGCAACACTGTCCTCTAAATCACAGTCACATTATCCGTTTGAAGATCAGTGCACCACACATCTGACTTCGCATCACTATACTACATCCAAATAGTTCAGTAAAAATAGCCACGAAATTAATGAAATCAAATGAGCTAGGGGTTGAATAAATAAACCATCCAGGAACTGAAGAATGCAAAGATAAAATGCATAAATGAATACATCAAGAAAAAAAAGCCTAAAATAGTCACCATACTGATTACTCCCCCATCAAACATGTCAATAAAATAGTAGTAAGGCCTTCATGTGCATTCTACATAGCAAAACAAAAATAGGTATTACAGCGTGAATTTCCTGGTTAAACTAAAAGGCACCGACTAGACAAAAAAACCTCACAGCTGTTCTCTCTGTTTTGAAAAAAAAATAAAAAATGTTTGCAACACATGGTGGTCATGGTGCCATGTTTTACCCACCCTGCTCAGACTCCTCCCAGGTGTGAGGGGCGTTGAGGTGGAAGGGCGTGGAGGCCAGGTGGGCGAGAGGGGCGAAGTCTCCGGTGGTGTTGGGACAGGGCGCCATCGTCATCATGAGCCGCTGCCTGGAGCTCCACATGGCCGTCTCGTCAGCCAGTGACACGCCAAAGGCCGTCTCCTGATAGACATTACATTACATTACACTTAGCTGACGCTTTTATCCAAAGCAACATAGTTATTTCCTGATGGACATATAAGGCAAGGCAAGTTTTACTCGGTGCATTCCATACAACAAGCACATTGATCCCTATGCTTTATATATATATATATATATATATATATATATATAATATCAATACGAACACCAGCGATGTAAAAAGTGTAATTTGAAAATGCAGTTTCCTGATGGACATTACATGACTCCTTTATCCAAAGCGACTTTGTAATTTTAAGTAAACTACAGAGTGTTCGGTTACAGTCCCTGAAGCAATGTGGGGGATAGGTGCCTTGCTCAAGGGCACCTCAGCAATGGGGTGAGATAGGGAGCGGAAGGGTTGGGATTCGAACCGGCAACCCTCTGACCTAGAGCTCATGCGCTTTTATATAAACAACAAAATGTCAATACAAATACTGGCGATGTAAAACATGCAATTTGAATGTTGAATTAAATGTCACTCTAGAAATTACGATGCATTTCAGATGGTCCATTACATGGTAAAATTATAAGGAAAGATGCTATGTATTTGGATGCATGTAGGTATGCATGTATGTAGGTATGCATGTATGCATGTATGTGGAAAGGCAACAGGATGGGTTTAGTGTTAATGAATCCAAAGCACTGGTGTTTGAGGTCGCATACTTGGCAGGAAAAAGTTGTGGCAGCCCAGTGTGAATAGGACGAATAGCTACCTCACTGAGGCATACTTCTTTGAACAACAGGTTGGGTTTATGAGTTGAGTCACACACAGCCTCTTAAAAGTGACGTTACACCATTTCAGGAAATAAGCTCCTTTCCCCACCTCCCCTCGATTTAAATAATTGAGTTTCACCTTCCCTCTCTTCTTTCAACTGTTCTCAAGAGTCTGGCGACGCGCCTGAACCCCTCAAGTAAGTATTTAATCATTGAACCAGAGGGGACCACCTAGCAGCTGGCTGGTACCATCCGGTACAATAATACAGGCCAAGAAGTAACATTACCACCAGACTAAGAAAACGGCTGGAAATACAGGAGGGAGGAAAAACACAATTATTTAACTCAAGGGGAGGTGTAGAATGAGCACATTTCCACAAACAGCGGAATGTCGCTTTAAGAAAAGGTCAGACAGTACATACGTTTTGCTGTGACAAGGCCGGTACGGGGGCTTCTTCCTGGACTTGCAGAGCTTTCCGTCCGCCAGCTGCCGTAACACGTCTGGAAACAGCATGATATTCCATAACACACACACACACACACACCAAAGCATGACAATTTGCATTGCACATTACACAAACATAGCCAATGTAATTCAGTACAACAAAACGACACACACACACACACACACACACACACACACACACACACACACACACAAAAGCATGAAAATTTGCATTACATAAACACAGCCAGTGTAACACAGTGAAAGGGGAAACGCGCTCGCACAGCCCTTACCCTCCGTTTTCCTTGTCGTCTTCATCCTGGAAGATGGTAAAGGCTGCAGCAGCAGGTTGGAGTGCAGCAGACTTATCTAAAGGAAATGCAGAGCGATGAGTGGAGGAAAACCGGACACAAACCACACGTGTGAGTAAATTAAAAAAGATCATGGTTAAGATTCAGAACCATAGATAGAAGAGGGTGATTTTTGCAATATGTGGTGCTTGATCGCAACTGAACAAACAAGAAAGCCTGTGTCTTACTGGATTTTGGAGGTGGAAAGTTTACACTCTCCTCAGCGATCTGGGAAAGACCATTTGATGCAAATGTTGGTGCCTGGAACATGTCCATTATCAGATCTGTAGGGGGATACATATCGATACATGGAGAATTACTGTTTAAAACAACCAGTAAAAAAATATTCACAGATGTATTCATTCACCAGCAGCAAACTGTGTTAAAAATAATGAATCAGGTACATCAATGTTAGCAGGGCCATAAAATAATATTTTTCACCACCTGCCAAAATGGCTAGTAGATGTTCGTCTTACTAGCCAAACACACTCTCAATAATGGGTATAGTAAGTTGGTCTTTTCTACCAGCCAAACTGAAATTTCACTAGCATTTGGCCTGTTGGCTGGTGTTAATTTAGAGCCCTGATTATTAGTCCCGAAGAAAACGTTTTTAAGACATACTGCTTCCACGGCATTTCAATATGCCTAGCAGTTCTGCCCTGACTGAGCTTCCATTTAACTTAGCTTAGCTACTTCTGGTAAGATTCTCCAATGTTTGTTACACAGACCTATTGTATTGGTCTTTTATACGGCTGAGTAAATTATTGTTGATGTTGCGCCCCCCAGTGGACTACTAAAAAGGTTGCACTGCTGTCATCAGATTTGTCCAGATATTTCCAAAATTTGAAGAATGACTTTAAGGTCCTACCGTGCTGATAGAAAGATGTTTAGTCTGGTGGGGCCAGGAGGCTACTAGCAATTCAATTTAATATATGCATGCAATGCTTAGAGGTAGATTTTGCATTGCCAGACTCAGAGAACGGCTGGGAGTAATGGAGAAAGGTCAACTGGAAAACTCAAGGGGGAGGTGTAAAGGGACCTAATTTCCACACTGTGGAAAGTGTTGGAAATGTGTTGTGGGCACGTGGGCATTTGTGAGAGTAAAAAAGACTTACCGAGAGCCTCCCGCGTGTTCACAGTTGGGGACGGAAGGACCCGAGATGGGGTGGCCTGGATCAGGCCCAGAGATGTGTTGGGAGTGACGTGAGAGTTGTTCCCATGTGACACTGGCAGAATGATGACAAATATATATTGCAGTGAGACAGGCGAGACAGTCTCTGAGCCCATAGCTGTATGCAGGGCTCTAAATTAACGTTTTTCATCACAGCCAAAATGGCTAGTACAGGGATGGGCATCTTTTATGATGAGGAGGGCCACTTTTTTATAGCGACCATCGGAAGGGCCACTTGAACATGGATCTGACTACAACTTGCTCAGTTCGAGGTGGAGTTGGTTGCTCACTGACTGTCAATATTGTTTGGAACGAATAGGAGTGTTCTCTATACATGGATTCTCAGTGTTTATCAACACAATGTTATGAGGAGGGGCAAAACACTGGCAGCCAACCACGTCAGCTAATTTTTTGACCGAGAGTGGTTTCCAACAATCAGAGGTTGAGTTGTGCGCAGCTAGGTTCGCGCAGTCAGGTTATGAACAAAATTTAGAACCCATGTAAAGGTCAACAGTATAATTGCAATGGATTAATAATTTTCTTTTTTAAAGTCATGCTTTATCTATGTAAGGGCCACATAGAGTAAGGAGGCGGGCCGCATGTGGCCCCCGGGCCTCCAGTTGCCCATCCCTGGGCTAGTATATGCAAATCTTGTGAGCCAAAAACACACGAATGCAAAAGCACATGAATGTATTCATGGTTTGCTAATGAAGATGTACTTACCATTGTTAGCACCTTCTCCTCCCTTGAATTCATCACTGTTGAAAGGAAAATCAAGTAAGAAAACATGGAAACAAACATCGCCACTGGTCACGTCGTCATACACCGGAAGGAAAGTCAACCATGTGTATTGCTCTTTAACTACAACTGTGCGAATTATAAACATGCTTTCCGTCAGTACAATTATTGTTATTACCAATATATTTGAAAAGCTCCATTGCAAAATGACATATACTGGTGTTCATTTTGGAACATTTTGGGAAATTGACATTTCTGTAATGGGCATTGTATTGCATAGTAGTACATAAAAAACGCATGTTCTCAACTATTTGAATGGCAACAATTCACACATACATGTAGATGACAGGACGTCTGCACAGTCATTTCCAATAGTAACGATAACATAATAGCGTTCCAATAATAGCGATTACATCATTTTGCAACGAAACTCATATTTGATATTATACACTTACTGCTCTTGGTCCTCCAGGGGCTGTGTGAAGCTGTGTTGTACCTGCAGCACCTCAGAGGCGCCCATGGCAGGCTGGCCGGCGCCCCTGCTGAAGGCCCCTCTGTAGGGGGCCTCAGACAACCCCCCTGCTGCTTCCTGAGACTGGCCATTGTGCACGGGGAGCTGCCCTGCGCTCTCAGCACCACAAGCAGTCTGGTGCTGCTGGAGGAGGGACGTGTGGTGCTCAGCCGCTGCCTGACTGGCCATGGGCAGAGGGACGGACCCCTGGAGGAGAGACGTGTGGGGCATAGAGGACGCCACCAGGGAGGCCGGGGTGGCCGCTGGGGGCAGCGTGCTGCTGGGCGATGGACCTGCCAGGAAATTTGTAAAATAATTAAATAAATAAAAACAATGATAATAACAAATTAATTCACATTTAGTGAACTGGAACAGCCTCTTCCCTTTCCAAATAGCATAACAAGTGTACTTTTCGGAATCTCTATTTTTTTTTTTATCAACGTACACGCTTCAGAACGGCAGTTTTTCTCTCTTTAGTGTCTGCACGGTCACCCAGTATTGAATACAGAATCACCATTCCCGATTTTACCCATGCCTGCAGTTCTCCTAGTAGCCGCTGTCGAGATACGGCTGTGAGTGCAGCAGCCCGTTCTTTCTGAATGGAGTCTGCACTAAAAGTGGAGTCTCTCCTAATATCCTTCCAATATCTCTGGTGTGTTTGAGCCGACGATGCGCACGCATTCATGACCACGTCGACTCTGAACGGGTCTATTGTATTTTTATTTATTTCCATTTTATTACATTAGTATTACTTTTTATTATTGTTGTTGTTAATCTAACCGTTAAGCACATTGGAGGTCCATGTCTTGTATGAATTGTGCTACAGTGTATCACGAAAGTGAATACACCCCTCACAGTTTTGCCGATTTTTGCGTATATCTTTTCATAGGAAAGCATTACAGAAATTTCACTTTGACACAATGATTAGTGACCTTTTAACAACATATTTAACCGCTTAAATTTCTTGTTCACTCAGAAAAAAACAAAATACAGCCATTAATGTTTGAACATGTACTCACAAAAGTGAGTACACCACAGATTAAAATCCGGTAGAGAAGGGGCTATGTTGGCTCGAATCATCTCGAAATGAAACGAAATGAAAAGGGATGACAAGGGAGGTCATCAGTGTGCGTTTCAACCTTTCTTTGCATTGAACTTTTAAATTTTGAGTCTGCATCTGGCTTAAATAGATTGGTGTGAGATTTGAATGCAATCCTATGGAGAATGTCATGATCTGCTTCAGTAGTCACAGTGCATGTTGACATGTATGTTTCTTTTAGGTGTATTTCAGATTGCCAATGTTGACAGCATTCATGCATCCCCAAACCATGTCAGTCCCACTACCATGCTTGGCTTATGAGAGGATACACCTTTTTTGTAAAACTCACTTGTTTACCACCACACATGCTTGACACCATCTAAAGCAAATTTGTTTATCTTGGTCTCAGGAGAGATGAACAGAACAAGGATATGGATCACTGGAACCATGTCGTGTGATCTGAAGAGACCAAGATAAACAAATTTGCTTTAGATGGTGTCAAGCATGTGTGGTGGTAAACAAGTGAGTTTTACAAAAAAGGTGTATCCTCTCATAAGCCAAGCATGGTAGTGGGACTGACATGGTTTGGGGATACATGAATGCTGTCAACATTGGCAATCTGAAATACACCTAAAAGAAACATGCATGTCAACATGCACTGTGACTACTGAAGCAGATCATGATATTCTCCATAGGATTGCATTCAAATCTCACACCAATCTATTTAAGCCAGATGCAGACTCAAAATTTAAAAGTTCAATGCAAAGAAAGGTTGAAACGCACACTGATGACCTCCCTTGTCATCCCTTTTCATTTCGTTTCATTTCGAGACGATTCGAGCCAACATAGTCCCTTCTCTACCGGATTTTAATCTGGGGTGTACTCACTTTTGTGAGTACATGTTCAAACATTAATGGCTGTATTTAGTTTTTTTCTGAGTGAACAAGAAATTTAAGCGGTTAAATATGTTGTTAAAAGGTCACTAATCATTGTGTCAAAGTGAAATTTCTGTAATGCTTTCCTATGAAAAGATATACTCAAAAATCTGCAAAACTGTGAGGGGTGTATTCACTTTCGTGATATACTGTATATAAGTAATAATTAGGGATGCACTGATACCACTTTTTTGAAAACCGATATAAGTACGAGTACATTCATATGTGTACTTGCCGATACCTATACCTTTACCACCAAAATACAATGAAAATAAATGCATGGCCTTGTTTTTTTCCACCCATGATATTTTTATTGTCCATTTCCATGTATATTCAAATTAAAGTAAATGTATGAGGTGGCACTTTTTTCCATGCTGCTTTCAAGTCCACAGAACGTGACAAGATTTTGCATTGTTTTGTGTAATAGCAATATCGTTCCTGCTATCGGCAAGTGCTTGACGAGTACAAGTACGAGTATAATGAGCAGTATCGGGGGCCGATACCGATACCAGTATCGTTGCATCCCTAGTAATAATAGTAATTATTATCATTACCCGTCGCTGCTGCTGTGGTCAGCGGGCTGTGAGAGTCGACTTCACAGCGAGAGGCCTCCGACTCCTCCAGGGTTGAGAGGATGCGACCAGCGGGCGGGAGGGAGACCTGTGGACCAAGAGGAGGGGACGAAGAGGTAGTGGTGGCCCACGTGCCGTAGGTGGCGAGCGACTCAGACAACCTCCGGGTCCCGCCGCTCTGCTGCTCCATCATGTAGGGCTGCAGGCTCAGGCTGGGCCGGAAGGTGGGAGCTGTTCGGATACCCAGGGAGCGCCGGTTACTGCTGAATGATGTTGCTGCCCCGAGCCTGGAGGTCAATGGCACTGCTGCTGCTGCTGCTGCTGAGGGCAGCTGGGACTGACTCTCCTATCACACAAACGGACACAGAAAAAAACCCACCCATTTTCATAAAGCAAAAAAAAACACTAAAAGGAGAAAGGTAATAAAATGCAATAAAAATGCAGAGTGTAAAGGCATAAAAGGCTATTTTGTGAGAGAAGTTATACAAGTAGATTCAAACACCCAATTTCATGTCTGCTCCAAAAATATTTGATTGTGTGCAGCTGACTCAAGTTCTGTTCAAAAACTCTGATGTTTCATCAGGAAATTACTACTCAGTATCATGCTTCAATGCCCCTAGGTCCTAGAATATATTGCAGATAAGCTAGAGCATCATCCTTAAAGATGTCTAAGGCCTAGGGTAAAATCCAGACAGGGTGAAATGAAACGCTGCCACATGCTGGAACCAGCTTCCTGATAAAATAACACGGCCCCAACAGTGGGTACGTTCCAATATGCGACCTTGCGTCCTCCACTTGTGCTTGTGGCCTCGGAGGAAGTGATCAGACACAACAGCATTATATTTCAATATCTTGCAAAAGCTCAATTGTAAACTCGGTGACGAATAGTTCCCCAAAAATTGTTGTGGCTAGGCTGACAGCTGGGAAACTTAATCGTTTTGTCCACGGAGGCGGGGCATCAGCAAAACGTGAAGCCACAAGCATAAGTGGAGGAAGCAAGGTCGCATATTGGAAACGCTTCCAGGGTCATGTTTTATTTATTTATTTTAAACAGTTTTAAACAGGCAATAGGTAGGATGACGTCATTTGCGTGGTTCCCGTGGCATTCCCCGTCTCAAAATCTACACCCACAACACTCCCTCGGACCGCGCTGCCAACAGTTACATGTGGGGTTTTCTGACAGCGGACCGTGGAAGTGATCACAAGAGCCATCGTTCACTTACAAAAGACTCGCATAAGCGTTGGCTGACTCGGGACCGCAATTAATTAAACTTTTAATCCTACCTGGAGCCCCTTTTCATCTGCCTTTGGCTAGTTATCTACGGTCTTACTTTTTAGAATATTTATCTTCTCTCCTTCCTTTTCTCGGAAGCACAAATGTCCCAAATGTCATCTGTTCACCCTAGACCTGGACCCCACTCCTCGAAAGCATTACTACTTTAAGCTTCCAATTGGAAATTGCATTGCAACCAAGTAAGTTGCTAACTTAGTTAGCAACGATGTTGTCGAGAAATGCACCCCTGGTTCTTATTGTTTGCACGGGCAATATTGGAATCTGAACTGAATGTTTGGGAGCGAAATATGTTTTGTGGAGATGAGCATATTGAAACCTCTTACCTGAGGCTGGGAATGTCCGCTGAGTACTGGTGACTGAATGCTATTCTCGCTTTGGTTTGGATCTGCTCGTACTCGTTTTTCATCTTGCACTTTTCTCTGGTTTTCTCCTGTAAAAAGATAAAATTTAGTAGACATTACAAGCAATCCATTTAAGAATCAATCGAATATTAGGGCATAACTTAGCCTTTTGGGTAAGGAAAGCCAACTTGCACATGCATTGCTAGGTGCATTCTTATTTAGGGCCATGAAAGGAATAGTAGCACTACGAAATCAACAAGATGAAGCAAAACAAAAAAAGACTAAGGAAAAATGTAATAAACGCATATACAGTGAAGACATAATTGCGGTTTGTGAGACAATTAATAGAATTCCTAAAATTTCAAACTGCATAACATTTAGGTTGCATTGGTGAACTGGGCCATTAGTGAACTTACCAGTCTCATGCTGCTTGCGCTTGGCCCAATAGCGCTTGGCCCTCAGCTCTTCAAAACAGTACTCAGAGTCCTCACAGACAAGCTCGCTAACACAGTACATGGACACCTGCTGCATCACCTGACTCTGGCCGCCAGTTGGTTTGGGGGGGTTAAACTCAGACCTGGAGATTCTGCAAGGAGAGAGGCAAAGAAAAAGAGAGGGAAAGACAGAGAAAAAAAAGAGTGAGAGAGGGAGAGAGAGAATCAAGCAAACCAAACCAACAAAACAAAAAATGACTATTGGGTCAGTTTAACTAGACACAGGTTGAAATCAAATATCTTCTATGTTCAGTGATTATTCAATGGTATGCCACAGGGAAACGAAACGGAAATGCAAACAGTACGACCGTGATATAATTCCAATCTCTTGAGTACAGATAGATTTGCGCATTACATGGGTCGATGACATTTTAGTAGTAGCACGCGTCAGGGTTCAAATTATTTCATTAAAATGTTCTTTGTTGTTGTTTTTAGTGGATTATCTATGAAGTATATTCATTGCATAACCAATTAATTTATGGGCATTAGCTGTGAAATGAATATTTTGCTGCCAAGGGAAGCAAAGATAACCGGAGTAGGGACATGCAGACCATCTGCACTTACATTCTAACCGTTTTGTCTTCGGGGAATGCCTCTTTGGGAGAAGAGTCCTTGGCACAGAAAAAAAAATTGACATCATGACATTTGTTTAAAACTTCACCATACCCTTCAAATACACGCTCAAAATCACATTGAACCACACAAAAAGTAATCATTAAAAAACAACACACACACCCATGCTAAAACCTTTTCCTCCAACCTACCTCCAACTTGCATTGCTGCTGAATAATTCCTCTGGGTTGATTGGGTAGTTGTGAATTTTGTAACGGCTGCCGTGGTAAACCTATGATAAAATAAAAATGAATGAGTGAATGAAATGCATTTCTCAAAACAATCTCTGGCAAGTGTTCCTCTGTGGCTACCCAAGCTACCAGTCCACACTGGAGGAGGTTCTCTTTTTAAAAGTTATTTAATTATTGCAACTCATTGTAATTACTTACTGTAATTCATGTACATGCATAATGCAAGTTGCTTCCCTGCCATTTATCTCTTAATGTCGCCTCAGCTTGTTTGAAGTAATGCAAAGCATTACCTACCAACATTACATGTAGTATATGGTGTGTGTGTGTGTGTGTGTGTGTGTGTTTCGCACAACAGACAGGATCCAAACAATGTGGGTAGACTAACTGATGGACAAACAGAGAGGGCCATTGCACACACATGGTCATTGGAACACCTGACCCAATCCTCCACTGGAAGGACAGGTAATCACACAACACACAATAAACACCAACAAGCACATACAATATAAATAGGGTAAGGCAAAGAAGTCAGCTAAAAAGCATACATACCACTAGAGCTTGCTTGAGGAGCCAATATCTTTTGCTGGAATTTTCTGTAAAACAAAAAACAAACAAAAAACAAATAAATCATCAGAAAACGAAAAGCTTATTTCATTTATTAATTTATGTAATGGAATGCGATTTACCCATAGCGCTCAAGCACCAGGTCCATGGGTACGGCCTGGTTTTCGACAGCTCTCTGGTACACAGCTTCAGCTTGTGACAATTTCCCCTTTTTTTCAAATTGCTCTGCCCAGGCAATGTACAAGCTTGACGCTTTGGTTCCAACTCCGTGCTCTTGTACGTAGCTGTACACCTCAATGGGATCATCATAAAAGCTGGCCTGAAATAAGACAATAGACCAGGAGAACGTTAGGTGAGAGAAGGCCCCTGTCATGGATAGTGCACTACAGAGAGATGCAGGACCCGGCCGCAAAGTGTTATCCCGCTTATTATATGAAATATCTAATAGAATAGAATATATTTTATTTGTCATTGAAGAACAACAAAATTGAGCATATGGTTATACTCGAATTATTGAAATAAATAAGGGTTGCACTCTAAGAAGGACTGAGGTCCGAAATTGCAGATATTTATCATTTACTTCAGTTATTTTGTTTTGTCCAGCACCTGTGCCACTGATCTCTGCTTTCTTATACGTTAACTATTCACACATGACAGCGACCACATTTTGATTTCAAGCTTAAAGCGATGGTTCGGAGTAGAATCACCCTAATGCCATTTGAACCGTGACACCCATCCACCTTTACACCCGAAGTGTTTTCTGCCGCAGACTTACATCAACAGAGTTGCCGTGTTATTCGATGTTTATTCCGGTTAGCTTGACTCAAGCGCATATGGATACTGGGCACCGTCTCCAAACTTTCCCCACAAAAATAACATGTCATTACACCAAACTTCTGCAGTAGCACAAATATGGTCTGTACTCACGAAACGAAGCATTTGGAAGTTTGGAAATAGTCCAGGAGTTTAGTATTATCAACACAAGCTGAATAGCTTCTCTGCTGCTAAAGCTGTGCCAACGTTACTTCCGTCATATGAGACAAGCCCGTAAAAGTCTTCAACAAACTTCCAGACGAGAGTGTTAAAAAAGTTTTCACTGAATTGTGATTAAGGCTTATATTTTCAAGGAAATACTTAAAAGATATTTCAAATCTTACCTACTACAGTATCAATTAGACAATGATTTTCGTTATCAATACTGATGCTGAATTCACTTTTCATTGTGCATATTATGAGCTTCGTTGAGGACTCTTACATGCTTGTCTTAGATGACGGAAGTAACGTTGGCGCAGCTTTAGCAGCAGAGAAGCTATTCGGCTTGTGTTGATAATAATAAACTCCTGGACTATTTCCAAACTTCCAAATGCTTCGTTTCGTGAGTACAGACCATATTTGTGCTACTGCAGAAGTTTGGTGTCATGACATGTTATTTTTGTGGGGAAAGTTTGGAGACGGTGCCCAGTATCCATATGCGCTTGAGTCAAGCTAACCGGAATAAACATCGAATAACACGGCAACTCTGTTGATGTAAGCCTGCGGCAGAAAACACTTCGGGTGTAAAGGTGGATGGGTGTCACGGTTCAAATGGCATTAGGGTGATTCTACTCCGAACCATCGCTTTAAAGGGACACTGTGCAAGATTTTTAGTTGTTTATTTCCAGAATTCATGCTGCCCATTCACTAATGTTAAGCTTACATTTTACATGAATACTTACCACCAGCATCAAATTCTAAGTATTCATTATGACAGGAAAAATTGCACTTTTCATACATGAAAAGGGGTATCTTCTCCATGGTCCGCAATTTTGAATGTCCAAAAATAGCCATTTTTAGCTGCAAAAATGACTGTGGTTGGACCATACTAGAAAACATTTGCTTATTACTTAGTAAACTTTCATGTAAAGATCAAATTTGGCAATAGGCATCCCAGTTTCAATGAACAGCATAATCGCAGTACCTTTTTTGATCATTTCCTGCACAGTGTCCCTTTAATAATTGAGATTGAGCTAAGTTACTGCCTACTTTAACAACATAAACGTATATAATAAAATATACAAATCGAATACAAAAACATTATCAGTTGTGATTACTGCAAAGTTATACAGCACACCAAGAGGCTGAAATTAGCCATGCAATCACTTTGGCATAACACATCATACATTCAAAAAGTTCCTCGTTTTAAGAAAAATAAACACAACTTACAAATTTGATGCAGTGATTGATAAATCTGCCGTCGTCACGGTACCTTTCCTCCAATAAAAAGGTTTGCACGAGGCGATTAAGCACAGCACACAGCCCTTCTCTTTCCTCAAGCGTGAGCTTCCCTTCTAGAAACTGTATGAACCTAAAACATCACATCAAAACCTGCATGTCAACAATGGTGTATTGCTACACAACTTTGTTGTCCTTAAGAAGTTAATAAGCTTAACACAAGGGGTTGGACCACAGAGACATAAGTAACATTTCACCAACTTTAACAGGATAGCCAAAAGAAAACTTTGACCACATTTAATCAGTTATATTTATTTACCATTAACCACAGCACTATAGCCACATACATACTTATATCGAGTAGTCATTAAATTAAAATATGATGTCATCAAATCATTGAAGTTGTCTTAAAAAAGATCTTGTAAAATCTTAAAAATATGGCAAAAAGGACTGGATATGCCTTTTGGAAACCAAACATTTCTAATGGTTTGAAAGAAAATATTGAAATAACTCATGTTTTTTATTTCCAGTTCTGTATACAATAAACACATTCTGGTGTGACGGTCTCTCCTCCTTTCTTTAGTTTGCAAACAATGTAACCTGGCCATTTCCTTCCTCCATGTACAGTTCAATCATCATCACCCCCTTTGAGTATCCCTTTAATGTTCCATTGGTGACTCAACGTTTATGTCTTTCCTTTCAAATACTAGAGGAGTTAAACATTTACTGTACTTTCAAGCAGCTCAAATTCAGTGCATAGGCACTCCAACGCATAGCCTATTTACGGTACCGGCGTTGTTGGATGTAACCACAAGTCAGTGGAACCCTCGGACAACTCTCTACGACTATGTTACCACTACAAAAAACAAAAACAAAAGGAGCAAGAACCACACCACAGCATTACCTGTCCCACGGATCCAAGGGGTCGTCTCCAGAATAAGCAGCGATGTGTCGCTCAAATTCTCTGCAAAAGATGGTTTAACACACATTATTGAACACAAAACGGCAGGTGATTAATGTGGTGGTTCGACTTTAGTTTGAAAAGGTATAAATGTTATCTAGCATAGTTCACGGAGCATGTAGCCCAAACATGACGGGTGGCTATGTTGACGTGTGACAGAGCCTGGCAATGTAGTCTGCGGTCATGCGAAGTGGTGCCTACTGAAAGTGTGAGGGTAGAGCTCTAAATGTAAATCAAATAGACAATATGCGATTGTTTACTCAGCGCTGCTAAGTGTATCTGCGAGTAGGCCTAACTATCATGCCAACACGACGGGTCTCCTACTTTTTCCAACTGTGTGAGCGTTAACTTACTGTAAATATCCATTGACGTCCATTTTTGGTCTTCGCTTGACTCAAATGTGTACATGTAACATTTAAAACGCTTGGCAAAAATGATGGGAAGATTAATGCCAACAACTCTTTAGTGAAATGTCCTATCTTCCTTTCTAGCACGATTGCTATTCCGTGTGCACAACGGCTAGGGAAGAAAGTCACACTCGAATTTCAAATTTCCCGGTGCAACCAATCAAATGGCACATCACCAACCATACTAGCCAATCACATGCGAGCTCAGCTCTTCATGGGCGTTTCCGCGGGCATGAACACCAGCGACTGCGAAAAAAGGGTATGCTGTCGTGAAAACCTGTGGTCATGCTGCCTAACTTTTTTGGGACTAGCTCTAGAGAAAATGTATTTTGGTCCTAACCTGCATTTTAACAGTTTATACTGTTGCTAGTGCTCACATACACCTTTCGCTTCAACAACTTCGGTACCAGTGTCCTGCAAACATTTTGCCATCCTTTCTTGATGAGCAGCCTACTCCCCATTTTCAATAATAATGTTCTCCTTTTTCAGTTGTATGGACTTATTGTATGGATACTATTATCACTATTATTATTATTATTATTATTATTATTATTATTATTATTATTATTATTATTATTATTATTATTATTATCACCACAGAGTGAGAACCCTCCAATCCAATAGATGGCAGTACAACGAAAGCTATCAGGGCCTAGTCTTGTAAGGGGGTGGGGTTTTAAGCAGTGTTTTGAAAAACATGGCGGCCACCCTTCTTTACAAGTGTGAGTGTTGTGGTTTATTGTTGTATTTTCGTTTTGCATGGCATGTTGCAGTTAGTCTCACATGTACAGACATAAGGGCCATATGCTCGTGTTTTAATTTATTGCTTGGTTTGTCTCTTTGGTCGATATTACTGTTGTGCTAATGAGCGAAGCCGTCCTAGACAGACACACCACTTGAGTTTTGATGAAAGGATCTTCCACTTCAGCCGTGAAGCACTTCAACACATGGCCATGCAGTGGAATATGCTGCGCATTCTACCCGAAACTGATCGTCATCAAACGCAAAGTGAAGCTAACCATCGACTGTGATCACACAGCCAAATCACGCAATCAAAGAAATGATAGAGATGGCCATGTTTGTTTGTTTTTGCAGGGACCCATGATGACACCGCCAGATTGATCGCTTGGCGTGCAAGCAATGCTGCGATATTCTCTGGCAGGAGGTTGTCTGCCATCAGGGGTTACCAGTAAGTCGGATTTGCCCACCTGTCTTTTGTTTCTCCCTTGATGAAATGTCAAATCGGCAGAGATGGGGAGAGCAAATTGAGGGAAGTCAACTGACATGCATTAATTCTGCACGTTTTAGAGGCTCTGCCCTCTCCCTCTCTCCCTCTCACCACTGAGGTGATTTCACTTGTGTTCACCCATATTCTATAATAAAAGCTAATTGAACAATTCTGATTAAGTGAGCATAAGCATCTTAATCCAGGACACAAATGTATTGCATTAGTGTATTTTCAGAAAATTGTATGCCAGTAACACATTAAGAGCAATTTTCTCAGTTGGCATGTTCATGTTTATGCTCATGTATGCCCATGTTGTCTTGGCACTTGTATAATTGTTGCGCACGATTACAATGGTGTTTTTCGTCACAGGTTGTTTGTGAAGGAGTGTGGTCTCGAAGGGATAGTGTCCCCTACATATGTCAAGAAGAAATGGGAAAACCTCAAGCAAAAATATGTGGTAAGTCTTGTGTATACTGTAGGCCTATAATCAGGGTGCGATTTGTAGGGGGGGATTGTCCCCCCTTCTGGTTTTAACACCTCCACTTTTCCTACAGGATTTTAATATTTGCGTTATGTAACTCCATTGATAATGCTTAAAATCTGAAACTTATCCCCCCTTCTGGTTCTTCAGCAAATCGCACCCTGCCTATAATGTTATAACAAGAGTTTCAAAATGTATTTATTTATCACAACTGTACTGGGGATACATTGTACCTGGTACCCGAGTGGGCTGGACCATGTATTGCAGTGTGTGTGTGAGAGAGTGCGTGCACGTGCGCGGATGCACGTCCCCATCATTGTCCATCCACCCACAGTGGTCTGTGTTGTCTGTGTGTGGTTCCAAACACAATTCAAGTGTCTATCGCATCTGGCTGGTGTCCGGATTGCCATCTCCGATGGCTCTTGTTTGTGAACTGCTGGGTATTCCTCCCCTCAAGTCTGCCTCTTGCATGTGGTTGACAGTAGGGGTGTAAATCACACTATTCATGGCGATTCTATATTGTTTTTTTTTAAGGCCAACGATTTGATTATTTTAGATACTTCAGAATGCGCCATGATTCGATTCAAATCAATGGTTCATATATTTTTTAAAAATCTTACAGGCTTAGCTTTTGTGTGAAATGTTAAATAAATCTCTTGTGGAGGACTGGATTAATTGAATCATGGGCTGTAGGATCGATTATTATTTACACCCCTAGTTAACAACTACAAAATGAGTTGTCATACTGTCTCAGTACGGCAGTGGTTGTGGGGCCATTGATGTAATGGCTAATTTTCATCCGGAGTACGTAAACTTGCTGGCAACAGAAGAGCTACTACTTGCGATATTTGTGCACTTTGTATTTGCTTGTGATGTTGGCTTGATTATGTCCTCTTCTGAAAGTCGCTTTGGTTATAAAGCGTCTGCCAAATGCAATGTAATGTAATAACTTGCAGAGAAGTCGTAACCTACTCCTAAAGAATGTACAAGTATCCCAACACCCATTTGCCACACACATGCATACCCCATTACCGATTTGTCACTGGTTTAATGCTCTCTCTTCTGCAGAGCCTGAAAAGAACAGCACAGGAGAATGGCACCGACCCTGCAGCTGAGAGCTGGAGGTGGTACACCAACATGGAGGAGGCGCTCGGTGGCCGCATCCCAGAGTTCAAACAGTCCTACAACCTGAAACTGCCCTCGGTCTTCATCTCCACCGCCCAGAACGAGATGGTTCACTCTCTGGAACTCACGGTTGACCCCCAGTCCCCCACTCCTCCTCCACACCCTCTTCCTCCTCCTCCTGATGCACCACAACACCACAATACCTCGTCGCTCCCTCCCCCACCCAGCAAGAGGCAGAGGACAGACACTACAGACGTCATGCTAGAGTTCCTGACCAAGCAGGAGGAGCGGGACCAGCAGAGGGACATCGAGTGGATGCAGCGAGAGGAGATGAGGGAGAACGAGGCGCTGGAGAGGGAGGAGCAGCGCGAGAGCGAAGCGGTGGAGAGAGAGGAGCGCAGGGAGCGGGAAGCCATCGCCAGGGAGGCTCGGAGGGAGAGGGAGGCCATCGAACGAGAAGGGCGCAGGGAGAAGGAGGCCACCGAGAGGGAGGGGCGGAGGGAGAGGGAGACCAGGGAGAGGGAGGAGGCACGGGAGCGAGAGTACAGAGAGCGGGAGGAGAGACGGGAACGAGAATTCCAAGACAGACTCGATAGGATGGAGACAGTGTTTAGAGAGAGGGAAGACCGGCTGCTCTCTATTCTAGAGAAATTGGTGAATAAATGAGTGCGCGTTCCAGCGAGAACTCATGTACGCGGACTTCCAAAAAGCAAGCGGCCATGTGATGGAATCACCCTGTTCATGACTAAATTATTCTTTTATGGAAGATGTGTTCACCTGGCTGCCTGCACACACTCAGCACCATTGTGGATTTGAGAGGTTGTGCTATGCTTGTGGTGGACCAGTTGGTGGCCTTAATAGCTTAAATCATGGTGCTCGGTACCAAGAGGTGAATGCAGTTCAGAAGCGCAGGCCTTGTTTATTTGGGTATGATCTTAAGGTAACATGCCGTCAACATCTGTGTAGTGTTAGATTATAGGCTTAGTAATCTTGTGTAGTACTCCTGGACCCTGTACTGTTAAACACTGGTGGAAAAAATAATTTCTTTTCCCTCTTAGTACAAAACAAAGTGTGCTGGATATTGTGTTGTTTAAGACTGGACAATAAATGTTCATCAGCAAAAAGTGGTTTTATTTTACTGAAGTTGTGGTGGAATGTCTTTGAAATTGTCTGATTTGAAATTAACTAATTCTAAGAATCTTAATGGACCGTTGGTCCATTGAACTTGTTTGGACAAATTGGTTTATCTGCTGACAAACTTTTGGGACAAAATTTGGAGCACCGTTGGGCTAAAATGACCGTCCTCCAAGTGGAAGAGAGCTAGCAGTTTTTTGTTTTGCTTTATTATTATTTTTAGGAAGAAACCCATAGGAAAGGGGACAAGTTCAAGAAGTCAATACACTGGTAATCAGCACTTAAAGAAAGTCAATAACTTTATTAAAAATAAGTTACACCACTTAATTTACAATATAAAACAATTTATTTGCAGGAATGCAACACACTCGTTAAGCCACCAACAAACTATTTCTTAAACCTGGCTGAGGGTAGATGACTCCAACTCCCTGAGGGAGTCTAGTGTTTGGAAAAGAAAAGAAAAAGCCCTGCATCTCACAATTCATGGAGAGAAGGAAACTTAAAGTTCAAGGTTGCAGTATCCTTTTAGGACAGGGTAAGTCCCTACTAGTCCAGCTATTGCTTTCCATGAGGGTTCATTCCATTATTCCTCTCCCCCCATGTGCTTGTGGCCTCGTGATGACATCACAAAACGTTGACGACAGAAGTTGCATTCAATATTTCGCAAAAGCACAATTCAAAAGGTAATTTTCTCATTTGCAACTGGGATGTTGAATGGGGGAAAAGTCCCCCAAAAGTTGTTGTGGCTACCTAGGCTGACAGGGAAATGTTATTCTTCTCTCCATGGAAGCGGGGTGTCAGCGAAATGCAAGGCCACAAGTACAGGTCGAGGACAGGAGGTTAGGATAATGGAATGCACCCCATATGCACCACTCCAGATGTATTCTAGAATGGTGACCAAAGGCAACTCCTCAGAACAATTAGGATCGGCTGAGTTGACACGACAGTAATGGATGATGGCTTGTAGACATCATTGTGTAGAAGCAGACCTTCATAAAAGGATGCCTTGTACATATAAAAAGTTAAGACTAGTTATTTCAAAGAGATAACCACAGAACCCCTTAAAAAGTAAAGCAGTTGGCTCTTCTTGTTTTCATGATGAAACACTGAACTAAGATACAACCAGTAGTAACTATCCTGTTGAACAATGACGGTAAGGCTTGATCAGACCCATGACTGTTGACGTGCCCAGTTTAACTGAAATTAGTCACAGACAGCATATTTGGGAAAACAAAAAGTAAAATGGCGATGGGGTATCGAGCCCTGCTTTCATGATGAGGTTCTCTCTATGTACAGTAAAGGTAGGGCAGTTTAAATCCTCCACACTGAGGTAGTTAACCAACCCTTTATTAAAAAAAAGAAGAAACAAAAAAAAATATGACTAGTTCTGAAAAGAACCACATGCCTGGAATGCCTGACTGCTCATGCCAGGTGGTAACACCTTTATCAAAAAAAAAGTAATCCGTACAACCAATAAAAAAAAAGACATATTCCATGATAAAGCTAAAATTAGCACAAAAATATACATAGCATCATGCTCCTCAGAGCCACGTCAAACTTAACACCAGAACTCTACAGGATGATTCTCTCTGTACAGAATAAACCAGTCCCAGCTAACTCCCCCCATAGAGGGAAAACACATGAAAAAGAGCCGTCATGGAAACACAAATGTGTAGGGAAGTGGCAAGACCTCGTAGAAGTCTGATACCTTAAGTGCATCCGATGTTAGCTGGGGCTGGTTTGTGACCTCTTTTATATTAAAAAAAGTCAATCCTATCTGAATTCTGGTCCAACAAAGTGCAAAACAAGATTTTTTTTTTACAAGAGCAATAAAAATATTGAGTCTTGAGACTCAAATTATGCTGTAACTACAAATGGCAAACTCTTTGGGGAAAGACGGGGCGCTCAGGACAATGGGTATAGACGGTGGGTGGGAGTATTGTGACCTATTTAAAACAAACAAAAAAAATAAAATAAAACGTAAGAGTCCAAAAAACATGTTTGCTCCTATGTGGCAGTCTGGGAGATATGCGTCAGTAAGGCTGGAGTGTCTCGTCTCAGGACCGCTGAAGTGACCTTACCGTCACCCCCAGTGGCAGCTCCTGTTGCAACCGTCTTCTACTCCGCACCGGTCCTCAGTCACTGGTCAGGACCATCCTCGACCCCTTTTCCCTGCTAGTCGGGTAACAAAAAGTAGCAATTAGAACAATTCAAATAATCAAAAAGGCCTCAAAGACAATTAAACACTGAAAAAGTATGAAGTGCATAATTAGACCGAGAACATCACTGGAGATGTTGAGACGGTAGAGCATTAAACAAAGGGGATAAAAGAATGAGAAATAAAAGGCAATCCTCATCAACACCCATAATCATTTTCAATCCACATGCACTACTCACTACAGTTTAAGGAAAAACAAGCAGAAACGATGACATTGGCGTCTCACTGGTGACAACAGTGGTGACAGTGGGGGTAAAAAGTTATGGGCCATTCTTTGAACAGCATGCATGCCACCGGTCAATTCAGTTTTTTTAATACTGCATGTTAAAAGAAAACAAAAAGGAAACATGCAAAGCCAGATCTTAGTTTCAAGCCTTTGGCAGATACTCTACAAGACATTTTAAAATCAAGTTTAGTTTAGTTTTTTTGTTTTTTTTTAGAAAGAAATCAAATTGTGCTTCCTGTGATCCATGGTTCTTATGATAATGCCTACACCATCACAAGAATTTTCTGTGGGATTCCTTTTATTTAAATCCCTCTCATTTCTCCAATGGAAGAAGTTGCGCTTCTTTCTGGTGTCCAAATGTATAGTTTTTGAGTCTGAAGGAACTGAAATGATGAAGAATGTCACTACACAACATAGAAGTTGGAGAGAGTGGAAAGAGGATGCCGACTTTGGTGATTACAAATTTGATGGCATGCAAGAGTGTGGTTGCAGCGTATGGCCCAACATAAGCAAACCTTTGTCCTTTTTCTTCCACAAGGAGCTTTAAAATTTGTAGGCAATTTGAAGAGAAAATTTGCCGAAACATAAATTTGAAACACAATTTGAGTTTGAGTTTTTTTGTACACTTAAGTGTGTAAATGTTTATTAAAGCAGACAAAACATCAAAGTACAAGCCAAAATTGTAAAGCCAAAAGAGTCTTCCCCCCAAAAAACAAGACAAACTATTGTGCTAGCATTAACTTTTGTAACATACAAAAAGTTTTTTTTTTCTTTTTATGGGAGTTTATTAATGGTAAATAACAACAAGAGGATATAATATGCTTTATAGCCGTTACCTACTTAAGACACGGAGAGACCAAATAGTTATGAAATATACATGATGGTAGTGAGCCAAATAGACATATTGAGCACATTAGTGATTTTTTTTCTTCCTCCAAATCTCAAATTATAGATCACTGACTGAACACAAATTTATAAACAATAAAACCAGTTTGCCAGAAGCACAGAGTAACTGCTTTAGAAGTCCAAGCGGAATGGTAAAAATGGAAACATTTAAAAACTGTGCCAGATAAATCACCAATTAGTAAACGACAGGCAACCATATGGATTTGAAGGGCCAATCAAATATAAGATTGAGTCTTTATCAGTTGGTTTTGATTTTTAAAAAAGAAAGAAAAAAAGAGGGATTGTGGTGGGAAAAAAAGAAAAATACAAAATAAAAACCAAATAATAAAAAAATAAAACTCAGCCCTACAAGTTTCTAGTTCCACTGTTGCCCAAAAGAATCCTGATAAAACTCCTGGTTGTCAGATTTGTAACCATAGTTACCAGAATGATCGCCACCTTGTAGCGGTTGCTGAGCAATGGGTTGAGAGCCCCAGTTCTGATTATTGGTTTGGCGACGCTTGGAATCTGGCTGGCTGTGCCCGTCAGCTTTGCGCTTTCCTCCTACACTTCCACCGCGGCCACCCCTGCCACCACGTACCCCGCGGCCGCCTCTCTGCTGCATCGGTCCTCCTCTGGACCCCCGCATGCCTCGGCCTGCTCCCGGACCCCCAGCACCACCGCCGCCTCTCTGGGAGAAGCCCCCTCCTCCTCTGCCCCTGGGCGGCCCCGCGCCTCCTCTCCCCCGGGCTGGGGAGGCTCCTCCTCCTCCTCGCGAGCCCCCTCGGCCACCTCGGGCCCTGACCGGCGGAGCCTGAAAGTCCTCGTAGCCTCCGTAGTACGGGTCATCGTATCCGCCGCGGTAGTTGTGGTAGTCGTAGCCGTAGTAGTCGTAGTAATCCTCGTAGCCGTAATAGTCTGGGGGGTAAGAAGCGTAACCCCCGCGACCACCGCCGCCGCCACCTCCTCGACCCCGGCCTCGGGGGGGAGGAGGCATGTGAGGGGGGCCGTAGTAATAATAGTCATCGTACCTGCAGAAGGGTGGAAGTCAGGGGAGATAAGTTTCCAGGGACAGGTTAAGAAATCTATTTTCTCCCATGTTATTTTCAAAGAAAATAGCTAAACTAATGATAAACTATTTGTGATTGTAACAACCAAAGCTGATTTATACACGTGTGTATGCATTCTGGCCATTGTGACTACCATAAATGGATTCAAGGAAAATCCACCGGTTCTACTTGTACCACCTGTGTATTTAAAACACATATTTTCCCTGACTAACTGATTGAGTAAATGATTGGAACATGCCGGGAGAACAGGAATAATTAAGTAAGTTAATTCTGAGGTTACGCCAGCAAGGTTGCCTTACGTTGTCTTGGCTGCTTGCCGCTGGGCCTTGCGCTCTTTCCTCTTCTGGTCGGGGGGTTTAGCGAAAACAATTTCAATCGGTTCCCCCTCCATTTCTTTTCCATTCAATTCCGCCAAGGCCTGCATAGATACACAGATAAAAAAAAAAAATCAAGTTTAAGGATAAAATTAACTGCTCATGGTCCTTTACTGAACCCACTAATGTCACGAGCAAAGATCAGACCCCGTTACCTTCACGGCGGCGTCCCGCTCCTCAAAGTGGATGAAGGCGTAGTCTTTCAGCTTCTTCACTCGCTCAAGCTTGCCAAACTCACCGAAGGCTTTTTCAAGCGATTCTTCGGTGACGCCATTTGCAAGGTTTCGGGCAAACAGAACTTTCACCTGGAAATAATAACAATAGCAGTCAGAAAACAAGCTGGAATTTGGAGCGCCTCAGGGATAGGGTGTTCACCTTTTTTCCCCTTGGTGCTCATCGGTGTAGGGACTCTCAAACTTGTGCAAGGTAGAGGAAATCCAAGGCACTCGAGGTCTGGTACTCCCTTATGCGATTTCCTAATCATGTGATCAGTGTCATGTCACTAATTTGACTTTTAAAAAGTGGCAAACAAGCAGCCTGCTCTTGATATGCCCTGAAGGCCATATGGGCCAAAAACGTGTCATTTTAGCCAGATAAAAAGTATAAAAATAGCAGCCTTGAGTGCCTCGGACTTCCTCTACCATATATAATACAGATAGTAATGTAAACACTATTAACATTCTGACACTCCCACCTTATTTAGTTGTGATGTCCACAGTAAATGCATAAAAAGCCCAAAAAACACATTGAAAGCAGTTGTGCCTGGGCTGACAGCCACAGAGACAGAGCACCACTTAAACACAAGGCTATACGAACACCAGTCGAAGACAAGAGTTTGGATAATGAACCGCCTAAGTTAGAAGTGATCGGAAGTTTAGATGTATGAAATGGACCCTATGAATCCAGTCGTCTGCTGCTACGCCGTTACCTTGGCCATGACCTCTGGGTCGGGGTCCTCGATGGGGTCGGCCCACTCCACAGTGACCACGTTGCCCCAGACCTTCACCCTGCCGCTCATGAGGCGCCGCCGGGCCTGCGCTGCTGCCTTGTGGTCCTCATATTCCAGGAAACAGAAGCCACGGTTCTTCTTCTTGTCATCCGGCTGATGGTACAGGATGACGTCGTTCAGACCCTCTATCGAGAGACAGAGAGAGAGAGAGAGAGAGAGAGAGAGAGAGAGAGATGCGATCAGGTCACACGAAGGAGTTTATAATGTGAGGCTAATGAAGGATAATGGTCTCTGGGCTATTTTTGCAATAAAATTGTTCAGCCAAAATGAGTTCATCCATTCATTTCACCACATCAAAATTATTTCAGTCTTTTTTTTTTTTAAGTGTGTGGAAGTACAGCAGAAAGACCACCAGAGCTGGAGACTACAGCTTCAGAAAAAAAAAAAAAAAAGCCTAGCCAATTACTTCTTCTGCATGCGCTGTACACTTCACACGTTATTTCACCAATTAGCCAACATAGTCACCTAATAAACACCGCACTCTCTTTGGAGAGCAGTCATAATGTTTTCAATCACAGAGAGGATAGTCCATCACCACAGTAATTATTCAATTCACTACAATACAGGAATGCAAGTAGCCTTGTCTCACCTGTGACTTTGGAGAACTCCTCCACTATTTGTTCTCTCGTTTTGTTTTTTGGGATCGAACCGACAAAAAGTCTATTATTCGCCACAGATATGCACACTCCAATGTGTTTCCCGGTGCGAATTTCATGATTGTTAAACTGAAAGATAAAAAATAAGGAAGATCAATTTGCAGTGGGTAAATAAATGTTTTGCATAGTTTACAATGCTCCATTTTTAAAGCTTCATCTTAACCTGAAGACAATAACACTCCAGAAACATATTGAAAGGGCATTACAGGTTAATAAACAAGCTACTTCAAGCGGGAAACAGATACAAGCACATTGGTGAATGAAAAGTCATGTTGAAAATGATGTTGATTAAAATCTATGTCTGTTATGACCACACATTGTCAGGGCTCACACCAGTCAGCTATTGAGCATCTTCGCGATATCACTACGACATTCAGCAAACTGATTGCTCATTTCCCTTCCCTAGCTACCAAGAAGTTGCTACCTCAGTGCCTTCTTGTTGCAAGCCTGTATATTTAAGTATAGTTATTATAAATGCAATGTCAATCCTCTGTAAATTCACCGTGCACAAGCACTGTAGAGAGGAGTCACAAATATTACACGACACTACACCTAGCTAACGCTTTTATCCAAAGTGACGGTTTTTTTCACAGGATATTGGTTACAGTCCTGTGAGCACTTGACTATCTCAGGTAGTCAGCACAAACAGGCCAACTTTACGTTTTTGAAATTTGAGCTAAAGCCCATCTCCTTAACAGTTTGGTGCGGGATATGCCTGACTGAATCCACATACTTTCCATTAGATCACGAAGTACAATACTGGATTTATTATCTGGAGACAGAGAACCAACAAGGCTCTCATCAACGTTTCCCACCACTGTTTCAGTATATCGTGACCTAAACATGAACATTTGGGAGATCGCCCTTCGCAGTTGTCAATATTGCACCGTGTGCATGAGTCTGCATTATACCTTGTGTCAGGCGTCCTACCGCATGCAAACTATGCAGTGGCAACAGATTCTTACACTTAAACTGCACGCACAGGACGTGTATCCCTCAGCAAGCATATCCTGGGCCTTCTTGCTACCGTTTTATTACTCATTTCTACATTTTACAACACATCTTACAGTGGTTTTAACATGCTACTATTTTAACATTCTGTACAGTTAAGTGTCCTTGGGTACCTTGAAGAGCACTACAAATATAATGTATTAGTATTAAATACTTACCAGCTTCACTGCCTCCTGTGCAGCGTCTTTATTGCAGAAAGTGAGGAAGGCGTAGCCCCGGTTGAGGCCCGTCAGCGGGTCCATCATCAGCCGCAGGTCCCAGATGGGGCCCGCCTTCTCAAACAGGGGCACCAGCTCGTCCTCAAACATGTCCCTCGGGATCTTCCCCACGAAAATCTGCGAGCACAGGATGCACATGTTGCAGTCAGACAAGTCAAGCAAGCAATGGCAACAAGGGCAACAGACCTAACCTTACTCCGAAAACAGAGCGTGAACAAAGCAACTGATGTCGAAGTCACATGGGTGTCCTTACTGTACCAATATTGCTTTGTCTGAGAAACAGTTCAACTAGGCCTATAAATTGTTTGGACATTGGCACCATTTTCATCTTTTTGGCTTTCAGCAAGAATTTGAGACCACAGTTAGTCTTTTCTCTAGGTACACCAACTCGGAGCAATTTTGCAATTCGTGGGACTTCATGGCAAATATAGGAAAAAGACGTCCATTTCACCAGAATACTTACCACTGCATTAACCCATTTAAGCCTAAAAACATGCAGAAAACACCTGCTAAACCGCCTGAGCCATTTTTGGGAAAAGGTACTACAAAAACCCCAAATATCTCAGCCTCTGAAGCACACAACATGAAATAAAGTGCATTTAAAATCCAAGATCCTATTCTCGTATTAGAAATTGTTCCTTCAGATCTTACATACCAACATTTTTGATTAAAATATCTCTGCCTGAAAGTGGCCTCATGCAGCTACGGGCACTAGGGTCAATGTTGCGCTATGCAGCAGGAATCAGATCAGGAATGAGGAACACGGCGAAAGACTCAACCTTTAACGTTCAATCAGGGAGAGCGCCAACCAACGCTCATGTTTAGAAAAACGCAGACCATGGCTATGTCTCAAATCACGCACTTGTGTCAGTGCACAGTGCACACAGTGCACTGAGGTCTTTAGTGCATAGTGTCGTGGAAAACATTTGAGCACTATGCACTGTGCCCTCGCTGGAAGTGACGGCTGAGCATGGCATTAGCTCGCCAAAATATTAGTTGGCTACTGTTTACAATGCACAGCGTCTGGTGCTTGTATTTCCATGTCCTTCACCCCAAAGGACAACAATCAAACATACAGTACTTTGGTTGGCATGAAAACGTTGGTGTCCCATCAACATTACTTACAGAATTAGGAGACTGTTGACCAAACTCTTCTACTGAACTGAATGCCACATTTCCTCCATGTCATTGTCAACATGGCCGCCGTTTTGTGTGTGCGGTGTCCATCATTCAAGCACTGCATTTTTCCGTCATTGTTAGGGGATCATCCTGGCACTTTCAGTGCACTGGCTCAACTGAAATTTTCAGTGTGAGCGCCCTAGGCACTGAAAAACAGTGCCCGAAGTGCACAAGTGCGGCATTTGAGACACGGCCATTGTATGGGGCACCTAAGTCACGCCCTCTACTTCCTGGTTCATGGGGCATGGGGAGTCAAAAACTAATACCTGGGCTTGAAATAAGTGGTTTTCGACACCAATCCAAACCTTGGACCTCCACCTATGCACCAAGACTCGCCTCGTTCACCTCCATTCAATGTTTTGCAACTTATTGCCCGATGAACCAGGAACCAGAGGGTGTGACTTAGGTGCCCCATTGGCTGCCGCCTGCTGCCGTCAAACCGAGTCATAGCTCATTACATTTTTTCCGCTTAAGTTCAACTTCTCTTGATGCCTTTTAGGCCCTCGACGCTAGAACCACTTTCGCACCTTTCACCGCTCCTGCCGCTTGTTCTTCCATACAAAATGTATTACTTCTGCTGCTTCCCACGCCCGCAATATGATCCTACAGTTACAGCATGACCGTCTGGGCCAGCTCCAGGCCAAGTCAGCCCAGTCCAAGAGGATATAGAGATGTCCTGCCAGTGTTCTCACCTCTGTGCCAACATGGGGCTGAAGTCCTGAGTACACTGCCTCTGGCGGGGGGCCACCGTACTTTCTCTGTCCCGTTGTCACGTCCAGCGTGTAGCCAGTTCTGTCCAGCAGCTCCTGACAAACAACAAAATCAAACCAGACTGGCCATCAGAACTCTGGGGCCCAAGAATAGGGTGGCAAACCATTAATCGACTTTAATCAATTAATGCGCTAATTGATTAAAAAAAACATTAATCGATAATTTGCATCCCTACCCAAGACAAATCATTCACAATAAATAAATATTTACAACTAGTATTAATTGCAGCTGCAGCACCAACAGTACAGAAGAGATATTGATATTTTGTAGCCAATTGAGAATTAAGGAATGAATTATAAACTTTGATCATCATGATTAGATAAAAGCAGGATATACAGTGCAACTTCAGTAACCAAATACACAAGAGAGGGGGAAAGACCTACTTTTATTTTTGCTTCATCTGGTCCTTTACTGGAATCTGAAACTTTGGTCCCCTGCTTCTCCCGTTGTCTGTACGTCTTCATCACTCCACACAAATAGGCACTTTTGTTCTATGGGGGAGAGAGAATGATTTAGCCATTTTTCTTTCAAATGTTACCACAATATAATAATCATCATCATCTCACATCATCTCTCTCTCTCTCTCTCTCTCTCTATATATATATATATATATATATTAAAAAAAAATGAGCCAAATTGAACTTACTTGCACATGTGAAAGGTCGCTTTCCTTAAACTGAACGAGAACTTGTAGTGCGGCTTCCTCGTTGAATTCTTTCAGGGCCTCTATCGCCCGCTCATCTAAGTCACTGTGTGCTACAAGGCCTGTTGTGGAAGGGAGATGTCAACCATGAAAATAAAGCTCAGAGGAGGCAAAAATCTAACAGGGTTTCCACTCGTCTTTAAGAAATAATTTTCCAGGAGGTTTTTGAGATGATTCATAATGTTGTTTGCCAGAGGTGGTTATAGCCTCCTGATGCATTTAAAGAGGCACTAGGCAATTTGAGTTAATCAATCACCTCCATGAATCATGCTTGGTTCAGAGGAGATGGAAATCTAAGCTAATATTGACAAGTAGGTGGGATCTTCAGGGATCAGCACAGCACAACAAAACATTTAGGCTCAGAAACTAACCCATCATTAGGCAGTTAGTATATCAGTTACTGTTAGCAATCAAGTGATAATAAGGGCGATCAACGCCACCCCCCAAAAAATTGGCACAATCATTGACTATCCGTCTCCCATCTTAATAATTACGATGTAACTCAAAGGAATGAGAAAGTCCAGAAAGGAGAAATGGCCCACATTTGGGCCCAAAGAAAAAAAGAACTCACTACAGTACAAAGAAAGCACAATGGTTAGGTCTTCCCTAATCTTGTGTAGTCTGCACACCCCCAACCCTCCACACACACACACGGCCTCAAGGCACACACAGTCCTCCTCTGCTGATTAGCGTGGCTGTTCACAGTGAGCTCTTCGAGAGAGGGAGAGGGGTCACATCACCTGTCCTAGCATCAGACAGCTGCTGCCATTGTTCCTTAGCCTCTCCAGCTGGTCCTCTCCTCCCCGGGGACTAAAACTAAGAAGCACCTCCAATACTGAGCACCACCCCCCAAAACAACAGCAGACTAATCTAGACTGTGCCCCCCACCCACCCACCCACCCACACTTCTTTCTTTCTTTCAATGCACTTAATCTGCCCGCTGAGGCTGCCAAGATATTTTTTTTGACAATTGGCAACAGCAGATCCTCATTTTTTTAAGGCAACTGCATACATTTCTATGGCTATGTAGAACATCTCTATGCTCCCCAATCTATACTCACAAACTAAAGGCAGATCATCATGGATCCAGTGAGGCAGATCAATGAAATAGAGAGCATGCAATCTCATGGTAAAGCAAAAAAGGAAATAAATTGTGTGCTTCTTTAATTAGCACAGACTTACCTGCTACGTAGATTTCATCTAGCTTTTCAGCAACCTTCTCTGGTAAACCAGCATCTAGTAACGTCTGGAAGTGTTCAGAATGGGTAACAGCAGCAGTGGTGTCCATGGGCTCCTGCTCCGGCTCTTGCTCCTGTTCCTGGTCATGTTCCTGATCCTGCTCCTGCTCTTCTGTTCCATTCCCATTAACGTGTTCTTCAGTTGCCATGTTTCCAGCAATCTGTTTCAAAGTGCCACACAAAATCATGAGTAGAACAAATTTTTAAGAAGTTGAATATGACTTGTCACACTTTTTGTCCTTAGTCTCGGTCAGGACTGGAGTGGTCATCACAGGAAATCAACTCTCAACTTGAAGCGATACGGCATCATTTCTGTTTTTTTTTTTTACAACCGTCCTTCAGATTAACATTTTTTTCCTTTCTTCTAATTCCTTCAGCCATTCACTTAGTCTGTTGATGCTACTTCTAGTTACAAGATAGAAATTACCATTGAATCTCATGAGACCAGCTAGCTGGACCTTTAAGATTCAATGTAATATGCTACCTTGGAGGTAAAATCTGCGCTGCGATGACCTTATTTCCATAAATGGTACAATATCGCTTCCATATAGGTTGATTGACTGCAATTCAATAGGTATTACTGTATTTCTACACCAGGAAGCAAAATCCAGCAGAAATCGCGGGTAATCCAATGTCACTTGATTACTAGCCGTGTTGTTGAGGGAGAAAGAACCATCTAACATCTATTTGGGGTGTTTTTAAGCCTTTCTACCTGCTCAACTGTACAGTACACTTACTTTACTACACAATGCATGCATTTTACCTGGCTGCCATGTAACATGGAATGTTAGTATTGGCTCTTATATCTTAAAATTTACACATATGGGGCATTTCAAACAGTATACAATTCAGAAAACTCGCCGGACCTTTAAGTTAACTGTGACAAATTCCCAACAGTGAGGAATAGCCAAACCCAATGAACTCCACAATATGGTGTGTGATAACAGCACCGTGATTTCAGTGAGCTTGCTAGCATGTAGTCCTAGCAACAGACCTCGTAGTTGTGTGCAAGTCACAAGCCTACTAGCAGCTTTATCGCTTTACCACATGCGTTATTCTAACATTTATTTGAGCTCTGAACTGGAGGTACAATCAATCAGATTATTCTAGCCACATGGAAGTAAAAACACTTCCAATTCGGCATGTTCACGCTGCAAGATAGGTTAAATGAATGCAGCGATGAATGCTATATAACATGTCATGTTTATTCCACCCATTTCAAGTGAATTTATATGCAATACCACCGATTTACAATCTCATCCGGATCAACATGCCCACTGCCCGGTGATACGTCTCTATACTTGTAAATTCAAAGCAGCATACCGTATATTGGGCATACAGACTGAGACTCCCAACGGAGTTCGCTCCCGGACGTGCGGTCCCCGGTGTTTCTATCACTCCCGGACTTGCGGTCCCCACCCGATTATATTTCACGTATTATCATATACTGCCACATACAAGCAATTTAGGGTTAGGTTTAGGTTTAGGTTTAGGTTTAGGGTTAGGGTTAGGGTTAAGGTTAGGGTTAGGTTTAGGGTTAAGGTTAGGGTTAGAAACAAAAAACTAACATCAACAAGATAACTGGCTCCGTCATATGGCGGTGGTACCGATAGTCTGGCTAGTGGGAGCGAGATGAAATGGGAGCGTCCTGAGTTGGGAGCGTCAATCAGGGAATCTTCTCGCTGCAAGATAGGTTAAATGAATGCAGCGATGAATGCTATATAACATGTCATGTTTATTCCACCCATTTCAAGTGAATTTATATGCAATACCACCGATTTACAATCTCATCCGGATCAACATGCCCACTGCCCGGTGATACGTCTCTATACTTGTAAATTCAAAGCAGCATACCGTATATTGTAGACATGCTATGCGAGCTAACGTCAACCATGGCACAATATGAGCTAGCTTGCACAGCGCAATGTCAACCTCCAAGCAGTGGGGAATGAACACCATAGCTTTACCATCTCACCAATCTACCAAGTAAATACACCCGCATATACAGTGCAATCACGAAGAAAAGCTGCTAATGACTAAACAATCATCGGGCCCTCATCGATTTGATTAGAGCACCAATTTGAAATCAGACTTGTTTAGCAGACTAGCCGGCTAGGTAAATTAGCCAACTAGCATCCCTACAGTCAGTGTACTTCGCCAATAAACAACAGTCAGAACCTCGCTATCTTTGAAGTATCTGCGTTCAGGATAGAACACTCACAAAATTCAGGGTCACTACCCCGTAGAATGTGTTTTGCAATCAAGAGCGCACGCCAGAACCTTGCAAAAACCAACACGACCAACGTGCCGCCACATTTGTGGAGTCCATTTTCAAAAAGCCGGGTGGCTATTGCCACAGAAGACAAACCACTTCTCACATTGTTTAGAGATACTACAACGATGGTTAGCAACACGATGCAGTCGTAAGTGGGCTTTCGCCGATAACGGACAGTTACCTTTCGATGGCTCAATAAGGTGCACAATGCGGATCAGCTCAATTTTGGCTTTTTAAAATGAAATAAACTGAAACGGATCCACGACTCCCCGGCGTAAGTCCGGTTGGGTTCTTTCACTTCGGGTGATGTAAAATGGCGGATACATTCACGCCAGGATTTCTCACGCATCTATGGGGTTTCTGAGACAATCATACACGGGCTCACAGTAGTCTCACAACACGGGAATCTTAGATAGTGCCAGACAGCACCAATGCGGGTGGTGGAGTCTGTCAGACCCCCTTTTTTATTTTTTCACCTAATTCTTTCAAGTTTTTATTATCGTCAACCTCTGTTAGTTTGATTGCATATGCCATGCCCATAGAAAAACACGCAAACAAGATCGGCCCACAAACAGAAACAGATGAAACACGGTCCGCGCGCACACCAAAATATTGACGCAAAATAGCCTAAACACGGCAGGGGAAAACATGAATTTGTTAG
Organism: Engraulis encrasicolus; assembly: GCF_034702125.1. Lineage (NCBI taxonomy): Eukaryota > Metazoa > Chordata > Actinopteri > Clupeiformes > Engraulidae > Engraulis > Engraulis encrasicolus. The sequence goes on from NC_085874.1 coordinate 1,974,224, forward strand.
CACCTAGGCTACTCTAATCTGTTTTTTTAGGTAGATATTGAAACTGGCCCAGGCCCACCCCATCACCGGCAAAAGGACAGACTATTTTTGTTTTTGTTTGAATGTGTTTTCTTTAGACCTAGTTATTTTCCAAAACATGTTAAACAGGTGTTTCCTTTTTTATTTGTAAACACATTGTGATGCCAAAACAGGTAACAAATTCATACATGTGGGAAAAGGCATAAACACAAAACTGACAACAAATAGGCCATGACAAAAACAAACAAACAAAAAAGATCTGGCGGCAGAGGGTAGCCAGCAGAGGGACCAGTTTGCACTGTTGCATCAAAAATCCACTGTTGCATGAAAATCTTATGCAAGAGCCTAAAGAACAAATGAAGAGCCACAGACGTTTGCTAAACCAGGCCTATTAGGCAAAATACTTTATTGACGATATTATCTCTTGTTGTATTTTTTACTATTTGTTAATTGCTTTAATTGCTCCATGTTCTGAAAAACTCAAAAGTCAGAGTCAGAGTTAGAGCTGGAACTGGAACTAGAACTTGAAGTTCGAGTAGAATCTGAGCTTGAGCTTGATGAAGTGGAGTCAGAGTCGGAGTCAGAGCTGGAGGAGCCGGTATTGTTGGAAAAGTATCTTTCTGCCACCACCTCAAATAACTCCCACAGCAGTTCTAACTCCGAACCGGAATCGGAGTCAGAGTCGGAGCCGCTCAGGCTTTGCTGGTCGGCCAGGGTGGACCACAGCACGTGTCCTGTGGTGGTGCCATCACCAAGCTCAACAGTTCTTATCTGTGAATGCACACACCAAAGACAATCGAGTGGTAGTTAAAGCAATGATGGGTGCCTGGCAGTAATTATGAGGGTACTTGCAGCTCGTTTTATGAATTGCATTGCGTTATCTTGTCCCCCATTTTATTTAATCTTCATATGGACGAGCTGTCCAGACGATTAAATGGCTGTAACACTGCTTGTATGATTGGTGGCATACTGGTCAAACATCTCAATGCAGATGACCTTGTGACCTTAGTTTGAGTAGAGCAGGGCTGCAACAGTTTCATCATGTTCTTCTGACTATGGTTTATAATGTGAAAAAGTATAATTCCAGCAAACGCACCCGTTTGCTCAAGTATTGCACACACTCTACACAGCACATCCCTCAGGTTCCCAGAGGAGGGAGTGCTAGCCAGATGTTTGAATCTGTATGAGTAAGCACACTGCACACACTTAAGAAACATTAGATATCATTTTACACACCAGCTGGATGATTCCCCCAACAATGTCATGGTGGCACCCTCAAATCTGATTGAGTAGCACTATACATCTGGGCTGAGTGCATTGAATTCTAAACTTGTTTTTGTTTTGTTAATTGACCAGGTCCAAGTGTGCCTTTGCACTGCCTTGTGTGGATTTGGACAAGTGTAATAAACACAACTGAACAAACAGAATTTAAAATCCATCCCTAATAACTTTCAATGTTCATGACAAACCAGTGTTGCTGCACACAAGATAAGTCAATGCAATATACAAGGTTGCCACATGTATTTATACTGCTCAAAAATAAAGGCAACACCAAATCAATGCAATGGGTCTATGTAACAGAGTTTATCCATCTGTTATACCTACAACTCAAAGTGCATCACACAATTGAGATCATATTCCACTATGTGATTAATAGTTTTCAACTGAAACACATAATTGGCATTTTAACATTTCCTTTAATTTTAGCAGTACATTCCATTTGTGTCATTACCACCACCAACAGTAATGGAAAACCATGCTTCAGGGGCACACAACACATTTGGATTACGGTAAGCCATTTTGAAACTGAACAAGTGGTACTACATTCATTGTGAGCTTGCATTCAGGTTGATTGAAACAACTTGTTTCTGCTTCAGGCTTATACATCAGCACACTACAATCTTTACCTGGCCTTGATCACCCAGAGCCCGCTGATCCGTTTCTCTGATAGGTGGGTTTGCACGGCTCTCTGGCCTGCGTATGGGATGAACGATTGCAACCTGTGTATTCAAACAAAAACCTCATGAGCATGTCTGTTTTTAGATGGATTGTGATTAGACCAGTGCTTCTCTTGTATTATGCAACACATCTACAACTACACATGTAATAGTTTCATTCATCTTGTGACAACCTTAATTTCTTAAAGCCATCCTGCATCCAACATGCTGCCTCCCAGCAGTCACCATCAGTTCCAGGCAGCCATCATTAAGGAATACGTAAACTATAATTTCTGCACATCAGAAAATGTCAGCAGTTAGAATCTACACCTGTCGGGGAACTTCCTTCCTATTCCAAATGTTTTGTCTCAGTGGTTTGTTGCCTGAACTTGAATCACTAGTGCTACCCAGCACTATGCGGTCACTCCTACAATCCAGGAGAGCTCTGGAAGGCCTTGCTGAGGGCTTGAGGGGGAGAAAAATAAATCAAGACTTAGATGTAAATCTACACCTGCAGTTACACACTGATGAATCTATACCTAGATATGAAGAGCTCTTTTCCAAAAAGATATATCCATTTTATAGAATGTTGCGAAATTTACATTTTTGTATTGGGCATTCCACTGAAATGCATTGCAAAATGCATTTTATAGAGGTTTTAAAGTATGTTCTGAAAATATTTGAATGGCAAGAATTCACACATAGATGATAGGACATCTTAACAGTCAATCCCAATATCAAAATGCAAAAAGTCAAAAGTGGTGGATATAGCGTTTTGGAAAAAAGCTCTTCATATATATACACACGATATAATTACATTCTAGTAAAAAAAAAAAAGAACTCATTTTCGAAATGGTTTTAGAAATTAGAAAAAAAAGAAAAATAAACAATTACCTTTAGATTTCTTATGGTCTCCATTTTGGGACATGCCAAGTCTAACACGTTACTTCAGATTAAAATATTCCATTGTACTAAAAGCTCACTGCCTGTAATTTGTGTAATCAACTGTAGCCAATTTATGCTGAGTGACTACAATGCAAAATTCTATTGCAGACTTCACAACTTTTCATGACATCACAATCCTTACATGATACCTTTTCACATTCTAGAACTACAACCATTGTCTAAAACCAACCAACCCTCACAAAATACCACAGGACATTTCAAATCCAAAGTTTTGTTTATTTCAAATAACATGAAAACTGTTTACAGAATAGAAAAAAGTTTGAGAGGTTTGGAATTTGAGCAAGTGCACTTCAGAGTACAAACACAGACCAATGAAAAGTTAGGAAAAAAAAAAAAAAAAAAAAAACACCTTGCAACACCACTTATGGAAGCCCCTACTGTTCATGGATTGACATTTGACCACGATGACCTGAGGGAAGACAAAAAACTTGAATTGAGACTGAAGTTCAGGGACAGTACCAAGACAAACTTGACATGTAGATTGCTACATTTCAGAAGTCAGATCCGTGAGGATTTCATTCACATAAAATCAGGTTCGGGATAAGATTCATCCTTAAAGCATACATTATATTCAGTAACTATGGCCTCAAACAGCCACGGTGTGAGACTGGTACTTACTCATGGAGGTCCACTGCCAAATCCACACCATCTTGTCCTACTCCAACTCCATCTAGAAAAAAAGCAACCCAAAGTCAACACTCTTGAGGTTTCACAACTTTTGGACCAGACTAAACCCAAGGTAGGCAACATATCAGAAGTCAGATCCGTGAGGATTTCATTCACATGAAATCAGGTTCGGGATATATTCATCCTTAAATCATACGCAGTAACTATGGCCTTAGGCAAAATATGAGGCTGGTACTTACTCATGGTGGTCCCCATGCCAACTCCATCCACCATGCAGTTTAAACTGGTTCTTCTTGGAGATCACCGACCAACATCACCACAGTTCTGGAAATTAAGTCATCCAGTGTCATGGGCAAGGTTCCCCTGAACAATTCAAACCTGCAGAAAAAGTCAAACTTAATCCAATATAAACACCTATAAATGACCAAAATGAGAATACACAAAACGAGGTTGCATTTCAGAAGTCAGATCCGTGAGGATTTCATTCACATGAAATCAGGTTCGGGATAAGATTCATCCTTAAAGCACAAGCTCTACTAAGTAACTGTAGCCTCAAATACAAAAAAAAAAAAAAAAAGGTGAGTACTTACTCGAGAGGATCTGTGACTACATCTACACCATCGTGTCCAACTCCATCTAAAAAAAAGGGCAAAATGTCAGAACTCTGATAACTTTCGGACCAGACTAAACCTGAGTCTGGCTACTCTACATTTCAGAAGTCAGATCTGTGAGGATTTCATTCACATGAAATCAGGCCTGGGATATATTCATCCTTAAAGCATACATTATACTCAGTAACTATTAGGGCCGGGTTCAAAAGATCAAATCGAGATCCAATATCGATTCACGTTTGAATATCTATTCACAACTTTGTGAAGATCATTATAGGCGCTATTTTTTTAACCACTTTCTGTAGCCCTCTTCCATAGTTTCCCACGTAGTTCACATACCAAGGTATTTCATGTTTGTGTGGGCATCAAAGACATATTTAGGTTTTTAAAACCGGTATTGGAATTCTAGGCATACATGGGTTTAAGTGACAGCCCAGCAAAACAAAAGATCGATATCGAATCGGATCGTGGATTGAATCAGATCGTAATCGAATCGATCCAGGAACATACCTGCAAACTCAGGAAGGTTGAAAAAGGTGACAAACTAATCGCGGCGCCGCGGCAAACCCGCGAGGGCCCCCCCAGCCCCCCCCAACCCCCCGCTCCGCCACAAAAAAGAACAGTTAAAAAGACGATATTACAAAGCGGATTCCAAAAAAGTTGGGACACTTGGTATTTTGTGAATAAAATCAAAATGTTGGCATTTTCAAAACATGCAATCCATGCATAAGATGCAAAATGGCACAAGGTCAACATAGGAACAGTTAAAATGAGGCAAAAGCATTTTTTTTGGGAAATATGTGGTCATGTAAAATTTGACCCATGCAACAAATCTCAAAAAAGTTGGGACAGGGCCAAAAAATGTTGTAATAGTTGAATAATTTAAAAAAATAACACAAGGAGGAATATTTTGAAAGGAACTATAATAACTGCCAACATGAATGCACAGATAAAATACCATCACAGAGAGGCTGTGGCACTCAGAAGCGAAGATTTTGAGGGACTAATTACTGATCTATTACACAGAAAGATTGAATTCTCAAAATTGCAGGCATATAAGGCCTATTTCTGTAATGTAGAGTTCCGTGAAATCATTGCACGAGTTATGAGATCATGACATACCCATTGTCAATAAGCAAACTATGACACTCCAACAATGACAGCTGTTGAAAAAATGATCATAAACACAACACTTGATTAAGGCACATGATATAGAGACATTTAACAGTACTGCAAGTGGCAAAGCTCATTCTAGATGGACCTAGGATACATGTGAAACTGTCCTCTGATTACAGAATGGAAAATATTTCATTCTTTTTTAAAATCATGGAGTCATGCACCCTCCAGGTTATGAAGAAAATGAATACTTCAGCTTGATTTAGTGGTCAGTCTGAAAGACTGCATATATGATGGTAAAGGGGTGCAGAGATGCCTTGGTTATGGTCTTCTTACTCATGTAGAGCATTAAAATGAGGGCTGAATGATATATTCAGACTTTAAACAGCATACATAGCTACCAAGGCATTATATTTTGGAGCACAGTCTTTAGATATTGCCCCATAATGATGGCAAATGTCAATCTCTACTATGTTCCAACACTGTGGTTCCATCATAAGAGTAAACAGGTGACAACATTGTTTTCTTGCAGTGAGGATATGCCACTTATTAAGCATAACAAGAAGGTAAACAAGTCGAAGAACACACCCAGTGTTTCCCATACATTGAGGAAACTATGGCGGCCCGCCATAGTTTAAATTTGGCCGCCATAGTTTACGAAAATGTAAAAAAAAAAAAAAAAAATTTTTTTTTACTTTTTTTTTTACTTTTTTTTTAACGATATCCGTTTTTGTTAAAACGATTTGAATTACGATTTTGAATTTCCTTCGCATTTTCCTCCTGGAGTAAATACATCCTATAGACTCTGTATTGGTTAGATATTAGTCCCACGGTAACACAGAATGAGGGGAAAGCATTAGGAAGTGACCGTAAGGGTATTACAGTTGATTCATGTGTGCACACGTGTAACATCGGGTGAGTTACAGAACATGTGCCGTGAACATGACACATGAACATGACACGCCGATATGCGAGGATCTTCGTCCAAATCGCTAGTCGCATGCATCATCGCTAACTGCGTTTACATCGCGTGCCGCGTGTAAGGGAAATGTTAGTTGTTGACATGTATGGAATTCACTTCAATTTGTGCTGTTTCTTGCTTCAGTTGTGGACAAAACGATTGGCCAAACTCACAATAGAAAGCCTTTGCTGTGCTACTGTCCCAGAGAGCTGGAAAAAAAAAAACCTTCATAGAAGAAGTCACACTTAACAGGGGTGTTAACCAATCTCACTCACTCACTCACTCACTCACTCACTCACTCACTCACTCACTCACTCACTCACTCACTCACTCACTCACTCACTCACTCACTCACTCACTCACTCACTCACTCATAGTAGCCTACTATTTACCCATAACAAATGGTGAATTTCTGAGCCCTTTTTTAATTTGTAGCCTATACCACTGAAGGCATGATAATGCTTCATCATATTTTAGAAATAGGGCCTATGTGCCTTTTATATACCAAATGTTTATCATTTTGAAATTGTTTCAGTTGTTTATGACTTGTGTATGACTGAAAGTATCTCTGCATACTATCAGTGCTGCATTGCTTTGTAAAGATAGGCTATTCAACACACTTTAAAAACACACTGAAAAGATACGGCCATAGTAGCCTACTGAAAACATTTTGTTCATAATAATGGTGATTAATAAATGGTGGTCTTAAATTTTCATACTGACATCCTTGAATTTGACTTGGTAGATCACGGCAGACCATCAACTTCAAAAGTAGATCTTGGTTAAAAAAGGTTGGGCACCCCTGCTATAGAGAGAACCACAAGTGCTTGAAAGACAGGGATCAAAAGCCTAGTCAAGTTGTTGTAGTTTACTTGGGTTTGGGAGCAATATAAAAAACCTTCAGAGAAGGGACAGTTGGGATGAGTTTACTAACACTCCCTAGGCTTTGTGTAATATGTTGTTCAGCCCTTTTAATGGGAGGAATTTGGAAAAAAAACTGGCCCTGTGACCAGCACCCCTCATATAGAATGTGTACGCCTACAGATATGTGTGGGGGAAAAGGCATAGCCTACCCTCTAAGACCCTTTTTGTCTATGCGTTAACAATTTCACAGTGCTCTTAAATTCTTATCTCTGCTCCTATTTTGTTTTATTATTGTTTCCCAGACCCCTGCATGAGGGACGAATGAAACTGTGTTGTAAACAGAAATTATTCACTGTACTGCATTTTTTGACAATGACAATGTACTACTATTATACAAGTCATGGGTAAAATCTTATGCAGCCTTATTTCTCAAAATATAAATGGCTGAAATATAGGCCCAGGCCTACAGTTTCTCCATGCGCCAATGTCATACTGTAGTCATTGTTTTGCCGTTTTGCATTTACGCTGCAAGAATACACCCCCCCCCACCCAAAAAAAAAGGCCCGTGTGAGAAGACCCCTCCACCCCCCCCCCGGACAAAATACACCCCGGCTGCCCCCATAGTTTCCAAAATTTCTGTGGGAAACACTGACACCTATCAGTTGAGCTGCTGAAATCATGTCTCGCACATCAAAATATCTATTTTTTAAATAAAATCATGCCATCAGTCAAAGTATTTAAATGTTAAGTCTCCTCCCTTGTGTTGTGTTTAGTCTTATCCAACATAAAAAACATTTTATTGGCCCTGTCCCAACTTTTTTGGAATTTGTTGCAAGGGTGAAATTTTAAATGATCACATATTTACCCCAAAACAATCATTCTGCTTGGTTGTAACAACTGATATGTTGTCTGTATACAATGCTCTACCTTATTAACATATTGAATGTTTTGAAAATGCCAGCATTTTGATTTTATTCACAAAATACCAAGTGTCCCAACTTTTTTGGAATCCGCTTTGTATATATACAAGGCCTACACTACTAGAAATCAGACTTCTGAACTAATTTTATTCAACACCAGCCAATATATGTCTTACAAGCCACCCAGACGCAATTCTAGGTTAAGCTGGGACCCCAAGCGAAAACTCAACAACTACTGTTGCTTAAAGTCTTAGCTGTTACTCACCATCTACTTTGGGGGCCCCAAGCGGCTGCCTATTTAGCCTAGTGACAAGAAGCGCCTCTGCACTCACCACCTGTCAAAATTTAAGTTGTCCTATTTATTATTACCAGCCAAAAGGAGGGAGCACACGGTCACTTGGGGTTGTCTTAACTTTGAGCCCCACTGCAATTGACTATGAAAGCATTTGCTGCTTTTGGCTAAAGAGGGTAGGCTAAATAATAAGGAAATGTATAATATAATAAGCTGTATAAAATAGTGCCAAGGCATTTTAGTGAATTTATGAATGAATGAGAGCAGAATTTCAGCATTTCCCCAATACAATGGTGTTGTAGCCTACTATGAAGAAGCATTGGATTGTAGAAAAAGATAAAGGCAGATGTCATCTAGGTTAATAGGCTATTTAGATTAATTATTATGATGTCTTTGGTTGCTAACATTAAATTCATGATTGCACACGTTGCAAAATGAGTCAAATAGCCATTGCTATGCATTCCTCTCACGTTTATGAAGGTTTCATCGAGTGTGTATCTGACATAAGGGAACCAAATTTAATTCTCTATTAATCTGCCCAATTTATAGCGCAGTCAGTCCCTGCCTACCGTCATTCTAACACATTTTCTCACTCTGAAGTATTCAATAGCGTTTTGGTCAAATATCAAAACAAGCATGAATATATTGCCGTCAATTTAAATAAAGCGAAACATCCATGTTAGGACCGCAGACCTGCTGCCGTTGGGCTATATTTATTTTCACAAGTGGACGGGCTTAGCTAATGAAACAGTTCACAATTCCCAAACCCTGCTGAAATCCTTTACCTTTGAAACGGCGATTTGGACAGCGGTCATTTGTAAAAGGAAGGCGACAGTACCTAGGTAGAAGATAATAACAGGGGGGGATACGCGTGTTTCGCGACCACCGTTTCATCAGCTATTCACTGCGACTGGTGCGCGGTGCCTCGAGTTTTGCCACTAGTAGAACTAGCCATCTGAATTGGCGCTCTGATTGGCCAATGTTTCCCCCGACACACGTTGCGGCCAATGGGAACTACAGGCAGAGATCAATGTCGCTCAACCGTAATGTCTGTAGAACTAGCAGAGATTCTTTGAGTACCGTATCCAGTCTATCTAGTCTGTCTAACCCCCCCCCCCCCAAAAAAAACTCCTCGGATCTACACGATTCACGCAAGTGACCTATTTTGAGATCAAAACGGCGAATTTCGCCGAAAGGTGACAAGTTTGCAGGTATGCAGGAAATTTGGATCGATTCCCAGCCCTAGTAACTACAGCTCCAGGCCACTTTGATGGAATTATGGAAATAAATACATTCATGCTTTTCTAATAATGTTAAACTGTCATGCCCAGTTTTTTAACTATTCCAATCATTAAATTGTTTATTTTTACATATTTTGGTCTTCCAGCTCAAAAAACATGAATTGGGGGATTCGCATCATTAGAATATTGAAATAAAATCAATTTTCTTCATCAAAATTCGGGTCACATCAAATCAGTTGAAATGTGGTACTTTCTACATAACATGCAATGTTCAATATTTGGTTAGGACTGTCTTAACAGCCATGATGCGTTTAACATTGAAGTCAATGGCAGAAAGCGTGTATGGGAGTTATGGAAGCCCAGATATCCTTGATGCTTTGCTGTCAGCTGTTCTTGTTTGCTGACCTGGTGTCCCACACTTCACTCTTCAATATACCCTGTAGATTTTCATGCCACGTTTTGGCGCCAACTCACCAGTTTAATTCTAAATCATCAGAAATGAAACCCCAATGAAAATGAATGGGGTTTTATTTCTGGCGAGTTAGAATCAAGCTGGTGAGTTAACACCAAAACGTAGCATGGAAATCTACGGGTATATTGAAGAGTGAAGTGTGGGACACCAGGTCAACAAACAAGAACAGCTGACGGCAAAGCATCAAGGATATCTGGGCTTCCATAACTCCCATGCACAGTTTCTGCCATTAACTTCAATGTTAAACGCATCATGGCCGTTATTAAGACAGAGAGAGTCCTAACCAAGTACTGAACATTGCATGTTATGTAGAAAGTACCAAATTTCAACTGATTTGATGTGAACTGAATTGTGATGAAGAAAATTGTGACTTTATTACAATATTCTTATGATGCGAATTCCCCAATTCATGGGTTTTTTGAGCTGGAAGGCCAAAATATGTAAAAAGAAAAAAAAATGAATGATTGGAATAGTTCAACAACTGGGCCATGAATCTACAATCCATGACAGTTTAACATTATTGATGGAATTATGGAAATAAATCAACTTTTTCATGCTATTCTAATAAAGTGGCCTGGAGCTGTATAGCCTTATGCAGGAAAAAATACGAGGCTAGTGCTTACTCATGGTGGTCCCCATGCCAACTCCATCCACCATGCAGTTTAAACTGGTTCTTCTTGCAGATCACCGACCAACATCACCACAGTTCTGGAAATTAAGTCATCCAGTGTCATGGACAAGGTTCCCCTGAACAATTCAAACCTGCAGAAAAAGTCAAACTTAATCCAATATAAACACCTATAAATGACCAAACTGAGAATATACACAACGAGGTTGCATTTCAGAAGTCAGATCCGTGAGGATTTCATTCACATGAAATCAGGTTCGGGATAAGATTCATCCTTAAAGCACAAGCTCTACTAAGTAACTATGGCCTCAAATACAACAACAAAAAAAGGTGAGTACTTACTCGTGAGGATCTGTGACTACATCTACACCATCGTGTCCAACTCCATCTAAAAAAAGGGCAAAATGTCAGAACTCTGATAACTTTTGGACCAGACTAAACCTGAGTCAGACTACTCTACATTTCAGAAGTCAGATCCGTGAGGATTTCATTCACATGAAATCAGGTTCGGGATAAGATTCATCCTTAAAGCATACATCATACTCAGTAACTATGGACTCAAACAGGCATAATATGAGCCTGGTACTTACTCATGTGGGTGGGTCTGTGACCAAATTCACGCCATCTTGTCCCACACCAACTAGAAAAAAACGAGCCACATTTCACAACTCTGAGATTATAAACTCTTGGACAACTCTTAATTTAAGACTGGCTACTGCATTTCAGAAGTCAGATCCGTGAGAATTTCATTCACATGAAATCAGGTTCGGGATAAGATTCATCCTTAAAGCACACATTATATTCAGTAACTATGGCCTCAAATAGCCACAATACGAGGCTGGTACTTACTCATGGTGGTCCACTGCCAAATCCACACCATCTTGTCCCACTCCAACTACAAAAAGGAAAAAAAAATTCAACACTTGAGGTTTCACAACTTTTGGACCAGACTAAACCCAAGGTAGGCAACATTTCAGAAGTCAGATCCGTGAGGATTTCATTCACATGAAATCAGGTTCGGGATATATTCATCCTTAAATCATACTCAATAACTATGGCCTTATCTAGGCAAAATATGAGGCTGGTACTTACTCATGGTGGTCCCCATGCCAAATCCATCCACCATGCAATGGTTCTTCTTGCAGATCACCGACCAACATCACCATCGTTCTGGAAATGAAGTCATCCAGTGTCATGGGCAAGGTTCCCCTGAACAATTCAAACCTGCAGAAAAAGCCAAACTTAATTCAATATAAACACCTATATATGACCAAACTGAGAATACACATAACGAGGTTGCATTTCAGAAGTCAGATCCGTGAGGATTTCATTCACATGAAATCAGGTTCGGGATAAGATACATCCTTAAAGCATACATTATACAGAGTACATCATACTCAGTAACTATGGACTCAAACAGGCATAATATGAGCCTGGTACATATGTTGCCTTCACCAGCTCGGGACCTCTCGAGACAGCTGACGACACTGCTCACATGACAATCGAGTTCTGGAGTTTGGCGCATGAACGCCACTGATCCCGGAACAATCGGGATTCATGCGTGTTTTGTTTTGGTTCTCTTTTCTTTTTTTCACCTCACCTTGAGCCTCCACACCCACGACATATAATTTTAGCTGAAGTAAGCTAAATTAAACAGCCAGAGACCAGCATTACTGACATATGTGCATCTGCAATTGAATGACATTGACTGATGTTGTTGATAGTGATTTCAAGATGATATTTTAGCATTTATGATACTGTTTACATGTCAGTTGCATGCATGGGCGCCATGTTGATGATGCGTGTGTCGTCACACAAAACACAAGCTCGGGAACTCGTTCTTTTATACTTCCGCCAGAGATCAACCTCGATAATTATCGATCTGACATTGCGTCACCAAATGTTCACTCCCACTTTCCCGAGGTTTTAGGTCGGCTTTCTGGGGATTCTCGATTTTTTGAACGAGCCAATACTCATGTGGGTGGGTCTGTGACCAAATTCACGCCATCTTGTCCCACACCAACTAGAAAAAAACGACCCACATTTCACAACTCTGAGATTATAAACTCTTGGACAACTCTTAACTTAAGACTGGCTACTGCATTTCAGAAGTCAGATCCGTGAGAATTTCATTCACATGAAATCAGGTTCGGGATAAGATTCATCCTTAAAGCACACATTATACTAAGGCGTCAAATAGCCACAATACGAGGCTGGTACTTACTCATGGTGGTCCACTGGCAAATCCACACCATCTTGTCCCACTTCAACTCCATCTAGAAAAAAAAGCAGGCCAAAATCAGCACTCTTGAAGTTTCACAACTTTTGGACCAGACTAAACCTGAGGTAGGCTACATTTCAGAAGTCAGATCCGTGAGGATTTCATTCACATGAAATCAGGTTCGGGATATATTCATCCTTAAAGCATACATTATACTCAGTAACTACAAGTTATTAGGGCCGGGTTCAAAAGATCAAATATCGATTCACGTTCGAAAAGGGCAATATCTATTTCACAACTTTGTGAAGATTATAGGTGCTATTTTATTAACCACATACTGTAGCTCTCTTCCACAGTTTCCCACGTAGTTCTCACATACCAAGGTATTTCATGTTTGTGTGGGCATCAAAGAGATATTTAGGTTTTTATAACCGGTATTGGAATTCTAGGCATAAATGGGTTAAAGTGACAGCCCAGCAATACAAAAGATCGAATCGGATCGTGGATTGAATTGGATCGTAAAAAAAAAAAAATGGATCGATTCCCAGCCCTAGTAACTATAGCCTTATGCAGGCAAAATATGAGGCTAGTGCTTACTCATGGTGGTCCCCATGCCAAATCCATCCACCATGCAGTTTCAACGGGTTCTTCTTGCAGATCACCGACCAACATCACCATCGTTCTGGAAATGAAGTCATCCAGTGTCATGGGCAAGGTTCCCCTGAACAATTCAAACCTGCAGAAAAAGCCAAACTTAATTCAATATAAACACCTATATATGACCAAACTGAGAATACACATAACGAGGTTGCATTTCAGAAGTCAGATCCGTGAGGATTTCATTCACATGAAATCAGGTTCGGGATAAGATTCATCCTTAAAGTACAAGCTCAAGTAACTATGGCCTCAAATACAACAGCAAAAAAAGGCGAGTACTTACTGGTGAGGATCTGTGACTACAGCTACACCACGGTGTCCAACACCATCTAAAAAAAGGGCAAAATATCAGAACTCTGATAACTTTTGGACCAGACTAAACCTGAGTCAGGCTACTCTACATTTCAGAAGTCAGATCCGTGAGGATTTCATTCACATGAAATCAGGTTCGGGATATATTCATCCTTAAAGCATACATTATACTCAGTAACTATGGCCTCAAACAGGCATAGTATGAGGCTAGTGCTTACTCATGGTGGTCGCCAAAATCCATCCACCATGCAGTTTAAACTGGTTCTTCTTGCAGATCACCGACCAACATCACAGTTCTGGAAATGAAGTAATCTAGTGTCAAGGGCAAGGTTCCCTTAAAAAAGCCAAACCTGCAGAAAAAAAAGGCACAGTTAATCCAATATGAACATCTATAAACTGAGAATGTATACACACAACGGCGTTGCATTTCAGAAGTCAGATCCGTGAGGATTTCATTCACTTAAAATCAGGTTCAGGATAAGATTCATCCTAAAGCAACCAAAAACTTTGGATTTCCTGCGATGCCTAGTCATGCAGGCCACCATGGGCCACGAGGGCAACCGAGGAGATTGATCAGGGTGCGAAATACGGGGGGGTCAGGGGGGGTCCGACCCTCCCGAATAACCCACGAACCCCCCTGAAAGCCTCAAAAGTGAAATTTGAGGGGGGTCTCAAATTATGTAAAAATAAAATAAAAATAAAATGTATTTTTTGTCACTAATGGTCTGTTAAATGTGTTTAAGCATGACTAACCAAATTAAATGGGTTTTCGAACACCCCTTCAATGGACTGTACCACCAGCGGACGTTGCGCATGCAGTTGAGTAGTCAAAATTCGATTCGGCAGCACGGGGATGCATGCAGGCTGTCAGTGGATGCAGCAGGGCTTTGATGCACTTTCAAATGATGTATTTGAGCTAAGGGAGCTATGTCAAGGTGAATGATTCCCGTGGTTTAAATATGATTTCAACTTTATAGCTCAGAACGTAAACAAACACCCAAGACAAGTGATGATCCCTTTCTCCCCCGAGGGGAAAAAATGATAACTAACAGAATTCCATCAATTCAACATGCAAGGAGTCTCAGTTAGCTCTAGTCAAAGAATGAGGCTGACTGCTCCAATCCAGAATAGCCTACACCAACATGTAGGCTATATCAGAAAATAAAGTATGGCTTATCATGTATTTCAAGCACAATTGGAATGATACCATTATACACCGAGAAGGCAAATGGATGGTGTGTGACTCCTCGAAGCAAGGACAGCTATGTCTAGCAAGGAGCCAATAGCTAGCAGCATGCCCACAACGAGGTAGGAAAATGGGATTCTTCCATATGTCCGCCGTGACAAATGTAGGATTAATTATTATTTTGACTTTGTTTGAAGCCATGTCATGTAGCAGTCCAGCCGTTTTTACCGTGGCTACTAGCATCACGGATCTGTCTGTGGCACTTTTCAATCTCAGGAAAAGCGCCACGGCGGTTGTATTCTTATCGTTTAGCCTAAAGCTTGATTGTGTAGGCGTCATTTGGTTCACTTTGCTGTTTAACATTTTCTTGATTGCATTTCCGTTGTCACTACATAGTAGCTTGGTAAGCCAGCTACATCTGTGTTTGAAAGGTGGGTCGTTGCTAGGTTTGTTATTATTCATCATTATGCATGAGTTGGTTGTGCTGCTGTGTTTGTTGCTAACTAGTGGAAACATTTCGGCGGAAGCAAGGCGTGTGTGAAAGGGAAACTTTGGCCGTGATGGAACTTGTTGTTGACAGTGCTGCGCGCCACATGCATGTGGAGTAGAAAGTTGGGTTCGCCGACTGGGCAGGGCAGCGCGCGGATTTTCGCAGGGTTCGCCAGATGTTACATTTCCAAACACGCTCAACAGGGTTCTAGATAGGATGAAATAGCGCAGAGATCTAGTCGGAGGATTTCTCCTCCACCCTCTTTGAGTCGCGGTGTCCACTCTCCTTATCACAGTTTCACTAGTTTTGAAGATATTGAGGAGCACTGGCGAACCGTGTGTGCATTTAATAATAAGGCATAATAATGCCCGAGTGCTCCGATTCCGAGAAGTGCAGTTTGAAACATTTTCCGTGCTCGCGCTATTGTACAGCTTCCACGTCCTAAAACCACCCATTATATGTCAACACCCACCTGGAGGGACTACATCTAAACCAGTCTAAACGAATCCCTATTTATTTCTATGGCCATAAATCTACAGAAACACCTGTCAAAATACCCATATTTAACTTACTCGCAGACGGCCATCCAAAACGGCCCCAATTTTTTTTTTAGGGAGGTCGTCATTATTTGATCCGCAAAAAGTCAGACCCCCCCGAAACGCGGTGGATAATTCGCACACTGAGATTGATGCAAGGCTGCATAAACAGCAATGCATTAAAGTCATTAAATACAATTCCAGATGCCGTTAATTCAACAAGCAATTGTATACAAGCTAGAATGTTTGTGTAATAGCATATGCAAGAAAATACCATTGGCTAACTACCTCAAAATATTTCCCACGTGGCTGCATACCGGCTCATCGAAATTAGAGCTAGGCGCGTGCATCTTGTCCATTAGACTGGAAACAAGTCGTCGCTGGAACATCATGTCTTGACATTGCAGATTATAGTTTATCTGACATTTAAGCTCCATCCAAATTATTTTCTTCTTCTGAAACGTCGAAGTTGTAGGATCTGTGCGTGCTTCCGTTGAGAGCTGATAGTGGAATCCAATCCAACGCGCTACAGTGTGACATTTTCTATAAGACGGGGCGGGACTTTTTATGCCAAAGCGTAGATCATGTGACATGACTCAGCCTGCACTTTCCCAGCCTATCCCCGTTTGGAATAGTGCTGTCGTAAACAAACTGTCTGGAATCAGCAGCGAGCATAGTTTTCATAGGCCAACCCTGTTTAACCATGAAAGTTTGTCATAACTTTCCTCTCGCTGTTCTAAACTGATCATTGGGAACTTTTAAAAATGTCATTTACATCGAAGTCAGAGGCGACGACTTTCTCCTGTATAATCATCTTTGCATAGAGAGGGTGGAGGCTGTGCAACTTTGGTAAGTAGCTTGCGCAAAACGGCCATTGGCAAAGTACGAGCAGTAGAAAGAATGTTTTGTTTTTCCCAATGGAAATCCAGTTGTATATGAGCCCATTGTGTCGAACATGTTTGCAACTCCAGCTGTCCCACTAACAGATTAATGCCTGGTCCTGGCCTGCCACCACGGAGCTGCCAAAGAGGGAAAGTGGCTTAACGTCGCTACTAGCTAATTTAGCTCCCTGTATTTCAAACAAGGATTTGCAAGTCTTTAGCTCTGCGTCAGTTTGTGAAGATGCACGACACAGGCAGTAGATCAGGCCCAATGAAACGTTTGTTGAGCATACGAAGCCTATGCATAGCCCGCCACGACGTAGTCAAATGTCCACGATGGGGTACCGTCATTTAAAATAACCTGTTGAATGTCTCTTCCGCAACAGGGCGAGATGGCTACTCTGAAAGAGTATGCGCAGAGTTTTCGACAGTGGCTGAGGATTGAGGTCTTCAGAGAGGCCGTGCGTCAGTACCCTGTCATATGTTTCCTTCTGATGTTCATGCTTCTGTCGACCATTATTCTGAATAGGTAAGAGCTTCAGCTGTTTTGAGTCACTCAAATGGACTGTATTTGAACTCAACTACCCATATGAAGCTATCATATTAGCCTATATGATGGTTCATTCATTTTACTGACTGTGATTTCTTTCTTCTTGGAAGGTACCTGCATATCCTGATGATATTCTGGTCTTTTCTGGCGGGAGTCATTACATTCTACTGCTCCATCAGTCCTGAGTACCTTCTGCCAAACATTCTATTCCACTTGAAACCAAAAGGCAAAGTAAGCACACATACAGATATACCAGCTATTGCACATTACACTATGGAACGACACAATGTTTCTGCAGTTTTATAGCCTGATTACATTTTATTTCAGCCGAGTGAACAGCAGGAACTATTTCCATCTGGCCATAGCTGCGCAGTTTGTGGGAAAAGGAAGTGCAATCGTCACAGGTAGGCTTATGGCTGCAGAAGTTGCAAAAAAAATGTGGCACTGACTAACCCAAATTAAATTACATTACACTTGGCTGACACTTTTATCCAAAGCGACTATTTCCAATTTCACTATGTATGTCTAATAATATGCCTAATTTCAGGAGAGGGCTTATTGTCCTCAACTGTACATTCTTGACCTGAATAATCCTGATTCTGCATTTCTTTTTTTCTTTGTCTGGAAGACCAACTCTTCTTCTGGAAAACTATCAGCCATGGCTGGACCTGAAAGTGTACTCAAAAGTAGACGCTTCCATATCTGAGGTACGAACATTGTTAATTATTCATGAATGAATGCTCATGATGTTAGAACACTACAACAAGTATCTAGTTAGTTACTTTACTAAGTACTACAGGTAGTGTATATGTAACGTTTTGGGCTTGACTTCTCAATTAGTACCTGAGTGTTAATTACTATTTGTATTAAGTAGTACGATTTAGCTAGCAGCACTGTTAATGCTGTAGAGTAGACCAAGAATGAAACCTGAAGATGGTCGAACACCACTAGATTATGGAGTTACTGTGTGAAGTACACAAAGTTATATGCCATTTTTTGAGTGACTCTCCGAACAGTCAGAGGTTGCAAAATGGATCATCTGCTGCACGCTCGAGCAGGAATGTTTGTAGACATGAAAACTCTATAGTGTTTGACAAATAAACTATGCTTTCCTTGATTTCATGTCATTACAGGTTTTGGAGCTTATTTTGGAGAATTTTGTGTATCCCTGGTACAGGTAATATTCAGCTCAAATACACTTAACAGTTGTCTCAGTGGGGCTTAGTTACCTCATCTATTGTCTTGTCTTTTTTCAGAGATATTACTGATGATGAAGCTTGTGTTGACGAGTTAAGGATGATGTTTCGATTTTTTGGGGCTGTGATTGTAAGGAGAGCTCAAAAGGTACCTACCCATTCACCCTCTGTTTTGGTGCTTTGCTTTTCAATGAAACTGATTGGCTGTTAAAATAACAGGTTCCTGTGTAGCAGCAGTCGTATACTGTCTTCGTTCAGAATCTTCCAAAAACCTGCTGTTGCTGTAATAAAGCAATGTAATGATGGTTTGCCCAACAACGATATGTGTATTCCTTCAATACAGGTGGACTTTCCCTCGCTTTTCACTGGCAAAATGGCAAAAGTAGCCATGAAGCATGTTGAAATCATGGCAAAAGCCTGGAACAAAGGTATATATTTAGTCACAAAACTGGTCGTAAATAACACGTTTTGTCATATGGGACAAGGTTACGTACAATCTTATTGTGTGTGCTTGTGTGTGGGGGGGTCATTGACATTTTTTACCAGCAGATGTCAGGGTGGTACAAGCACTGTATAAATGAAATATTTTTTTTGTTTTACTGGATTATTGAAGAAACATATTCATTGCTTGTGCGTAATTCTTATAAGAAGTGGTGAAGACACACTCACACTACTGCCTAATGATTCTCAGTTTTTAACTGGGTGCTGAATCCCACATAAACCATAAATGAATGAAGGGAACGAAGGACAGCACCAAAGAAAGTGGATCTAACAAGAAGCGTAATTTTTTTTCTTTTCCGGTATCCACTTTATGTCGGGTGAACGCCCCTTTAGGAGACCTTCGGTTAGGAGACCTTTGGAGTCCTGAGGTTTAGAATCAATGAAGTCCCCTTAGCGCTGTAGATGGCGGTAGCGCACGTCTTGCGCAAACACCTCAAAAAGAGAAGAAGAAGTAGGGGACAACGCCCCCTTAGGAGACCCAACTTGAGCACACGCTTTTGCATTGAGTGGGCGTGTTTTGCGATATCTTGGTTTGATTCAGTATTTTTGACAGCACTCTTCAGATTTCTTAGAACGTTTTAGGCAGAGCCCTTCTTCAGTGTGTAATGGTGATCGCCCTTACAGTTGTAGCTCTTATAATGTGTGTGTGTGTGTGTGTGTGTCCGTGTGTGTGTTTCAAACAGTATCCCAGAACCCTGAGCATCTGCAGCAGGCTGCCTTGGACGAGTACGGTCCAGATTTGCATATAGCGCTGCGAAGCCGCAAAGATGAGTTGATCTATCTCCGCAAACTGACAGACATGCTGTTCCCTTACATCGTCCCGCCCAAGGCCCCCGAGTGCAGGTACTCTTGTGCAAAACAATGTGTATGTAAAGTGCTCAAGCAAAATTGATTTATTCACCATTTTTTTATTCCAAAAAGATTGATTCCAAGTGCCTGAAATACAGTGTCTTGTAAAACAAAGCATATGCCTGAAATGTCTGGCAAAAAAATATGTGGTGTTCATTGCTGACAAATTATGTGAATTACAGTAGGAGCAAAATTATGAAAATGGAAAAGCTATAAACTACTTTACAGTGTATGCTTTGTGTCTATATCTCTCTACATATTGCTAAGCCATTTGTACTGGTTTTTAAACTGTACAGTGTAATATATTACGGAATATTTTTTTCCTTCTCTAGATCTCTTGCATATCTACTGAGAGAAGTGATGACTGGATCCGTTGTCCTCCCCACACTTGATTTCATGGCAGATCCTGTGAGTGTTCTAGAATTATAGTTATTATTACATTATTATTATTCATGTGTTAATTTGTAACCTTAATTAACATTTTGTCTAGAGGTCCATTCTGCCTCTTAACTGCCCAATTTAAATTGTTTTTAGATGCGTCCTAGCATCTCTATAAGAGGGTATGTCCGTCCGTCGGTCTGTCAGTTGGTCTGTCTCTCTGTCCGTATGAAACGCTTTCTTTCAATTGTCATTCCCTCCTGTGTCCACAAGGCGGTAGTGCATAGACGGACGTATCTTTGTCCGCCTGTCGGACTTGTTTTCCTGGTTTGGGAGTCAAACCTAATCTGACTCTGGCCAGATGAATGTTGTTCCGCCTTGCTCCACACTTGCATCTGGTTATTACCGTTGAAGATGTTTTCAAAGGGCATGGCTTTATCAAAAATTATTGCACGGGATTGGATAAATCACTTGCCAGTCATAGTCAATGAGTATGTGGTGGTTTCGACAACGCCGTTAGAATTGTAGAATCAATACTGATGCATGCCACAAGCCACCAATGTGAGCCACCATTGTTGTTTCAAATAGCAATCGTTTCTTCATTATGCTTAAAGGAGTATGCCACTATTTTGGGGCTTAATACAGTTCAAATAGTTGGCTGGGGTTCATAAAGGTGGTAAAGTGTCTTATTTTTCATGTTAAGCGTTGTCTTGCTTTAAGACAAGTTAAAAGAGGGAATATGTCGCTAAGCTAGTGAAAGTCAATGCATCCGTGTAGCATTGTAGCATGCTACATGGATACATTGACTTTCACTAGCTTAGCGACATATTCCCTCTTTTAACTTGTCTTAAAGCAAGGCAATGGCTTACATGAAAAATAAGACACTTTACCACTATTATAAACCCCAGCCAACAATTGTAACTGTATTAAGCCCCAAAATAGTGGCATACCCCTTTAACCTCTTTGACCACGCTTATGGGTGGATATGCGTGCGCATGCACATTTCATGCACAAATGCATAGCCATGCGTATTTAATGTCATTTTTGAGCATGGTAGAACACCTGACACAAGGTACACAGACTTGTACATACGGGCCAATCTTCCGGACTTCTTTTGTAGGTCGCCGTTGAGTCAAACAATGGTGGAAAATATTAATGAGAGTCCCGTTGGCTCTCAACATCTCAACATCTCGCCCAACATAATACCTACATTGGGCATAGCGTTCTTATATTTACTAAGTCATTCGCAGTTCGCACACGGTTGCATGCATAATTTAAGTCACACAGCAAGCATATCTCAGGCCCAAGTCTAACCTGCCAACATATACATATACTTTAAAAGTAATATAGCCCAAGTCTAACCTGTTAACTCTTCAATTCGACACAAGTTTCATAACATTGCATGCCTAGCATTGCTGTTGAATCTTTGTTGGGTTTGAATGCTGTCTCTCCTTTTTATACCATTTCCTCACATAGGATACATTGAATCATATGGTGCTCATCTATATCGATGACACTCCGGTAAGTCAAACATGCTTTTATTTCTACCGTTGGTCATTAGATAATTCAATACATGTTTACTCTGGCTATTGAGATGACACTTTAAAATTGTTTTTGATGACATCCACAGCCTGAGGAAGCCCTGGAACCCCCGTCGGCTTTTGTTCCATTTCTGCAGAAGTTTGCCACCCCTCGCAGCAAGAAGTCATCTGTAAGGCCCCTGAATAAAATGTTGCATTGCATGATATCAGTGGTTTATTTTGTAGTAGTAAATGTAGAGTAAATGTACATATACACTCTATGTATGAGACTTAAAGTGTATATCTCAGGTTAATTTTTATTCAAAATAATGGACTTCCTTTGATAGTTCTACCACTTGAACAATTATCCATCATTTTTTTCATGCAACAGGACATCAGAAAATGAAATATAATGAGGAAAAGTGTGTATTTTCAGTAACATGTTCAAAGAATTCTAATCTATTGTGTGACGTCAGGCGAGGCCATTCAGTAGCCCGCAGTAGCGGTAGCCCTGCATTCTGTACGGTGTGTGATTGAATTATGCCGTACGGGTATGAAATAAATATCATTGGCAATATTATATCATGACCGCTACAGGGTGCCATGTGACCGTGAGGCAGTAAAAACCAGTGTTCGAACTATGCCAAAAAAAAAAAAAAAAATGGGGGGAGAGGGTTACGATTGCGCTTGCCTCAAAGTGCGAGTCTCGAAAGCTTGAATTTGGAGAAGTAGGCCTACCATGTGATTTCAAATTTCAAGTAGGCCTACAATACAAATTACCAGACATTGTTAGTATCAACCTTTAGTAGGTCTATCACGCCATTTCAGCATCATGTCCAAGTGGGAAAGAATGTAAACAGCGACAAATAATAAATAAATAAAACCGTTTGGGTGAATCATTCGCTCCAAGCTTTTTAACGGCAAGGTGCAAAGCAGTCGGCTGCATTGTAAGAGTGCCAGAGATTACCAAATTCAAACGACTGCAAAGCAATCTGTCTGGGCACAGCGGAAAGCACCTGTGCGGTCCACGCGGCCGTCAGAAGAAAACGAATGAACCTCCCTTGCAATATGTCCGAGAACATCAGTACGCCGTATGTCAAAGGGCGCATTTGTCTACTTGTTTCAAGCACCACGTTTCATTGTCATTGCCGCGAGTTTCTGACAAACCACATAGTTGAGCTGCACAACGTGACACTATCATACACAACATGATGAAGCGCCCCCCTCACGTTTGACATCCTCGGGCCGAAGTCTCATAAGGGGGTAAAGACCGTGAACATAGTGACACACACTTCACAGTGGTGTTGGTGAAAACGAAACGAAGTTGCCTCCCACGGCCCAAACGCAAAATAATGCCAAAAATTGAATGCCCCCTCAGTTGTCCTGGCAAGGGCAACTGGCGCGTTATCACTGCTTCTTATTCAATGCAGCAGCACTTTCATTGTAGGCCTACTCGCGCTGCACTTGTCTCACAATGCAATCAGCTGTGTGCTCCGGGCCAAATAGTCAACTCTCCCACCTTGTGGACACAGAAGGGAACAATTTGAAGAACGCGTTTCAGACGGACGGACAGACATAGCCTACCCTTTTATAGAGATGCTGGGACGCATCTAAAAACATGGATCCAACGCGCGTAGTAGAAAAATAGAGACTGAAAAGACACAACCAAAAGGCTCTACTCGAAGGCTCCAGCCAACGCTGTTGAAAGATTGTTTGCCTCTCTCCCTGGCCATCTGAATGAGATGCTTTTATCAAACGTCATACCAAATCTACATTGGCCTATAGGCTAGTTTTGGTATTTATGTTTGATCTGGCGACTATTGTTTTACTGTCTTGCTTGAATCGCTCTGTTTGGATTACTTGAAGACTTTCCATGGATTATCCTGCATCGTCTCAGTGCCCCGAGTAACCTGGAACATAAGTAGGCTATATCAGAGGTGAGCTTAGTCACTTTTGGCCGCGAGAGACTTGGAAGGCGCTAGGCTACATTTGCGCCACACAACGTGGATTATTGAAACTGAAGACTTGATTTCTTCTATTGGATAATTTCGTTTGCTAGGCCTATAATTACGGACAGTGAAGTTTTTTTGTGACACTCGGACTTTTTTTTTCAAGGAATATAGGTTAACCGAAATAGTCCCGCCGCCGCGTGGGTTACCTATGCTATTGATTTGTGATACGCATGTGGGTGACCTTTATTGAAGTTGCATGTAATTCTATAGAACAGTCAAAGGAAATTGAAAATGTGATTTTTACAACAGCGACATGACTCGGGTGGTATAGGCCTACTTTAGCCTAGCCTACTGTTTTGCACCTTGGAAAAGTTTGACGCGATTTCAGCACCATGGACAGTCCCTCCCCAGTCGGGCGAATAGCACCACATTTTAGGCTACGCAGATCATTTCCCGTTTGTGCTGTTTGTAATTTAGGTAGCCTATTGCATTTAGCTGACACGATATTGGCAGTTCATTAAACATGATTAAAAGCAAGCCCAAAAATATGAAGGGACTAGTAAAAAAAAGAAGCCCATGTCGCATAGTCTAGCATAGGTCCAAGCAGAATTTGCAACCCTGCATGAATAGCATTTCTACTAAAACTAGTTGGCCAAAAGTTACTAAATCATTTGGAAGTTGTTACAGTGCCCTGCATGAGAAAAGCCGCACGATTACAGTTGCGATTTCTATTATAGGCCTGCAGGCCACGGCCGTTATATCATTAGTGATCGTCACCTCGCCTATGTAAAATTCCAGGCAAATAAAATTAGAACGTTCACCCATGGCCTCGCCTGACGTAGTCGCCAGGTTACGGTTAAACCCACATTTGCCACAACAAACAACAAAAATCGTTGTTTAACATCGTTTTTGGAGGGACTTATATATGTGGATCATTTATTGAATACAGTGTGTACACATTGATCCAAAGTAGTGGTTAACCTGCGATATGCACTTTAAACAAAATAGTGTTTACAAGACTATCATGATTCCCAGTACATAATATTGTATGAACGTAGTCTACCGATTTCTTTATTGCTGCATTACAATGCTGTGGTTTTCTGCAGTAATGCGCCTGATATCATATTTGAAAATGTTACATAATGTTACTTACATTGCATGTTATGTGGTGTTAGCCTGTGTTCACCATCCTCTTCGTCACTGTGTGTATATCAAGCAATTGGCCAAATTACTGGAACCTATGCCAGATTGTCTCCTGTTCATGCTTTTATTCTTTTTTATTCTTCTTATTGTCCTAACATTTGTGACCTGTACACCTCTTTCTAATGTGGCTGGCTCCAGTCCACTGTAGCATATTTACAGTACTTTGACTAAAACTCCTCTATGTCTGTGCAACCTCTACTGTGTTGTGTCCTCTGTGTAACTTGTTTGTGAACTTGGTACCACCTCCGTGTAAACTCTGCATGACCTCTTTTTCGGTATTTTGCTTCTGTTGTGTTTGACCTCTGCTGTATTTGACCTCTGTGTATGACCTCTGCTGTTTTCGACCTCTGTGTGACGTCAGGTGTTGAAGCTGGAGCTGAAGGAGATCCGTGATCAGCAGGACCTGCTGTTTCGCTTCATGAGCTTCCTGAAGGCAGAGGGCGCCGTCCACGTGCTGCAGTTCTGCCTCGCTGCTGGTGAGCCTCTCTGGTTGCCATAGTCACTGGAGAACAACAGAATTACTTCTTTTGTCTGTAACTTATCTGTGCTGTCTGCCCAATTGCATGCCTTGCTAGATAGGTAACGGAAAGTGAATGGCTTAGCGGTCCATTTCCCAGAGAAACAGAGAAATATTGCTTCTTTTAAAGTCTTGTTTGCTTGATGTAGTCACTGGAGAACAATATTACTGGAGAGATCGAAAAGAGATAGGTGCCAATGGCCCATTGTTTCCAGGTTCTAGTTTCGCAAGAGGACCCCATTGAAATGGATGACACGCATTGTAATTTTCCGGGGTTGTTGAATGTCTAGGCGTAGTCTATCTGTGCTGTCTGCCAAGATGCATTCTTTGCTTGGTAGATAACAGAAATTGAATGGCTTTGAGGTCTCTTTCCCAAAACAGAGAACTATAGTTTCTTGTAGTCTTGTCTTTGTGTTTTATGAGAAATACGATCTCGTTATGAAGTTCTGATGAAATAGATGTAAATGACAGCCCACTTCGCTGAAAACAGTTTCCTAGTTTAGTTTCATTTTGGACTTAACAGAACAAGGTCAAAACAAGGTTACTGTATTTGTGCAAGAAGTGGCCAAAGGGCCGTACATTTTCTTTTGAGTGTGTTGTTGTTTGTGAGACTTTCACTCCCTTTGGTCTTCTTAGGGTCCTCCATGGACAGCTGCTATAGTTTGATTGGATTCTCAACGGGGGCTCTACAGTCCCGAAGTGGGCGTTGAGAAACCCTGGGGGAGGGCGGGCATGAGAAGGATGTAGCTGAGAGGCGGCGGTGCTTAGTTGCCATTGGGGGGTGTTAGTCCATTTTATTTTTAAATACTATGGGGGCATTGGCAGCCTTATAATGGGATCAAGGGGGCTTACAATGAGGTACAGGGGGCATTTATTCGAAAAAGGTTGAGAACCACTGGTCTATATTATTGGATGTGTTAGAGCAGCTGTTTCTTTTGATTTGGGGGTTGGTTTTCCCTGGACTGACAAAATTGTATTTTTTCCTAGTCCTATGAGGGTTCTCTTTTAATCTTCTGCCGAAATATTTTGAATATAACATTAAATATGTAGAAAAGAGCATTTCATTTTGCAGCTGTTTGATCTTTGCCAATGAATAACCAAAAAGATTTTTGAGTTACAATATTTGCTAAATTCATGCGCCACATTAAACGTTTAGAAGAGTATCCCTTTGTACACATGTTTACACATAACACATGGTTGTTGGATTAAAGAAGTTTTTGCGCGGCCATTCCACTTGATCCTCACTGTTACATACCATCCCATCTTGACAAAGCAAACACATGTGAAGTCTGTGCCTACAGTAGTCTTAGCCGCCAGCTTCTCTGCGGCCAGCTAAAGATCAGCTGTAATTGCTTCTGACATCTCTCTTTGTGCAGAGGAGTTCAGCGGTAAAATCCTGTACCCTGACCGGAATGACGGCAAGATGCAGCGGCTCCAGAATTGGCCTCCAAAATTGAACCAGTTCATATACTGCATATGTGCTGCAGAGTGTTAAAAAACAAGATTTGGGGCAAATCCGTCCATCCGTTCCAAAGTTATCGCATTAACTCAAAAACAGTGGCGGCCAGTTTCATTTTGTTGTTTACTACTAAACCGTAAATGGCATACAGCAAATGGTTTCAGCACCCAAAACTCATATACATAGAAAAAACACTTGAATGACTTTTGCTCAAAAATGCCTACCTAAAGCTTCTTATTTAAAGTTATTTTTTTCAATGTTGGGACCTGGCTACTGTCTTTGTGCAGAAGAGTTCAACGATAAAATCCTGTGCCCTGACCTGAACGAGGCGGAGATGCAGCGGCTCCACGGGGAAGTGCAGAACATCTACAAGACCTACTGCCTGGACGAGAGCATCGACAAGATCCGCTTCGACCCCTTCATCGTGGAGGAAATACGCAACAGTGAGTAGTGATAATTTAATTCAGTTTATTATGGGGACCATGTACGGCGAATTGACATCAAATAAAATAAAATAACAAATGATAAAGAAAACCCATCAAAAACATATGAACATACACATAAAACAATAAACAAATCAATCACATGGCAAGTCCCTTGCCAGTTTTGTTGTCAGTTTTTTTCCTTAGAATGTTCTTGCATTTTAAATACAAACCATTGATGCAACTACTGTGACTTTTCACGCCAAATAATAAGTTACATTCTAATTGAATAGCCCTGCTGTATGCGTAATGCTCAGAAAAACCCTCTGGGGTGACATTGTGCAGACCTATAAATGGCAGTCTTTGTTGTCTCTCTCTCCCCAAACCCCTGTCTTTACTCTAATCCTTTTTCCATCAGATTCTGAAGCGAATTAGAAGTTAGAGTGTGCAATGTTGGAGCGATATAAGATGCATCCGCTTGGTTTTCCATCAACAGGACCATTCTAGTGAAATAAAAATGACATCACAATTAACCGCGTTGATGCACATTTTTCTGACTCGCCAGATGATTTTCCATCAACATTTTAGCAAAATAGAGCGTACGGTTTGTGATTAGAACGTAGGAAAGAGAGAATATCCTTCAAGACATGCAACACCAGGTGTTCGAGCAAGTGTTGGAAGAACTCTCGAACCAGGTCAAGTCGTAGCTTCTGCGCCTGCGTGGCTTTTCTGTATCGCAGTAAACCTTTTCCATCAACTTGTGGCGATGCAACTTTCCTCAAAGCCATATTTTCCGAGCGTATTAACTCTAAATGGCTTCAGAGAGATGGAAGGTTTTTTCCATCACATGTCGCACTTACTTCTTGATGTGCATCATGTGGAAGCAAATCATCTTGTTGATGGACAAAGCACTTTTGACTCTCCTCCTCTCTGTCTGCCTGTCCGGTTGCAGAGGGCCCATATCAAGAGGTGGTGACTATAATCTGGCTCAATTGTATGTTGTGCACTATCCCTGTCAAATAAACTAAACTGAACTAATTAAGCTAAACTGAACTAAACCCGTTTTGACCTATAAATGGCCGTCTTTCTTTCTCTCTCTCTCCCTGCTCATCTCTCTCCATCCTATTTTCCAGTTGCACAGGGCCCATATCAGGAGGTGGTGAAGCTGCAGACCATGCGGTGTCTTTTTGAAGCCTACGAGCACGTCCTGTCTCTCCTGGAGAACGTCTTCACCCCCATGTTCTGCCACAGCGACGAGGTAATGATCTGCAGATGTCTCCTTTCCACAACGTGTCATGTCATGAATCAAGGTGACATCTGTTTGAAGACATGTACTGTATGTGAATATTGGCTGGGCTATTGGGTCTTTTACTTGCCCCGCTCCAAATTCTGTCTCACTACCATACTCCCGGTTTCAGGTTTCAGGGTGAGTCTTGATTCAGGGCAGTTTTGGGATTACTGATTGGTGAATAGTGCAAGGCCAAAGCTCAGCAAAAGTTCAACATGGAGACTGAATGTTCTTGTGTCTACTCAACACTGTATGCACAAAGGGATGACAAGATAAATGGCACTCACGCACACACTTACAACAAGGTCAGAGTAGTTGCGATAGGCCATAGGCTCTGTGAACAAGGCATCTAACTCGTTAAATTCATAAACATTTGTCACTTAGAGCACTTTGCCAGAGTAAAACGCAGTGTGTGTTGCAGCACAAATAGCACAATTTAATTTTTGCATGCCATGGTCCAAGAGCTTTGTAGGCAGTCATTCACCATTGTGGGCTATGTTTTTGCTCTGGCATGTCATCATTTAATTTATTTTCCCTTGTGAATTATTTGTGTGTAATGACATGCCTGATACATTTTCTACTGGGAATTACACCGTATGCCTAACAGAATCTAAAACTGGCTGTGTGTGGTTTTGCAGTACTTCAGATATCTGCTGTGTGGAGCTGAATCTCCTACCAGGAACACTCGTTTGATCAGGTGTGTGCTTATTCTGCTTGTACTGTATCTCCTCGGGTTATTCCCCATCTCCCTCCCCCTCCTTGTTCGCCCATACACTAGCTCTGTTTCCCTCCCCTGTATCAACAAGCATCTCTGTCTGATCTAGTCACCTCCACCACCATGTGACACACACATTACATTACATGATATGACATTTGGCAGACGCTTTTAACCGAAGCGATTTAAAATCGAGGACATAATCATAGCCTACAACACTAGCAGATACAAAGTGCACAGGAAATATACAGAACAATAAGTGCAGATGTCAAGTCGGTTTATTTTTTATTATTTTAAAAGTAAATTGGCACAGTGTTGAGGGGAGTGCACACACACACACACACACACACACACACACACACACACACACACACATACACACACACACTCCAATTTATCTTGTCTGGGTGCTCACATTGGAGTCCATTCTTCTTTCTGTCTGCTCCATTTTACAGTTTACGCATTCCACTCTTCTACCATGAGCGTGTTCCTTCACACGAGGCAGCCTGACAAAACAGCGGTCATCCCATGGCCATAGTCCAACAAGCCAGACTATAATATGAAATTACTGTCCAGTATATGCTGGGGTTGCACCGTATCCCTTTAACGCATGCTGTTCCACCAGTGGAACGCTGTAATAGTCACTGAAAAACGTAACTACCAAAGTACTACACCACTATGACAGTGCACAGGGCCTTTAGTAATACATGAGGACTTGGATCATTGCCATTTTGGTAACAGCTTATTTATAACAGGGGCCGTGTCTTACTGGGGTAAAGCGGGCACCAAGGCCAAGCTGTGGAACCAATGGTTGGCCCTCAAGGTGCTAAACCGCATTCGATAGGCCATCATGTGACTGTGCAAAGCACCAATGACAGGCTATATATTGATACATAAAGAAAAAAAATACCTGGTTACACACGGCTTGTTTTGATTAGACAAGACCGTGAGGACCGATCCATAGGCCAGATTGATATGATAATCCTCTATGATGCAATGCTAGACCAACCAAAAAAAATCTAGTTTCCTAGGTTATTCATTCCAACCAAGAGGTACCATAAAACAAAGCTTTTGCCATCAGCAGTTGAATTATCTTAATACCAAGGGTGCTGGTCACTGATTATGTAAATAAATATACTGACTACTGTGAATATAGGGAATGCCGTACATTCTATGCAAAACTGAAGCAGCGGTGGGGGTTGGGGCGAGACCCGGAAAGCGGAAGAAAATCAACATTTCCCATTCATCTCTATGTGAAACAGTGCACCTCCTTGTCAATTCTTGCCGACTCTGCTCTATTTCGTGCAAACGCTTGTTTCCTGTCCGTTTCAAACAATCCCATTTTTTTTTCGGGCTGACCCTTAATTTTAGAGAGCTATTAAAATGGTTGAAATGACCAATGAGTTAGTTGATTTCTTCTAGAAATGTTTTGACAGTCAGACTCAGCCATCTTCCTATCAGCGCTTGTTCTGAGCCATGCTAAGGTATGAATCTGTAAATATAGGGCGGAAGAATCCTCGCAGATAAATCGCAGATGCTTCAAAGCCATTCAATGGAATACAATAAAAGCTTGCGGTCCATATACAGTGAGTCCAATATATATTATGGTGAGGCTGGAGTGTGACTGATTCACTCATACTATGGACTGATTCTGCTGATTAAATGTGTCTTTTATGCATGTTAGTATGTACAGATGTCTTTCATTCAGATGACAAGTTGATCGGAAGTGCCCATCTGGTCTGTGGGCCCGGAACTGTAATCTGTTGGCAGGGGATCAAATACTTATTTTGCTCGATGAAATGGAAATAAATTAATATATATTCTCTTAAGTTAATTTCTGGATTTTCTTTTTGATATTCTGTCTCTCCATATTAGAATACATATTATCATAACATGGTTTGCCTACTAACAAAGACATGATCAGTCAATACAACAAAATCAGCAAGGGATCAAATACTTATTGGACTCACTGTAGTACGGTATATACGTCAGTGGTGTTGGTTTTTACTTCCCCGTCCTCATAGAGGTCCTGTGTTGATTCGATAAGCTACGTTATATTTGTTGTTCGAAAAATTGTTTAACCATCGCTTGTAAACACTGAAGAAAATAATATAAAGTTGTTGTTCCCGGTGTGAATGGTACTTAAGTCCTAGATGTTGTTCGCAAAAGTGCTCTGAAGATCATTGGAACCAAATAAGCCTTATATCATTGTCAATTTAGTGTAGATGGCAGTTTCGCCATTTCACCATAATTTATAACACACACACAAAAACTAGTGACGATACAGTTATGAACGGTGTGAGTGGCCATTTTAATTCCTTGATGTGCCTGTGATTTCAGGAATAGCATGAATTTCGATGAGTACAGGTAAGTAAGTTACATAAGCATGGTGCGAGTCTGCTGCCAGCACGGCTGCTGATGACCTCTCCTTTACTGCATGGTCTACGTAGAGGATGCTTGAATGGCGTAGTCAGCAGAGTCCATGTTTCATGAAGTAGGCTAACAAAAAAAATACAGCCCAAGGTTTTGTGAGCTTGCTTTCTTTACCAGTAGATTCAGTCTGTGTATAGCCCTTTTATCAACCCACCTTTCCTTGTTTGAACCATCTAAACCCACTGTTGCTGGTTTATATATTTGTACATGTTAACTGTCATTAGTAGATCTAATGATCCTATTCTGTTCATATGGACCATCAGCGTCATGTAATGCTAGGAAACATACTTCAACTGCCACACACGTATTCTTTGCTCCGTTTTAAGTCAGTAATATTGGCTTTGGGCCAACCTTGTCAGCAAAGCTCAACGATTTCTTGGCACTACCGAAAGCATAGACATATTTTGTTAACACTTTACTTGACGCTGGCATCATAAGTAGTAAGACATGACAGTGTCATAACAGTGTCATGACATGATGCAGTCACAGACGTGTCACGAGCATTATCTGAATGTCATAAACACTTCATAACTATAGTCATTAACTGACATTCCGTTATGGTAAAGACGGCCCAAACAATGTCAACTTGTCATCACCCTAAAACATTTATGACATTGGCATAATGTCTATAATGTCATGACATGCGTATGACACCGACGTCATGTAAAGTGTAACCCATATTGTTTTGCACTGTTTCGGGAGCGTGTACTCAGAGGACTGTGCCTGTGGCTGTGGCTGTGGCTGTGGCTGTATTGCACCACTGCACATCTTAAAACCCCACCATTCATCCCTGTTAGGGTTGTAAATCACAGCCTCCATGATGATACGATTCAATATCGATTTTGATCTTCAATTCGATTTTTTTTCCAATTAATTTCCCACTTCTGTTATGTTATTGAGCTGGGGCATTGGGCAGGGGCCAGCGATTCGATAGAAGAATTTCGAAGAATGTCCCACAATACGATTCGATTCGATCAACGGCCGTCGGATCGATAGAGCAATACATATCGATTATTATTTACTCCCCTAATCCCTGTCTCCCATCTTGTCTGTCTCATTACCCACTGCTGCGCTATGGCTGGACAACCCCCTGCAACCTCCACAACCCCCCCCCCCCACACACACACACACACACAAACACTCACACAATCTCATCACAACTTTTTACAACACACGCACGCACATACGCTCACATACCCCAGTCCACAACCTCAGCATGTGCCCACTACCCTGAACCTCAGCGGCCCAAAGCGGGGCGACCCTAAGGGGAGCAGGTCACCTAACTCCTGGCTGCGGCCTGCCCCTCCGCCCGCGCGCACCCCCTCCCCTGTCCACCCCACCCGATCGCTCTCTTCGAGCATTCTGTCCTCCCTCGGCACTCCGCTGAAGTAAGTCTAGTGACTTGGCCTGAGAGAGCGAGAGAGCTAGCGTGTGTGTGTGTGTGTGTGTGTGTGTGTGTGTGTGTGTGTGTGTGTGTGTGTGTGTGTGTGTGTGTGTGTGTGTGTGTGTGTGTGTGTGTGTGTGTGTGTGTGTGTGTGTGTGTGTGTGTGTGTGTGGGTAGGAGTGTGAACAGGAGTGGGAGTGTGTGAGCAATTCTTTAGTGTGTGCATGCACGCATGTGCATGTCCTTATATTCGTGCATGTGAGTGTGTGTGTGTATGGATTTGTTCCAGTTTGAATTACCTCTCCATAACAATGAGTTGAAGACAGTATTGCCATTTATGTTATTATTTAGTCATATGTTGGTACGCCCACATCTTTTTTTCTCCATTTGGGGTACTAGGGGTTGATTTTACTCCACTGTAACTTAAACTGTGACTTGCTCACTATCCATGGACCATTCGGTTCTCTTCAGAGTTGGACAGTCTGGCTTGGGAAAGCCTTGTCATGTTGTCATTTCAGCAATACCAAGTAGTTTGTGATTAGATGGGAAGTAGATTTGTAGATAATGTAAGACACTCCACTTCTCCAAACGTTCTTTGTGTAGTTAAAGCCCATGGAGGCCTAGTAAAGCAAATTCAGCGGTGCCTCTTGCTGTGTTAGAAGTTTATTAGCATGGAAACAATACTGAAAACATTATTTTAAGGTTGGAAAAAGTAAACTACTTTGTATTGCGTGAACACATGCCCTGTCGGTAGCTAGCACTTCCACTAGTACTAATCAGGGCTCTAAATTAACTTTAGATGTTAGATGTTTAGATGTTAGATTACGGTAGATGTTAATCTTACTGACCAAACACTCACTCACTAATGGGTCAAAGTGCCCAGTAAGTTTTCTTAACTACCAGCCAAACTACATTTTCAGCGGCATTTGGCCGGTTGGCAGGTAATTAATTCCGAGCCCTGGTAGGCCTAGTAATGGTAATTGGAATGAGTTTGTTCATTGAGTTGGCTGGAACAAACATCTGGCAGGAGCGCTGCTTTCTCAGACCAGGGTGTCCTCCTCTGGTTCTTTTATACAAACATTCCACCACACGAAGAAGAGATATATATACACAGCTGTCAACTGGATGTATACAATGTGCTCCCCTCTGTTTCTGAGTGTGTAGGGAGGTGCGGTGCCTTGCTGGCCGTTATGTTTTTCCTCAGTGTACGCACACATTCCCTCCAGTAGTGGGCAATATTGTAATGGAATTGTCTTCCTGGATAGAAAACTATTTACATTTTTGCAGTGTGTGCAAAAGCAATGAAACCCATTCAGATATGTAGTGAATGCTAACCTTTTCTTTCTTTATGTGGTTGTCTTGTATGTCTCCACATGTGTCGGTCTGTTTCTCGATCAGGAACACGTCCAAACGCGGAGAGTCCTTCGGGATTAGCCGCATCGGCAGCAGAATCAAAGGGGTGTTCAGAAGTACGACCCTCGAGGGGGCTATGCCACCCAACTACGGCATGGTGGATGGAAGTGAAGATCAGGTACCACCTCCCGTTGAGAATCCCTTTTTGGGCTTTCATTTCTTTAATACAGATAGGACAGCGAAGAGATGACCGGAAGTAAGTGGGAGAGAGAGATGGGGTAGAGTCAGACTATGGCCCAGGCCGGTCTTAAGCCCAGGTTGCCCGCATAAATAAGTTAACCCGCTATTTTGAATTACCAGTCATAGAGTATTTGGCTGCAAAACCCATTTTGAATTTAATTGAATTTTGAAATTAATTTATGTTCTTGTTATTAACGAAAAAGTTTAAATATATGAATGGGTAGCACACATTTTGGAACTAAACTGCAAAAGGACAGACCTACAGACTTAGCCTCAAATGTGTCTGAGAGGAGCCTGCGGTCCTTGCCAGTTATCTCTCTCTTTGACCTCCAGAATAGATCAGATTTCTGACTGCGGTGGCTTTATTTGATCCCTGATTACTGAGCTACTTAGCCTTATCCGATCTCCTCTGCAGACTTTTTAAAATGTCGTTTTGAGATCTCTCTCTTGTACGAAATGTTTTTCATATTCATTCATATACCCACTAACCTGATTTATCAGCATAATTCAAATCAGCAAAATTCAGTTGTGAAATAATTAGTGAAACGCATCTGTGTAATACATTTTCATTAGTCATGCACGGTGTTGCAGTTCAATTTTCGTCATGAAAATAAAACCATAAGAACACAGCAGATGAAATAAAAATTAAAGCATTAAAGGTAATAAGTGAAGATCAAAAAAGAAAAGCAATCTGCTCCAACTCTTACGAGCACATGACGGCATTACCAAGAGCAGTACATTTGACTATACTGTGTCTATGCAGGACTCTTAAGTTGACTTTTTTTCTTCACCAGCCAAAATGGCTAGTTGGTGTTGATCTTAGTAGCCAAACACACAGTTTATACCATCCAAACTGAATTTTCACCAGCATTTGGTTGGTTTGCTCGTGTTAATATAGAGCCTTGTGTGTCTGTATAATGGCAAATTAAGAGACAATACATTTCTGTCAGATCCACTCTAGTCAAAAATGAGACGAGAAACAGAGATACATTTCAGAAGCTTTATTTCTGATTGCATATTTGTGTTTGGCGGTATGGCTCTGTTCGGAGGAAGCTCCCCGGCTTCTCCATGAGCTCCATGGAAGCCAAGACGGGGAACAGCAGCATCCTCAGGTGGAGTGCCTTCCATTTAGCTGGAAAGGCAACATACCCCCTAGAACAGAGCAAGCAACAATGACAACAGTATGACATTGTTTGGCAATGATAAGTCTGGTGGAGCAGGGGAGGTGGTGGGTGTAAATCAAGCAGCAAAAGCAATGACAGGAAAACAAATTCGGTAGTTTAAATAAAGCGCGCCAAAAGCCAGCATCCAATTGCGAGCAGCAGCTGATTAACTAAAGCGCAGCTGATTAGAGGACTGCTGTAGGGGTTAGGTCGGCGTCAGCCAATAGGCAAAAGGGAGCGTTGACTACGTGGTCTGCCAGAACTAACGCTAACGCTCGATTTATTCTATTCTATTCTATTCTATTCTATTCTATGCTATTCTATTCTATTTTCCTCTTAGGTGGAGGAGGCCACGGTGGTGGTGGAGGATGACTCTCCGGCTGAGCTGGTGAGCACACCGGGCACCCTCCGCAACCTCTCGGCCTGGATCATCACCATCCCGTACGTGGACTTCTTCGAGGACGAGATCAAGAGAGAGAAGATCCCGGTCTTCTGCATCGCAGTGGAGCGCAACGACCGGAAGGAAGGTGAGTTTCCAAGGCTGGAAAGAAGTGGCTCCTCCCGGTTCAGGACAGGATGTTTAAATCTATGCAGGATGCCTAGCTGTTGCTCTTGCACATCTGTAATTGTCTCAGTCCATTATTTGTTTCTATGTTTACCTTTGCAGATTTGATTAAATTGTTTCTCATCTTCCTGAACAGATTTGTGTTGTTGCTAGATCACATAACATTTGCACTCTGAGAATTTAATGTGTGCCAATGTTTTCTTTGCCCATTCTCCCACCCCCACCCCCACCGTTTCCCCCACTATTTATTTTAGTGGGTCATGAAAAGGAAACCTGGGTCGTGTACAGAAGATATCTGGAGTTCTACGTTCTTGAGTCGAAGCTCACAGAGTTTCATGGTACGTGATATATCTCCCTCCTTCACTACCCTGACAACGTACATAAAGACTGTTTTTCTAAGGGTTAAAAAGTTATGTAATTTATTTTCTTTTGTATTGTAGGTACCTTTGCAGATACACAGCTCCCATCGAAAAGGATTATCGGACCAAAGAATTTTGAGTTTTTATCTTCAAAGAGAGGAGAATTTGAAGACTATCTTCAGGTACATATATGAAGAACAAAGCACAAGTAGTTGCCGAGGTTCATATCTGTGTATTTAACCAGATATGAATTTTATGGATTTTCCCCCCCCCCAAATTCCATTTTTTTCAAAGCACACTCACATGTATGTTAAGGACATGCAGTCCCCTCCCAAAGTATTGGAACAAAAAAGCAAATGCTTTTTTCAGACTTTCCGGTTCAAGTACAATAGATGAGGAATGGACAAGTTTGAAATGCCAAAAACACATACAAAACACGGTTGCCAATACTTTTGGAAGCAAGTGTAATAGTTGCACTGCAAAATTCTACAGCTCATACTGTACATAGCTAAGCACTACGAATAGAGCGTTACATGTTGTTGAAAATACATGAAATTCTTGCTTGGAAATAAGAAAAATAATTTGCTGAATCATTTTCATGATAATTTAATCAGCTGACGCATCTGCTTTTTGTGTTGTTGATGTTGTTTCCAGAAACTTCTGCAGCACCCGGAGCTAAGCAACAGCCAGCTGCTGGCTGACTTCCTGTCCCCGTACAGCGTGGAGTCGCAGTTTCTCGATAAGATGCTTCCTGATGTCAATCTTGGTATGATACGAGCCCCAGCCCCATGTTGCAACGTTGTGCTCTTACATGCTTTGGCTCACTTAGAGAAGTTGCTTTAACCCAGTAAGACACGGCCCTGTTATAAATTCACTGTTATTAAAATCGCAACGTTATATCAAGTTGTGATGTATTGCTAAAGGTTCTGTGCACCGTCAAAGTGGTGTAGTCACAGAGATTCGGTGCATATATTTACTCCCAATGAA
Source organism: Engraulis encrasicolus (assembly GCF_034702125.1). Lineage (NCBI taxonomy): Eukaryota > Metazoa > Chordata > Actinopteri > Clupeiformes > Engraulidae > Engraulis > Engraulis encrasicolus. The sequence goes on from NC_085874.1 coordinate 2,012,194, forward strand.
TCTAGTACTTTGGTAATAAAGATTTTTTCAGTGACTTTTGCAGCGTTCCACTGGTTGAACAGTGTGTGTTAAGGGACCACTGCATACTCTATTGCCTGCACAAATTACAGTCCGAGAAGCTGTGCAGTGACAGTTGTACTGTGACGTTAACACACGATATGGTTACTTTTGAGAAACTTTGAAGTTCCACAACATCACCCTGGTGAAGAGAGCTTAGACCAATAGGTTGCACGTTGGATTGTCACATGTGTTGCATCAGCTCTCACTGCTATTGTTCTTTTTGGGTTACGTTGTGGAAACTGTTGTTATGCAAGTAAGATATTGCATATGCTTCCTTCCTATCCCAAATTGCATCGCTTCTATTAACATTACGTTAAAGGGAAAACCACTGTCATAGGCTGAGTGTAATGTAACATATAACTATGTTTTGTGTTTTTCTTTTTTTTCTTCAGGAAAAATATTCAAGTCTGTCCCAGGAAAACTAATGAAAGAGGTAGGTTACTTCTTGCAAGGTTTAAGGAAGTAGATACTCACACACACTCACAATGTTGTGTGCGGGAGCTCTGTGGAGTCTTAACTGGATAAACACACTAAGCTGCTGTTGGCGGCACATGTATGCAAGTGCCATTAAAAACCCAGGTGAACAACACAGCTGCAGAAATTGGACACAAAAATCCTGGAACATATTTTTTAAATATGTTTTTATATATTTTGTATAAATATTAAAAATATTTGATCAAACTAGTTTGTTCAGATGAACAGAAAAATTACTGCTGCAGAAAACTCACTGCTGCATTGATACATGCAGTACTTAGGAATTTGGAAGCAAATGCGTTTATTAAGAATACCAATGCCATTTCTTCTATGCCATTTCTTCATTTCATTTAAGTGCATTAGACTTCAAAATGCTTTGTCGAAACGTTTGCCTAATGCACTAAAAATAAAGAAGAAATAACTAAAATAGACATCCGTGTGGCACCAGATTTTTTCCCCTTTTATTCATGTCTGGTCCTACACTGGTTGCACCGGATTGTCTTTAGAAACGTTGAGTACGTGTTTTCCTTTGTAATACCAATGCCATGCTGTGTCTTTTTTCACATATTTTTGTACCTGACCCACCACAGAAAGGTCAGAATTTGGAGCCGTTCATCCAGTCCTTTTTCAACTCCTGTGAGTCTCCAAAGCCCAAGCCCAGCAAGCCGGAGCTCACCATCGTCAGCCCCACAGCAGAAAACAAGAAGGTATGTCATACTCCCTTACCCTTACCCATGCACACACACACACACACACACACACACACACACACACACACACACACACACACACACACACACACACACACACACACACACACAGAGAGACACAGACACACACACACACACACACACACACACACACAGTACTGAGATTCCCTAATCCATTGGTTCCCAAACTGGGGGTTGGGACCCCTTATAGGGTCGCGGAGGTACTTAAAAGGACACTGTGCAGGAAATGGTCAAAAAAGGTACTGCAACTATGCTGCTCACTGCAACTGGGCTGGCAATTGCCAAATTTGATCTTTACATGAAAGTTTTCTAAGTAATAAATATATTTTCTAGTATGGTCCAAGTAGAGTCATTTTTTGCAGCTAAAAATGGCTATTTTTGGAAATTCAAAATGGCGGACCATGGAGAAGATCCCCCTTTTCATGTATGAAAAGTGCAATTTTCCCAGTCATGTAATGAATATTTAAAATTTGATGGTGGTGGTAAGTACTCATGAAAAAGGTAACATTAGTGAATGGGCAGCATGGATTCTGGAAATAAACAACTAAAAATCTCATACAGTGTCCCTTTAAGGGGGGTCGCAGACAGAAAGGACTGTTTGCATAAAACCTTGAATATATGCTTGTATGACCTTTCCATACATTGTAAGTAACACTATTCACTTCAGTGGGATATATATGTATTCTATTTACCTTTCCTGCAATTTACAATAAAGTTTAACAAAAGTATGTTTCTGCATTTGGAAAATGGGAGTTGAGATCAAAGGGGAAGGTTGGGAACCACAGCCCTAATTCAGTCTCTGCCAGCCACACCATGTGGGCGAGACTTTACTCATTTGTGGCCAAGGCTGAGGTTAAGACAAGGGGTGAGACGTTGGCGCCAAGTCCCTTTGCTCTGTCAGAGAAGAGGTATGAGCTCTTTAGCTCAGCTGGCTGCATACTGTAATTGTGACTTTCATGTGGCACTTGGTGCCGTTGTTTTCAAGCCTTGGTCCTTTTCTTGATCTCCCACGCATAGTAATTATATACCATAGTACAATTGTATACCATAGTAATTATATACCATAGCCAAGACCTGGCCCAGCAGCCCACTCTTGTTCTGTTAGTGTCTGTGCCTATACCACTGTAACATTTAAGCTATTCAAGGTCACACACACCAGCTGTTTAGTTAGCTTACTACACAATCTTGTAATGACAACTATCAACCTACCGCAGTAGTTGGTTGGCTACCTGACAACGATTGAAACCATTTTGGAAGTGCTTTTAAGAAATCTACACACTGGCCTCGGTTACATGGGACATTTAATTCAGAAATAACTCCATTTCATTCCGAATAAAACTTAATTTCGATTGCGGAAGTGTTTACATGATGTTTTCATAGCAGAATTAAGTTTGAATTAAAAATTAAAAGAGGAATAAACCACCAACTTTAACTCGGAATTAAAGTGGGTAGTTTATTCCTCTTTTAATTCTGAATAAACTCATTCCTCTGGCATGTAACCTGTAATTTCACTTAAACAACAATTCCGGTCGTTCCACGCATGTGTGTTGAGCACGCGATGACGCAAGACCCAGGTTAAAAATTGGTGAGGGCTTGCCATCTACCAGAAGGAAGGAAGGGAGGGAAGGGAAGGGAGGGGTGATTAAAAACAGCAGGCTCATGGCCAGGTCAGGGGCATCGTAACCTATAGATTAGAACAGGGGTTTTCAAAGTGGGGGCCGGAGACCCCTGGGTGGGCCGCGAGGGGATGTCACGGGGCGCGCGGCAGGTTGGCAGGAAAAGTATAGCAACATAAAATGAATAATTTAATGAATTGAATAACTAAAGTAAACCAAAAGAAGTTAAACAATCCCAGTGGGGCACTGCCTCACACACCTACACTACTATAGGCCTATGGGAGCTTATATGTCTATGTGCTGGCTGCTATTTGAGCATTATATGAAAAGGGTAGACTGATGAAAGATATACGGCACCATGGCTTGTGTTATCATTTTCTCCTTTAAAATGTTTATATAGGTATTATGCTTTGCGTAGTACTTGAATCGCTTTAGGAATGCACCAACTTGTTGAAACAATTGTGATAAATAGTATGGCACAGCTCATATCAGGGAGGGCTGGAATCTACCGGTATATGGGGGGCCTTGTCATGGTTAAGTTTGGGAAGCTAATAGATTAGAATAACATTATAACTTTAACAGCCTCTACTCTCAATAGCCAATTAACAACAGGATGAGGTGTGTCGCCTGGCTGCCACCTGCAATACCACTGAAGTGCAGCTGGGATTTCCACCCCATGCTGCAATGCAATTAAATACAAATAATCTTTTATTATTCTTATTATTTTAGCTCTTCAATGGTTTGTTCAAAAACAACGCCAACCTCTCGGAAAGTGCAGAGAAGAAGCACAATCAGAATTACTTCATGGAAGTGATGCCTTTGGAAGGAGTATACGACTACATGATGTTTATGGGTAAGATACATTCTCTGTTATGTCCTTTTGTAGTGATGTTGCATTAAACCTACTGAGTAAAAAATGTGGAGTACTCCTTTCATTTATGGCACACTCTGAAGAAGTTTTATTACATGAAATAGTATCAAATTCCTGTTGTCTGTGTTAATAATTGGCAGGCACCACTGGGTCCCTAAAGCCTTCTTTCCTTTATCTAGTACCAGCTCCACTTAATTCTGTTCAACTCACTTGTGTTCTTGTTGTTGTTGTTGTTGTTGTTCATGTTGATGTTGATGTTGTTGATGATGATGATGATGATGATGGTGGAATAGAATAGAATAGAATAGAATAGAATAGCAAGTACAACGAACTTGAGCATTCCTTGTTAATTGAAGCAATAAATAATTACAATTGAAAAAAGGTTGGGAAAGCCCTTACAAAATCTCACTTACTCAGGACAGGACAATTATGTAAGGCACAACTAACTCTTTGCAGATCCACTGAAGTTGTGCAGCAGAGTAGTGTGTCAGGAAGTAGGAACAGGGCCTCTCAATGACTTTTCCATAAACGAACTCAGTCCTCTCCACCACTTATGCTACATAAACTCTCACTCTCTCTCTGTCTCTCTCTCTTTCACTCTCTCTCTCTCTCTCTCTCTCTCTCTCTCACACACATACACATTCTCTCTCTCTCTCTCTCTCTCTCTCTCTCTCTCTCTCTCTCTCTCTCTCTCTCTCTCTCTCTCTCGCTCTCTCTCTCTCTCTCTCTCGCCCCCTGCTCTCTTCCCCCTTGGCCTCCCGTGTCTGCAGGCCGTCTGGTGTTCCGCATACCGGACTGGCTCCACCATGCGCTGTGCGGTGGCCGTATCCTGCTGAAGCGGACCCTGGAGGCCTACATGGACCACTACCTGCAGTCCAAACTGGACCAGCAGCTACAGGAGCACCGCATGGTGTCCCTCGTCACACTACTTCGAGGTGTGTGTGTGTGTGTCTGAGTGTGTGCATGTGTGTGCATGTGTGTGCTTGTGCACATGTGTGTGTTTGTGTCTGTGTGTTTTCTGTGTGTGTGTGTGTGTGTGTGTGTGTGTGTGTGTGTGTGTGTGTGTGTGTGTGTGTGTGTGTGTGTGTGTGTGTGTGTGTGTGTGTGTGTGTGTGTGTGTGTGTGTGTGTCTATGCCTGTCTAGCTGTGGTGTGGGGTGTGTCTGCGTGTGTTCAGTTCCTCTGTCTGCTTTCACCTCATGTTGCACCACAGCTTCAATTTATAGGTCTGTTATTTCGTTGAGCAGCCAGAAAGTGTGTGTGTGCGTGCGCATGCGTGCGTGCCAGAAAAAGCTCAGTAACTCAGATTCTATTTGATTTACAGTATTTCTTCCATGTAGAAAGCTAGACACTCATTTTGCTTTAGCACCTCATATTCTGAGGTCAGACGCAGACCATCATGATAAGGAAAAAACAATATAGAATCTGTGGCTAGTGGAATACCTGAATGGCTAGTGACATGACAAGACCACTATTCACAGTGGCCGGTGGGATAAAAAGTTAATGTCAAGCCCTGGTGCGTGCGTGCGTGTTATTTATATATTATGGAATGGTTGGCTTAAGGCAATTAGCGAAGTATTTGAACTTCCACCATATTTTTTTATTGTTTATTTCTGTATTTGTGTTGCTAGACTGTGTGGGTGTGTTGTCTGCAACTATTCCCCTCGAGTTAGCTCAAAGTAATTGGATCAGAGTTGTAAACCAGAAGTCCCTCAAAAAGTTCCCTCTTTGGGGCGAATGCAAGCACAGTTTGGGGGCTCGGCGAAATTAAGGACTCGATAGTGGACTAAGTGAAAAATGGTGTACTCAAAGATACCCCATGTCTACGCCTGGCCTTTTCAATGATCCCAACTCCTTCAGGGCTTGTGTATAACTATGGAAGGGACTTGAATTTCATCGACATCACCTTTTCATCTTGTGAGCAGGAACTGGAAAGACAAGTGCAAATCAGCCAGAGGGAAAAGGGCTTTTCAAGGCTTACTAAAATGGGTTTGTTGAGGGGAGTGTGAAGTATACTACAATCAGGCAGAACTGACAGGGAGTTACCCAGCAAGGTCGACATCAACACAAGTTGTTTTGCTATTGTGGTTGCATGTGGTTACTTGCTGTTATGGAAACCTTCATGGTGATTCCATTCTGACGTTCACTGAGTCAGAGTGACCAGCGAGCTACGTGCTCTCTACATCATTTGGCAGTCTTAAAATAGAAGAATGGCAGTACAGTACGAGGACAAATATCCTATTCCTAAATTAACTTTGATGTATGTGGTTGTGTATAGTCATCCAGTGTATTGAAAATGTTTTATATACAGTTGTGCTAAAATAATAGCAGTGTTTTTACAAAGGTGAGTAAATGTCAAAATTCTTCAAGTAGATTGTACTTTCATGAGCAAAAATGTGCGGGACACTGCAGATTCACTGCACATTTTATTTCATAGCAAGAAAATTGGGAAAAGTAATACACAACTGTGTATTAATATCTGAAACATACAAACCCTTCTCTTTAGTTTGCTTTCTGCATATGAAAACAAAAAAATAATAATTTATTGACCATTGTCAAGAGAGGGAGGGATAAGTAACACCTTGGCAAATGATGCCTCAAAAGCTACAAACCCCAAATGTCTGCATATTAAAACCTTTGTTTCTTTTTTTTTAATGAAGTGAATGTTATATACAATAAAACTGTCAAATACACTAGACGCAGAGATGTACAACTCCGTAAACCCGCATTCCCAGCATGCCCTGCGTGAGTATTGTTATCAAGCAGCATCCGGGAATATGAAACATGAACAGGCAACAAAGCAGACATAACAGTGAACTCTTCTAAAATACTGCATATCATTTGGATATGTTCACTTCTTTAATACGCAAGTGAAGAATTATTACATACAGTGGCAGGGAAAAGTCACTACACCCTTTGAAATGTCTTACATTTCTGTCGAAATAGGTAATAAAATATGGTGTGATCTGAAAATGAGTAGCCTACATACAGGGGGAGGAAAAGTTAGGACACCCTTTTAGAAATGTTTACATTTCAGTGTAAATTGTTCTTTCCTAATCGCCCATTTGACAAATCGACTGGAACATTGCTGTTGTACATAGAGAAGTTGTTTTTATCATCCTTGGCATGGTTGACATAAGATTTGCAACACAGTTGCAAGGCACATGGCCTCTTGCATATCAGGAAGGCAATCATAGGACACAGACAACATACAGAGAATGCTCCCACACATGCCAGCCATTATCTCCATTTCGTTGAATTGTCCTAAGGCCTTAAATTGACTGCATTTGTATTCAGTAGTAGTGAAGATCCCAAATTGCTTAACATGAAATGCCACCCACACAACCAGTGGTAGACAAACTTGTTTAGGCTTGTGAGCGGGAAAAGACATGTTATGTATGATTTCTATATGTGTTATACACACATGGATTTCACTTATTTGCTTACCTACCTGTTGAGTCGTTATTATAATCCGCTAGTTCATTGAAATGGTGGGAACAGTATTGTGACTTCAAGTCAGGACTGTGCATTCCTTAATCCATGACATTGTGGCTCTTGCTAATCGCTATTACTCAAAAAGATGACATGTTTTGTCAGCAAGCATGGCAAATTTCCTCAGAGAGATAGCCCTAAGAACACAGTGGAGTAGTTTATCATGTTTGGTTACAAAAGTGCTTTCCTATTGGTTTTGATTTGGATTTTTTTTAGAGTTTGTTGGTCCATTGTTTTCTGCACATTTTACATGTAGCATCTTGTTTCTTTTTCTCAACAGATTCAGTGTTCTGTGAAACTGTGGAAGTGCGCTCTATGGAGGACAAGCAGAAGAGGGCCAAGCAGGCGTTCGAGGAGATGATGAACTACATCCCAGGTCAGTGTCTGCATGCAGCGGACAAACAGGGACTTCCTGCTTTCCGTCATGCTCTTCCAGCAGACTTGTGGGGGGAGAGAGACCGGGAAGGGTCGGCAAAGGACCCGGGCAGGAATCGAACCCGGGTCGGTGTGTAGCAGACGAGTGCCGTGCCATTCGCGCCACAGTAGGGTCGCCACAGCAAATTCTGTTGCTGAACGCGAAAATGCTCTGCTGAGCCCTGACCAAAACCAGACAATAGCAGAAATAAAATATCAATATGGCATAAAATCCACAAGAATCAGAAGGATTTCACCAAAAAATATAGTCACAAGGACCAGGGCATTCAGATGTGGCCCCTGGTGGCAACAGGGGTGAGGGAAAAAACTCCCTTTTCACTTGATTTATTTGGGGGGGGGCTCAGTATAGTCTGAGGAAACTCATGTAGTCAGGAAGAAACCTCAGGCAGAGACCAATGGCCATCTAAGGGTTTAACTTTATTGTCAAATAGTTCCACATGCAGCAGCCATGGCTGTGATGCAAATTGGATAGAATTATACTCTGGTATCTCGTGGTTTGCTACTTACCGCACAAGTGTTAACGATAACAAAAATCATGACGCAACATTGCGTCACAGAACATTCAAGGCTATTTTTCACAAGTTTAAGGTCAAACTTCACGGGATTCACGACCACATGAAGGAGGCATAAGATCTGGGTCTGTGAGTCTTTGCATGGCATCACAGAGGGTCTGTTTGCTCTCTTCCATTAAGTGTGGAACTTGGTCAGTGTATCTCTCGTATGGAGCACAAACTCACTCAGTTACTGTCAGTGAGTAGTTGCAGTCTGAGCAGAAGTATATGTGTTCCCATGTTAGTTGTTAATGTCAATGTTTGTGACGTTTTTGAGCACAATGTTGCCATTTTGTATCCCTGTCCTCTAGACATATCTGTTGTTGATACTTTGGACAGAGACATCAGTTGCTCTGTACTAACTAAATTTAGGACTGAATGAATGTGTTACCTTGTAGACTGGCAGATGTTGACATTATGCACATTCCTGCAATAGCATGCAATTTTCCAGACTATGTGGGATTGGAATTCTTTCAGCATCGGTGTACTGTAGTAAGGGCAGAAGTGAACAAAGAACATAACGGCAACTTTTTATGACTAGTTTGTGGCTTGCATAGTGCACAACCCACAGTGCACACCATTCGTCCACAACTTAGTGCTATGAATAGTTGTTTCTACGTTTCAATATAATTTCACTAGCAATTTTCACTTTCATTTGCACGGGTTACAGTAGATCTACAGACTAGATCAGTTATGGTAAATACAATTACACAGTTATTGCCCATTTTAGGGTTAACATTTACTGTTATGGCTCTTCATTTCCAAATAATCAGCATGTAATGTGTGTTGAGACCTCACTACACATACACGTACCTAACATACCAGTGCCAACCCTAACAATATGTTACAGTTTAAGCAGTATATGACTGTTATAAAAGTGTGCTAAACTGGGCTATGCTGTATAACTTCTCCTCGGCCTAACCCATTCCTGATATGTTTCCTGACATGCAGCCTAAGCAGACTGTGAGACAGAATGTTGTGACCATTGTGCTCCTCTGTGTTCTTCAGATGCGGTGGTCAAGTGTATTGGAGAGGAGGCGCGCTACGAGGGCGTGCGTCTCCTGTTCGAGATGCTGCAGCAGCCCCTTCTGAACAAACAGGTGAGGGCATGCAGTAGACTACAATACTCTACAATGGTGTTTTTCTACTGTTTCATAGAGTGTGTGTGTGTGTGTGTGTGTGTGTGTGTGTGTGGGTGTGTGTGTGGGTGTGTGTGGGTGTGTGTGTGTGGGTGGGGTAGGGGTGGGTGGCGGTGAATGCATTTTGAAGACTGTCAAAGTACTCTCACTAAATGCAGTGGAGTATGCTTGCTCATGTCGGTAAACGTGCATAACGGTTGCTGTGTGTGGTAAAAAGGAATTCATTTCGAGTTGTGACTCCTCTGGCATTCTGAGAATAACAGTCAGGTTTAGATATATTGTTGATACGCTCATACATGCCGTGCAGATTCTCCCAGGGCTGTTTGTAATGTAGAAAAGTCAAGTAATTCATTTGTAACCAGGGCAAAACAAGAGCAGCCTTCTTGGGGGGGGGGGGTATACCCACTAATTGTACACAATTTTGCTTGGGTACTTTCGGTAGCCTGCTGCCCGGTGTTTCAGCTCTCTGTTGATACACACACCGTACCCACTGAGTGGAAAAGATCTATAATAATTCCTGTTCCTAAAAAACCCTGCCCAAGAGAAAACAATGATTTTAGACCAGTAGCACTAACTTCAGTAATAATGAGGTGTAATGTTGGGTAAATTAAGACCACAAGTCTCCTTGATCCCTACCAATTCGCATACAAAGATAGGAGAAGTACTGGGGATGCTTTATGCACGACATCCCACCTTATTCTGAAGCACTTGGAAAACAGCAAGGCCTATGCCAGATTGCTTTTTATGGATTTTAGTTCAGCTTTTAATACCATTATACCAACTTTTTTGTTAGACACATTAAAACAAATGGAGGTGAACCCAGCAATGATTAAATGGTATTAGGCCTTCCTTACTAGGAGAACACAGCAAGTAAGGCTTAACTCCACACTATCAGACTCTTTGACTATCAATATTGGAGTCCCACAAGGCTGTGTGAGTTCCCCGTTATTGTTTACTTTGTATACTAAAGAATGTAGAAATTACGATCAAAATAATTTTATAATTAAGTTCTCAGACGACACAGCAATTCTGAGTCTTTTAATGCTGGACTCTGATATCTCTGGCTATCAGGCAGAAATAGACAGGGTGGTGAGGTGGTGTGAGTCTAATAAACTGGTCTTAAATGCGACTAAAACAAAAGAAATAATCTTTGACCAAAGATCCCTAGGAAATCATTTTTATTTGACTCTGACCTAAAATGAGACCAGCAGGTTGAGTTTTTATGTTCAAGGATCAGTCAGCGTCTTCATTTTTTGAGAAGGCTGAGAGTGTTTGGGATCGACAAAAAGACATAATGATGGCTTTTTACAGAGCATCAATTGAATCCATTATTAGATATGGCATCACAGTATGGTTTGGGAACTTGTCTGTTAAATTGAAGGCCCAACTACAAACACTCATAAAAAGAGCAGGGATAATTATGGGCCTGCCCCCTCCCACATCACTTCAGGTTTTATTTGATGAAGCAGTGATGGGGCAGGGACAGACAATCGCAGAGGACCAGGAACATATCTTGCATGGTGAATATGAACTGTTACCATCAGGCAGAAGATATAGGATACCAAATTGTAAGACAAATACCGTAGGTTTAAATTTTCAGTGGTTCCTTGGTCTATTAGATTGGGGGGGAGTCCGGGGGGGTCCAGTCCTGCATGTTTAGTGTTTATGTTTGTCGAATGTGTTGATATGTGTTCTTTGTGTAAACGCTTAGGCTCTCTGTGCCCATACCACATTTCTCTCTAGAAGAGACAATAAAGGCTCATCCTATCCCATCCTATCCTATCCTACAGTTTTTCTCCATTGGTTTGGCTCATTTCTTGAAACTGAGATGACATTACTATAACTATTGGGTCATTTGGCCAAACATTCTTGCACGTCTGCACAACAGTTCAGATAACTAGCAAAATGGCATATATCTCCCAAAACAGCTCATTCTGGCTTCAATACTAAACCTCCTCCCACATAAAATAGTCAGTACCATAAAAACGGCATAGATCCTTCTCAATTGCTTTGGCTCATTTGCATTCATTTAGTCCCTCTGTCAAAATGAACTGGATGGTTCAGCATAACTACATGGATCCTCATCACATGCTCATATCCCTCCAGAAATAGTTTACCTGTGTGTCCTTTCCAACATTAATCACCAGTACCCCCCAAATACACTGTCCCTTTGGCATTGTGTAAGCACTGCAAGTCACAATGATTAGATATTTTGTCACTATGGGACTACATTCAGCTACAGCTACATTCAACAGATTTCGACTATATATAAAAATGAAAAAGTGAGTGAAACCATTGAAGTTTGACAGTACACACAATTTACAGTAACTTTCTTTACTATAAATTCACACATATAAAGTAATGCCCATATATTACAGGTTTCGAATTGGTGTGCCTTATTTCTCAAAACAGAGATACCATTCTCAAAATAACACGGACAAATCCCAAAACAAGTAGCATTTTTTTAAACAGAATGTTGTTTGAAGAAATGTAAAATTGGTCAAATAACAGAGAAAACTGTAGTACACACGTTTCTAAAAATATTTTCTACAAACTAGTTAAGTTACAATATCACCTGATCTGTTGGTTACTGTCATGCATTTACTTTTTAATGAAATTCTTAAAATATTATGTCCTTGAATGTTTTGACATTGGTATGGACTATTTCGCATAAAATGACTTACACAATGAAATCATGCTGACATGTTTTGGAGAGGGCAACCATTAGACTGAGAATTGTCTAACCCGTTTAGATAAGCGAGATCAATCTATTTGAAAAATGTACTAAATGTATGCTCAATGTGTTAACTAGGATACTTGTACATAGCCATTTGCAAAGATGTACTTAACATTTTAGACAGGTACAAAGCATTTGAGATTTGATGAAAGCAATGAGAAATGCCATTCTGTTGTGGAGAATTGCAAGTTGGTTTGGGGATTTTTCCATGATGTTTTGAGAATGTCATCTCTGTTTCAAGAAATGAGCCAAACCAATGGAGAAAAACTGTAAAGGAGCCGCCACCCTTTTTTAAAGTCAGTGAGAGATTGAGTATCCCCCCGCCCCCACCCCACCCCCCAACAAAAAACAAAACAAAAAAAACATGTTGGACAGATTTATCTGTATTTTACATGTACCACTTATAGCACTATTTATTTTGGAAAAAGGTGATGACCCCTGGTCTAATGTGCACCTGCCTTAAGAAACCCTCCTCTCAAGATGTACTTTTAGTGATGGTTTTGGTAGTGCACATATTCTGAATGAGCCATTTTAATTTAGATTTAAGTGCTTGAAGGGGTTGAAGTTGAAGTTGTCCCTACCAAAGCCCAAACCAAACCTATGCCCTTGGAACCACGTCTCTCCACCAAGTGCCCAGCAATATTCAATAAAACGCAATAAAAGACCCTTTTTGAAAAGTAGCATTTGAACAATATTTCAATTAGCAAACAAGTTATTTGTAAAATGTGCAATAATACACATACATTGCAAATATGTTTAATGCAACATCTGTTGAGCTTACAACAGAAAATTAAGGTTAATATAACTTAAGGTGGTGCAAAGATAAGGATTCCCAAATTGTCTTTTCAAAACTCCCCATGGTTGTTCAAATGGGGGCAGATCAGGTGTCACTCATCTGAATTACTCTAACCTCTTCAGAAAATCAGTAGTGGCTAAAGGTATGTGTTTAGGGTCATTGCCATGTTGAAAAAGAACGCACTAATAAATTGCATGGAATGATGGTGGCATTCATAGAGCAATGAGTCTATGTATTCATGATGCAATCAATGAAAACAAGTCACATGTTGTACTCTCTGGAATATTTTTCAGTGAAATTCTTGATTGAATCCATGAAAGTTTTGTGGACCAGATTCATTCACACACGGTTTGTCGCTCAAATCACGAAATCCTTCCTCTTGCTTTAAGACTAACACGCAGCTCTTTCCTCTTTATTTGTGTAGATGATGTATTGCTTTCCTACAGGGAAGTGTCACGTTTGCTCCCTCTCATATCTCACTTCCCCTCTCCCTCCTGTCTGTGCTGTCTCTGGTCTTTTTCAGATGACCTACGTCCTGCTGGATCTGGCGGTGCAAGAGCTCTTCCCCGAACTCCAAAAGGTAAACCACCTCCTCCCAAACAGACGCAGACATTCAATACAGCTCAGCCACAAAACTGCCATGGCTGTCACAGCTGCTGATAGCAGAGATACAGTATTTTAGGATTTATAGTCAATATTGGACTTGAGCATCTTGAGGGGCGTGTTGTGTCTTGTTTTGTACGAGAAGTCTTGCTATGCTGCAAAGGGTGAGGTTCCATCAACCCTCCCCCAAAACAAACAGCCAGGCAGACATTGACATCAGTGGCCCTTGCAGCTTAGCAAGAGACATTGTACCTACCATGTATAGTCACTTGTGCATTTTGAGTCTTGTTTCGTACTACGTCCTATCCACCATCTTCCCTAACAGACAGATAGACACTCACAGCTCATGCCATGAGTGACATCTTTGTGTGATCTGGTTATGAAAAAGTACTTTGTTACATGGCTGATTGCAGTCTTGTTCCTTTTTACAAGACTGATTACACAAATCTTGATTTAGACAAAACCTGAAGATAAAGTGTTGCAAGCAGATGCTTTGAGACGCTAGATTAACAACCGTATAGGGGTCTGCCGGTTCAAACACAACTCTTCTGATCTGGCTTTCAGAGCAAAAAGCACACACAGCTATTCAGCTGAAAACTAAACATATGTTCACCATATGAGAGGCATGCGTTAGCTCACAAGAATGCCCTTATTCCCTGTATCTACTAATGCTGCTATGATTATGTCCTCGTTTGTTAGTTGCTTTAGTTTATAAAGCGACCTGCCAAATGCAATGTAATGTAATAATGTAATGACCATATGAGTGGTAGGGCATCAACACGACTCATCATAACAGGCATCGTCTCCCCCACAGACCCAGAAGGATAACCTGAATGTCAGTCCAAAGCTCTGAAGGCTTTCAGCGGAGGTCATGCACCACACCACACCAGAACCCCACGGAGGAAGGCTTTCCTGACGATGCAAGCTTCAAAGCATTCCAGTGTACAAAAGATATATTGATATGAATAATAAAGAGAATATATTTATTAGATTTTGGTGTGCTGTTGTCATTAATGTGTTTTAATTAAAAAAATTTTTTTTACATCAATCAGGAGTAAAGAATCCCATTTAGGGATTATTAACCCTTATCAGGTTTACCAATTGGATTTGAAAGACAAATACCTGGGATAGTAATTTTACTCACACATGTATTTTTTTAAGTGGAAAAATAAGACAAACCAGCTATACTGTCTTCAGTACTCTGCAGAATGTGTTTTTTCAAAATCCCAAAATTTTAAGCATTGCAAAACAGGCAACTCCAGTGGTATTTCATTGTAATGATGGGTGGGAGTTGCACATTTTGGAATGCTTCAAAATGTGGAGGGTTTGAAAATGACAAGAATGTACTGTGAAGGGGATGTCGGTGCAGTTTTGAGTTGAAATGTAGCCTGTATACGGTCAATTGGGTTTCTGAGGCTGATTTGGTTTTCAACTGAGAAGGGGTGAAACGTTTCAATGACTCTAAATAAGTATGAATGTGGAACTGCAGTGTTCCAAAATTAGATCGCCCATCTTTCCTTCCTACTCCAAGATGTACGAGATGAGTCCCACCCCGAGCTGGGTGATGACCCAGAGGACAGTTTTGGGTCATCACCCACTAGTTCCGAAACACCGCTCAGCCAAGGAAGCTGAGTAGACGGGAAAGGGTGATGAGAGGGAGGGCATATTATCCAAGAGTGATGATAATCCCAGCTACTATAGCATTATACATAGTTTTTTTGTTTACAAACATTCGTTTTGTGAGGAGGGGCAAGATACTGGCAGCCAACCACATGAGCTCATTTTTTGACCGACAGCAGTTTCCAACAATCAGAGGTTGAACAGTGCGCAGCCAGGGTCGCACAACCAGGGATTGTTCACAAATGGTAAACCCATTGTATACAGCCCCACCTACTAGTATTGACACCCTTGACGTTTAAGCACATCATGGGAAATGTCTCCAGACAACAAATTGTAAGCTCAACCATGATTTTACTTCACAGATTTAATATAAATAGCTTGTGGTTGATACAAAGTAGAAAAATGAGGATGATCCCAGCTACTGTAACATTATACTACTGGGACCATTTGTTTTAAACAAAGCATAACTTCATTCCTTGACCTTATGGCTGTGTTCTTAAATCACACAAATGTCAATACATCCAGTGTCAGTACTAAACATAAATATAATGCAGTATGCATCTACTTCACTGTGAAACAGGCAAAATGGTCAAACAAAAAGCAGCATCCAGGTCTATTGATAATGTGTAGTCACATTGAGTAAAGTCCTGCCGGTAGTGGATACATCTGTTTCCTGAGTTCCTTGAATGCAGATGAACCGACCATTTGTTGCAGAGCACGGGAACCACAGACGAAGGCAGCCAAGCCAAATGTTTTTCGGTTATCCTGTAACAGGAATAGGTTAAAAAAAATCAAGTGTACAACAGTTAAAAGAACATACAAAAGCCATACAGCTTGACTTAGAGCCTGAGAAAGCAAATAAACCTGTAATATATACTGAATTAACCCAAGTTTTCTAAAAGTTCAAGAATCTAATATTATTATTGCAATTCAAAGTTGCGTAACAGTTCTGAATGCATAAAACAGCAGTGAAAAGGTCTTTGTGAGGTCACATCGGCTTCCATGTTTAGCAAATGAAGTTGCCCATTGCTGTGTTCATATCCCCTTTCCCTTTCCATAACTTCCTCTTATAGCATATTTTACGGAGCCCACTTAGCATATTTTCCTCCAGAGGATCATGACTTGAATAGTAGTGATGGTCTCTATCTGGCACTTAAACCCCATGCGACCGGAAGGGTACACAGGCGATGCATAAAGCCTTCTTTGTCTAACAGGTTATAAGGGGTGAGCAGCATCAGTGACTGGTGCATCCCCCAGATACTAGCATGGGTTACTGCACTGGCCTACCAGGCCCAGGCCCAGGGGCCCAAGAGCCTAGGGGGGCCTGAAGCTAAAGCCTCTAAATTTCCATTCTCATGTTGCTCTTTCAACAATTGCATTTTCCAATTTTCTCAGGGGACAACCCCCATATCAATAGAGAGTATCTAACATCTCGTCCCCAAATATTATTTGTAAATGAGCAACACCCATGAAGGGGGACCTCTCTTGTTGTCTGGCCAGGGGCCCATGGAGTCATGATCCGTCCCCAGCTCAGAAATAGTCCAGTTACGCATCTTCCCTCTCCTTTTCTGGGCTAGGGACTGGGAGTGGGAACTACTGGATCTAATCCATGGTGTCAGGCTCAGTGATGGGACAGCATGGAAACTGTGACGGAAGTTCCAAGTATTGGAAATAAAAAGTGAGATCAGTTGCAGGTTAAATGGGCCTCACTGTGCTCATGCTGGGTTTTCAGCAGCTTCCTCTTCTAAAAACACACACCAGATTCGTACCTGTACACACCACAGTACAACAACAACCACCATATCAAATCTGCTCAAACTAGGTAGTTTTATTAATGGTTGAAATCATTGAAGTGCGTAGAACATACCAGACTTTTTTTGCAATATTCAGTACCCATTAGTACATTTTAAAGTGTTTGCCGGGCGATCACTCCTGTAGGCCTTATTTGGTTTAAGGTCCAAGAAAAGACGTTATAACAGCAAAGTTGTAAAACATAGTCATTTTATTGTCTTTGACACTATGGAATTATTTTTTCTATTGAGGTCAATCAGAAATGACATTTTACATCAACAATCTTTTTAAAGGAATGTTCAATTTGAAACTAACAATTACACAATATGCAACTAAAACAAAAAAATCTTTGGAACTCCATTAAATTCCATTTTCTTTCACAGGGAGATGCACAAGTTCAAGTATTAAAGCTGCTACAGAAGTCTGGATATTATGTTCATTATCCCTCCACACACAGACATATACAGAACAACTTCTGAGGAAGTTGGTGCATCAGTGCAGTGCTCTGCTACATACAGTTCATGATCTAGCTGTTCACCTAAATCAACCACATTTTTAATTGCATCTTAAATTAATTAATTTGCTTTTCTACATTTTCCAACATTACGGAATGAAATTCTATGTAAAAACTGTTAGTTCATAGGTAGAAAAGGAAGAGGATAGTAATAATTTTTAAAAGTTTTAAAAATAGGCCTAATAGTGCTTCCGAGCATATCATATCATGTGGTTGTTTTTTGGACTGAATGTGTAACAGAACTTTGAAAGGGCGTGTCACGAAACTGGCTCCTTGCACTGCAATAGGCTACCGTGACTGCGTATCAGGGCTTTGAACAGATTTTTCCCCCCCAAACGGTTCTTTCCGAACAGAAACGGATTTATAATGTTTCCGGTTATAAGTTCCACCAATAAATTGACGTTCCCGAACTGGTTACAACTAAAAAATATTGTTCCCGGAACGGTTAATTTCATTCCTGTCAGGGGATTAGGCCTACTCCCCATATCTGACGTTAAGTAACCAAGAAAGACGGAGGTGCAAATGGATCAGCCTCCATTCCAAACTGTTTATTCAAGCAGATGAAAAGAATATCCTCCAGAATTTTGTCCTTCAGGGATGACCTAAGCAGAGAAAGTCTAAACTTCACAGATGAACATGCGCGCTCCACACTGACTTGGGTCACGGGAAGCGCTATGACGGACATTGCGTGTGAATATCTGCATATGAAGCGGCCAAGGATGGCCAATAGCGAATAACGTTCTCGGGCAACGCGCTTCTCTGCAATATGTCCAACAACGATGCAATGGGAACTCGGCCCTCTTCTATGACAGTGGTTTCAATTATTAGTGGAATGCAGACTTCTCTAATCCAGTGTTTCCCAACCTTTTTTGTCCTGTGTACCCCCTAAGCAATTTTGTCAAATGATGAGTACCCCCTCGTCCTCATTCATGTTCTGTTCCTCTATCCCAATGTGACTACACTCAATATATTTATCATTATTACATTTTTCTGCGTACCCCCTGAGGTGTGCTCGCGTACCCCTAGTGGTACACGTACCCCTGGTTGGGAAACACTGCTCTAATCCACGGCTATCTCTCCATTCAGTCAGCGAATGTCCGATGTCACACAGGACATGAACCTCAGCCATGGGAACGTGCGTAGGAAAAAAAGTACTTTTTTTTAGTTAGAGGAACGAAATAAAACCGGTATTAACTGGTTACCATTATTTTTAAATAAGTGTTCCTGTTCCGTAAAGTAAAAAATAATAAAGTTTCCGGTTTCGTTTCTGTTCCCTGTAAAATACAAAAAGTTCCTGGTTTTCATTTTCGTTCCTTGAGCCTGTTCAAAGCCCTGCTGCATATCATGATTTCTTGGTTCGCCACAATATCGTTACAGCCCAAATAACCACAGTTTGAATTCGAGCCCGGGTCTCCCAGGTCACATGCCTAACAAAATGCAAGAGTCAGACATGGATTCCCTTTGGGCAAACATGCAGAAAATCTGCATATGAAGAGTTCAGATGCAAAACCCCCTAAGTGCCTTTTCAGAAAATAATCTTAATTCATTTTTATTTAATACAAATCTATCAAAATTGCATATTTTCTTATTTTATTTATGTAATATAACTATTTATATGTATTATCAAGTACATAAATGTAAACCAAACCAACAATGGGGTTCTCTAAATATATAGAAGTGCAGGTCTTCAGAAATGGAGTTAGGGGGTTTTGCATCTGAACTCTTCATATTTTGTCAAACAGGTGCCAGTGCTAGCTTCCTGTGGAAGTTAAGTGGAATGTTAAATTTCAGATTCTTTCTGTGCCCATGCCTTAATGGCCTTACTCAAGTAGTATATAATTTACACAAAATCGCTCAAATATCACATATCCACCTAAAAGCGGATAAAAAATATATATAGCTATATATAATATAGCCATTCATTTTCATCTTTATCGACTGTATCATTCACTAAGCAATACAGAAATATACCTTTTTTTCTTGCATATACAAATTATGTTTACAAATCATGTTATATCTTAAAATATTGCAAACATTCCAGGAACAGATACATCTCTCCAAGAGCCAGTGAATCTAACTCTGTGGTAAATGTGAGTGTAGATACGCGCGTAATGTATTACGAACTGAGGCAGAAACAAAACAAAACACACAAAAACAACACCTGCAAGAAAAGGTCACAGGTGCATTCTAAGTGCATTATGTTCAGCTTTCTCTTCTTGCTTCTTGCTCCTGGTTTCTATGGTCATGGGTGCTATTCACATAACAGTGAATAGAAACGCTTTGTCAAAATCAAAGTTCCACACAAAAAAAGTTGTTATGCAGCACTCACAAGACAACCCAGGGAGCCGCACGCAACTAGCAAAAGTGTGCTTATTGTATTCTTAATATGCATGTCATTTTGGTGTCGGGTGAAGCAAGCTAATGGGGCTTAACATGAAGCACTGGGTCGTTTCTCAGGAGTAAAATACCTATAGACCTGCCTACATGTAATGTTACCCTTGTCTGCTCTGTTATTCTATTGACTGGCATTTACACGCCACTTAAAGAGATTAAAGAGAGAAAATGGGCTAGTGTAAATCCCAATGTGAGTGGTTGAGGACAGGGCAAGAGAACCTCCCAAATTGTAGCCCACCCAAAAATTAAGAAATGCGCCAAATGCTTTGTTGTCGTTAACATGATTAACGTTAGGATGTCATGCAACCAAGGGTCACACGCAAAAGGAAAAAATGCTGGTAAGAGTCAGGTTCATATGGAGTTCATGTAGAAAAATAAATTACTGTCTGTAATTGCAGTCTGTAGTCCTAAAATGGAGACCAATAGGGGAGCAGACGTTGGTACACGGAAATGAAAGATTGACAAACATCATCCGACTCCGCTGAACGTCTGACAAAACACGTGAATGGGGAAATCTTGTCATCTTTTGGAGAAGTTAAAAATTCAGGCGACTAAAGGCTCACTGACAACGTCAAAAGCACACTCCAGAAAAGTAGTGAGACAGCCAGAGTAGCACCTTTCACGGAGCTGGTGATCATCCTGATGCGACCTTCCACAGCTGGGTGGACCCTCTTTGACTCTCGGATGTAGCGCTCCACCACAGAGATGTCCAAATCACCTACGGAAAAAAAGAGAGACAGTACCCCCCACCCCACGACACAGCTCAGTTTAGTTTCAAAAGGAAATGAAACCATGCAAGCACATTTGTGTCACATTGGACCTCGGCCGAAAGACTCAGACCTCCTTCCTCAATCCCTCTTGCACTCGGTATACCATCAGATAGTGGTGTGGATCGGCACTGCCCTCACGATCCGATTCGATCACGATTCGGGAGGTAGTAGATCCGATTCGATTCGATTCTATTAGATCCAATCCGATTCGATTCAATTCTACAATGCATTGCAATGCATTACATTTCTACTGAACGCAAAGCAAATGTTCAGCCATGATGAGGAAATACAAGTAGTCAGATACTGAGCAACAATTTATTGGCTGTTTTCTGTATCAGTCTGTATCAGTCTTGCCATGTTTTGAAGTGTTTTCATTTAATTTAACATTAATTTGCTCCCGAAATATCCATGGAAGTAATTGAAACTTAAAAAAATTGCCGGATTGATTCTGGAACTTGCCGGATCTGGATCTGGATCGTCCATGCCCCGGATCGATTCGGATCGCCGAATCAATCATTGTTGACACCACTACCATCAGAACTCCTCACTCACCACTGTCATGTTTCAGTTTTTCGTCCTTGATCATCGTGTAGCCGTCGCCTCCGTCCACAAGGTAGGAAGGCATGGCCACTTTGTAAACCTTGTCGTCTTCGAGCGGCTCGTAGCGCGGGACTCTGCAGTCTGTGCAAAGAATGCTGATGGATTTCACGCGGCTGTAGGCGGGTTGACTGAGGTCTATTTCCAACTGAAAGCCTGCAGAGAGACGAGACAGGAAAGCCACAGAATGACATGTGAAACCAGAAATGAATGCTTTCAGTCCATCAGGCCACACACATCTCACCATGTGTCATCACACAACACCCCATGCCCTCGATCATGACCTCCATTCATACGAAATATGTTGCAAAGGACCAATTGGAAATCATACCCCTTTGCTTCATGGTGAAACATGGTGCAGCTTTTAACTCCCCAAGAACTCGTGACTTAAGTGGCACTTTAACCAATGGAATTGCCATTTATCATGCATATTCCTTTTCAGTCATACCAAAATGAATTTTTCATGACACCAATGGCTACAAAACCTTTTTTAAGAAAGGAAGAGTTTCTCAACCACACCCTTACATCTTCCACTACTACTCCTTTTCATCTTCTTGAAAGTCAACATGTTACCTGTTGCATGCAAGTAATACATGTACTGCAATGTGCAGAGAAAAGCTTGGTGCACTGTGGTTCACTAACCCAGCGGTTCCCAATCTTTTATGCGATGATCCTAGCCTGGGCGACTGTTGAGTCGGTCAAACAGTCTGGCGAAAGCTAAGAGGAATCCGTCTCCGTGGAGGGTGGGAGATGGTCTGATCTTACTCTGCCCTTTAAGTTCCGAATTCAAATTAAAACCCATATTGTGCTTTATTAGCATGACTGTTACAATATAGTGTCGCAAAAGCATACAAATAACAAAACAAACATGTGAATAGTGTCACCTTAACCTATCAGTAACAGTGAGTTCTGAGTCATCATTCTCAACTGTTTGCTGATTGGCTAAACAGTGAGCGAATCGGGCTAGGAGGGTTTCGCCAGACTCGGTGCGGAGCCAAAACCTTTGGGTGGAGTGCATAGGATGGCATCACCAGGCTATGATAATCCCCCTTTGAACCCAAGAATATTTCCGCTAATATTGCAAGAAATGTATAGGAAAATCTGTTATCCACACAAGTGCATACTGTTACTAATCCATTTATGGAATTATTAGCTGTTAATCTGTGGATTTCCCATTTTTATGCAAACTTCTTTTTGTCTGCGACCCCCTTGCAGTACTTCCACAACCCCCCAGTTTGGGAACCACTGCACTAACCACTGCCCTTCAGGAAACCCTGTATTCAGGCAGCTACACTGTACCTGAGACTTGTAGGAATTCTCCCGTGGCAGAGCCATGCCGTCTGACGCCGTGCTCGAAGGCCTTTTTGATGGTGGAGCCCTTCAGTTGAACCAGGTCAAATGTGGAACCGAAAGGCAAAACCGCAATCAGATCCTCCATTGTGATGGAGCCTGCGAGAACAATGTCATTCTCTCAAGGCCAATACATGCTGTAAACTGGGTCAGTCAGGGGAAAGGGGTTTCAAGATAGTGCAAGCTGTCTCAAACTGGTTTTTATCTACTTTTGACAAAAACTCACCGTTTCGAGCACGCTCATCAATTGGCGACCGCACTGCCCCACCATTCAGCATGCAGGCACTGACGTGGTTCCACTGGAGTTCATCTGGATACTTGATGTTATGATCCACCTACCCACCGGCAATAGAAACAAGGATGTCTTATTCACACTTAATATTGAGTCTTAATTTTTTAATAATTTAATTTTTTAATAATTCTTTTATACTTTATTCTAATTTACAAAACTGTATAGCCCATCCCGAATAGTGAATTTGAGGAACTTTGAAACTAGTTCTTGTAGAAAATGAACTTTTCCAACACTGGGAGAGGGTCAACAAAACAACAAAACGCACACTAGGTTTTACTGGGGCTGCCAAGCTGATCATTAGGGTTGGTGATCAGAGGTTATCTTGGGATGTGGAATGAATTATATCACCACCAGCCTTACGTACTTGACACGGTTTCACATGTACTATTATGTATTCTGAAGAACTACCGTCAGCACCATAAACCATGGGCCATAAACAGGAGTCCTGTTTATAGGGCATAGTACGTAAAACAGGGGCGTGGATTATTCCCTTTTTTCCCCCCAGCGTAACCGTAAGGCAGTGGACTGATGAGATCATACCCACCATGGCGTCACAGATGAGGTTTCCAAGGTTACACTCTTGAAACCGACACTCCTGCGAGGTCCCGTTCAGATAAACAAGCGTCTCGCCAACATATTGTGCAGAATAGTTGGCCAGGTTGATCTTCCACTGCTCAACGTCAGCCAGGATGTCAGGATCTATAGAAATAAAAACATTGTAGCAAAAGGTGAACCAGTTGGTTTCTCTCTCTCTTCCTCACTCTGAAAACAGCACAGTATAGCCTAGGAAATCCCATGGTGCTTTGCAGAATAGTTCCGATCTGAAAGTCAGCATGGATTCTATCCCTCAGCGAGGGTACCACATCTTGGGCTCCAATCAGAGAGTGACGAGGTGCGGATAGGCGATGACTGCTCTTTGTTTGAATAGATACAACAGACACTATTGTCTATGGGCTATGTATATGCCAAATGACATATTCATCATGCCCAATAAACGGCCATTTCCTACAGGAGATTGCATAGTTAACTTTCCAGACTCTCACTTGTGAGATCATCTAGTGTTAACTAGGCGAAGCACAATACTTATTTAGTACAATTCATAAAAATTCTGAATAAATTATATAAACTTCTATAAAAAATGTTTAAGTCACTAATGACAACAGTTTTTTATATATATATCTAACGAAGATCAATATAGTCCATTCATAAAGAGGATACAGAAGTATACATACAGTGCCCTCCATAATTATTGGCACCCCTGGTTGAGATGTGTTAAAAGCCTTAAAATAAATTCAGTGTTTATTGCAGAAGAATACTGTCACACTGAAAATTTTAGGAAAATGTAGCCTTCAACTCAAATGAATTGTAAGAAAATAAAAAAATCCCTGACTAAAAAATAATTATTTTTCATTAAATCACATGTTCCACAATTATTGGCACCCTTAACAATTCCCAGGAAATAAATATAATTGAAGCATTTCTGTCATTTCTACAGTAGTTTACAAAGTTTACCAGAGTATGTAGGAACATTTAATTAGTAATTCATCACTTCCTGTTTCCCTGGGGTATAAATATGACGTGACACCAAGACCATTTCTCTTATCCACTCTTAAACATGGGAAAGACAAAGGAACACAGCATACAAGTGAGGCAGATGTGCGTCGACCTTCACAGGTCAGGCAGAGGCTACAAGAAGATTGCCACTCAACTGCAGCTGCCCATATCCACTGTGAGAGGAATAATTAAGAAGTTCAAAACAACTGGAACAGTGGTAAACAAGCCTGGACGAGGACCCAAGTTTATTTTGCCACCACGCACAGTGAGGAGGATGGTAAGAGAAATCAAAAGATCTCCAAAGCTCACTGTTACAGAATTACAACAAATGGTAGCATCCTGGGGTCACAAAGTCTCCAAAACAACCATCAGACGCTGTCTACACGCCAAAAAGCTGTTTGGGAGGCATGCACGGAGAAAACCTTTCCTCACTCACAATCATAAACGCAAACGTCTGGAGTTTGCCAAGCGGTATTGGGGCTTCAATTGGGACCGTGTGCTTTGGTCAGATGAGACCAAGATTGAGCTTTTTGGCAACAAACACTCTAAGTGGGTCTGGCGTGCCACGAAAGATGTGCATGCTGAAAAGCACCTCATACCCACTGTGAAGTATGGGGGTGGGTCAGTGATGCTGTGGGGCTGTTTCGCTTCCAAAGGCCCTGGGAACCTTGTAAGGGTGCATGGCATCATGAATGCTTTGAAATACCAGGACATTTTAAATCAAAATCTGTTGCCCTCTGCCCGAAAGCTGAAGATGGGTCGTCACTGGGTCTTTCAGCAAGACAATGACCCTAAACATATGGCCAAATCTACACAGAAATGTTTCACCAGACACAAAATCAAGCTCCTCCCATGGCCATCTCAGTCCCCAGACCTCAACCCCATTGAGAACCTGTGGGGTGAGCTGAAGAGGAGAGTACAGAGGAGAGGACCCAGGTCTCTGGATGATTTAGAGAGATTCTGCAAAGAGGAATGGCTGAAGATCCCTCTTTCTGTTTTTTCCCATCTTGTGAAACATTATAGGAGAAGATTAGGTGCTGTTTTGTTGGCAAAAGGGGGTTGTACAAAATATTAACACCAGGGGTGCTAATAATTGTGACACACATTATTTGATGTCAAATTATTATTTCTTTATGTGGGATTTTTTCCCCACTGAATAAATGCACTTGTATTGAAGGTTGGATTTTTCTCTTTTTTTCCATTAAGGTCCCATATTATTTAGAAAAAAAATAAAATAAATGGAAGCTAAAAAACACATCTCAACCAGGGGTGCCAATAATTATGGAGGGCACTGTACAGTAACCCGCTGCTTCTCAGTGAAAGATTTCATGAAATCATAATGGTTTACCTTGTGGTACCTGGTCGTCCAGCAGAATGGGATTGCCCGTTGCCGTGACAACATTTCCAGAGCTATCGAAGGTCACTTTGAGATGGCCCAGGTATTTCCCAAACGCGTACGCCTGAACCACCGGCACCTGCCGTCCATCCTGTGACGTGACCATGTAAGGATACGGTCCGGCCGGCACCTCGGAGGATGGGGCGTCTCCTGCGCACCACAGAGCATGGACAATGGCCTTGTTGACATGAGACATTTAATTGAACTCAATTGACTTCTGAATAAAACTTAATTCTGCTTTGAAAACATCATGTAAACATCAAACAATTCAGAATTAAATGAAAGGGCAATGCAAACTCAATCCAACAATTTAATTCCGAATGATTCTGAAGTCTGAATGATTAAATCAAAGACATAATGTAAACATGGCCAATGTAAAACATGGAATTTAGTAACTTAAAGTACACTAGTAGCAGTACAGGGGCACTTTGCACCTTGAAGAACCATTCAGGGTAAATCCCCTTACCCTGAATTATATTTTGTAGTAGGGCTGTAACAATATTGTGTTGAACCATGAAATCTCGATATGCAAAGTCACGATATATGGTTGCAAGAAGGCAATATCGTGATATGCCCTTTCAAAGTTCTGATATCCTTCAGTCCTGTTACCCTTCAGTCCAGAAAACAACCACATGACATGTGATGGTAGCTCTTGCAAGCTTCAAATCATCATCATTATTTTTTTTTACTTTTTAAAGATTATAGTTTCTTGTAGCCTATTCTGCGTAATCTAATTTAAAGGAACAGTCCACCCTTTTTTGATTTTCACATATTTGCAGTACTTCCAAGCATTATTCATGAATGTGCATATCATTTTCTTCTGTTGTCATGTTTTCAGTAGTTAGATTTACTGGTATCCGAATTATTAGCATAGCTTAGCACAATCACTGGATTTAAATGGGAGCATTAGCATCAAAGTAAGTGAAGATTTTCTTGCACACCTCCTTGGTCAGGTGCGTAGGAGTGGAACCCCAAAGTCACCAACGTTATCAAAGAAAGCATTAGCATCAAGCCACAAGTGATCACAGGACGGGATTAAATAGCTGCTTTGCACTCTGGTGAATTTTACATTCATTTAAAAGTATTTTATAAGTACATTTGATGATATTTTGTTTGCTCCCATAGACTTGCATTGCTACGCTTAATTTGGCTATACTGTTGAACTAGGCATTGCAAACACATAGACAAAAAATCCTATGTATTATCATATTTTACTATTTTACTACATATGAGCAACTTCTTGAAATGAGGTGGACTGTTCCTTTAAAAAGATGCAGATATTCAAAAATTGTGGGGTGTATTGAACCATAGGTCAAAAATCGTGATAAAAACGGAATCGTGAGTTCAGTGTATCAGTATTACTGTATATACAGTCCCAAGAAAAAGTTTGTACACCCTTTGAAATTTCTTACATTTCTGTCAAAATTGATCATAAAACATGGTCTGATCTTCCCGGAAATCTCAAGAAGGAACAACCAGAGTCTGCTTTAATTAATTCCACCCAAACATTTACATGTTATCATATTTTTATTGGTCATAAGGCCATAACATTCACAGGAGAGCAGGGCATAAGCAGGGCTCCAGAGTGCGACCAATTTGGTCGCACATGCGCCCATTTTTTCCCATAGTGCGCCTAAAAAATATTTTTAGGCGCACCGGTGCGACCAGCCATCAGTGGAACAAAATTAATTGCCAATGCTAAACACCCGTTTTAATGGCCATACAATTAATAGTCATTCTGCAGGCCTACTGTAACTGGCCCATCACACAATAAAAACGTGTCAATGCGTCATTCAACTCCGCTGAACTATATTTCTCCCCCTTCCTCTCGCTGAGGCAGCCCGACGTTTCAGAATAAAATGTTCGACTTCGCTAAACTATCCGAGTTCACGTGTGCTCGTGAGTTTGTGTTCTCAACCAGGGGAGTTTTGAAACGGACGAGAGGGTTACAATCACGGGGAAAAAACGAGATGGCTTGAGGATATATTAAACATCGGCCACCACTGATCACATAAACGCAGACGGGTGCGCGGATAATAATGGTCCGCTTCAGCCGTGTGCAGAGCTGGCCATTCAACAGGTGACACGCTGTCGGGACTTCTATGAGTTAGGCCTATTTGATAGCAACTCCAAACTGCCTATCTGTCGGCACGGCATCGTTCATGCACATTGAGACAGCACGAGGGAGTGAGCGCACAAAATTGTGCTGTCCTGTCGTAGTGCTAGCTAAGATACCACAACCATCATGCAAAGGGAGAGCGCTAAAAATGGGGAAATACAAAACCCAATTCACCTCGGATATACCACTGTAAACACAATGGTCCGTTTCAACCGCGTGGAGAGCTGGCCATAGGTGACAGGCTAGTCTCTCGGGACTTCAGTGGGAGTTTTTTGATAGCGACTCCAAACTGAATATCTGTCGGCAAGCCATCGTTCATGCACCTTGAGACAGCACGAGAGAGATAGGTGGGAGAAGCGCGCACGAAATTGTGCTCTCGTGTCTGTTCATAGCGCTTGCTAAGATACCCAATCATCATGCAGAGGGAGAGCGCTCAAAAATGGGGAAATACAAAACCCAATTCACCTGTAAACATAGGCTATTAGTGTCTAATGATTTTAAAAATCATGACATTTTTAACAGGGTTTGAAAAATAGGTATCTATCTATCTATCTACAGTGCCCTCCATAATTATTGGCACCCCTGGTTGAGATGTGTTAAAAGCCTTAAAATAAATGCAGTGTTTATTTGTAGAAGAATAGTGTCACACTGAAAATTGTAGGAAAATGTAGCCTTCAGCTCAAATGAATTGCAAGAAAATAAAAAAAATCCCTGACTAAACAATAATTATTTTTCATTAAATCACCTGTTCCACAATTATTGGCACCCTTAACAATTCCCAAGAAATAAATATAATAGAAGCATTCTGTCATTTCTACAGTAGTTTACAAAGTCTACCAGAGTATGTAGGAACATTTAATTAGTAATTCATCACTTCCTGTTTCCCTGGGGTATAAATATGACGTGACACCGAGGCCATTTCTCTTATCCACTCTTAAACATGGGAAAGACAAAGGAACACAGCATACAAGTGAGGCAGATGTGCGTCGACCTTCACAGGTCAGGCAGAGGCTACAAGAAGATTGCCACTCAACTGCAGCTGCCCATATCCACTGTGAGAGGAATAATTAAGAAGTTCAAAACAACTGGAACAGTGGTAAACAAGCCTGGACGAGGACCCAAGTTTATTTTGCCACCACGCACAGTGAGGAGGATGGTAAGAGAAATCAAAAGATCTCCAAAGCTCACTGTTACAGAATTACAACAAATGGTAGCATCCTGGGGTAACAAAGTCTCCAAATCAACCATCAGGCGCTGTCTACACGCCAACAAGCTGTTTGGGAGGCATGCACGGAGAAAGCCTTTCCTCACTCACAATCATAAACGCAAACGTCTGGAGTTCGCCAAGCGGTATTGGGGCTTCAACTGGGACCGTGTGCTTTGGTCAGATGAGACCAAGATTGAGCTTTTGGCAACAAACACTCTAAGTGGGTCTGGCGTACCACGAAAGATGCGCATGCTGAAAAGCACCTCATACCCACTGTGAAGTATGGGGGTGGGTCAGTGATGCTGTGGGGCTGTTTCGCTTCCAAAGGCCCTGGGAACCTTGTTAGGGTGCATGGCATCATGAATGCTTTGAAATACCAGGACATTTTTAAATCAAAATCTGTTGCCCTCTGCCCGAAAGCTGAAGCTGGGTCGTCACTGGGTCTTTCAGCAAGACAATGACCCTAAACATATGGCCAAATCTACACAGAAATGGTTCACCAGACACAAAATCAAGCTCCTCCCATGGCCATCTCAGTCCCCTGACCTCAACCCCATTGAGAACCTGTGGGGTGAGCTGAAGAGGAGAGTACAGAGGAGAGGACCCAGGTCTCTGGATGATTTAGAGAGATTCTGCAAAGAGGAATGGCTGAAGATCCCTCTTTCTGTCTTTTCCCATCTTGTGAAACATTATAGGAGAAGATTAGGTGCTGTTTTGTTGGCAAAAGGGGGTTGTACAAAATATTAACACCAGGGGTGCTAATAATTGTGACACACATTATTTGATGTCAAATAATTATTTCTTTATGTGGGATTTTTTCCCCACTGAATAAATGCACTTGTATTGAAGGTTGGATTTTTCTCTTTTTTTCCATTAAGGTCCCATATTATTTAGAAAAAAAATAAAATATTTGGAAGCTAAAAAACACATCTCAACCAGGGGTGCCAATAATTATGGAGGGCACTGTATCTATCTATCTATCTATCTATCTATCTATCTATCTATCTATCTATCTATCTATTCATCCATCTCTGTGCTTGTGTGTAGCCTTATTGCTGAAAATTAAAGCTTAGGCTTGCTTAGGCCTACTTGAAGCCAGGACGTGGTAGTTATGTAGCCTACTGTCATGTCTTTTGAGGAGCACATTTGGAAGACTAGCCTCTAGCACATGGAAGGCTCCAGGTCTTTTAAAATAATAATAATTTAATTAATTATTATTATTTTTCTTATTCTTATTCTTCTTCTTATTATTATTATATTATAAGGCCTATTGCTTTTTTTATTAGCCTATTATTATTATTATTATTATTATTATTATTATAAAGCTGGGGTGCGTGCGTGCGTGCGTGTGTGTGTGTGTGTGTTGGGGGGGTGAACATTTGGGTGCACCTAAATTTTGTGCTGGTGCACCTAAAAAAAATGTTTAGGCGCACCAGTGCAACCAGTGCAAAAAGTTAGTCTGGAGCCCTGGGCATAAGTAAGTACACCCTTGCATTAAGTAGGTTTTAACCCTCAGTTAGTTGCAATATCATCAACCAGACTTGTCCTGTAGTTGCAGATCAGATTAACAAAACAATCTGTTTGTATCTTGTCTCCCTCTTCTTTAGAGAACTGCCTCTCGTCAGCAAGGTTTGTGGGATGTCTGGAGTACATAGCTTTCTTGACTTCATGCCATATAATCTCAATTGTTTTTGTCAGGGCTTTGACTGGGCTATTTCAGAATGTGTATTTCATTATTATGAAGCCATTCTAAAGTCGATTTGCTTCTAAAGTATGGGTTGTTGTCACATTTCAGGACCCATACTCTTGTGTGTTTCAACTGTGTAGCAGACTTCCTCGCGTTTTTTCTGTAAAATATCACAATAAATTTGAGTTCATTGTTCCACTGATAATAGCAAACTTTCAAGGGCCTGAGGCAGCAAGGAAGCCGCATATAATGATGCTCCCGCCACCATACTCAGAAGAGGGGATGTAACCAAGAATAGCTAAAAATGGGATTAATTCTGCCAATCTAAAATTAATGGGGTTTCTGACCAAAAAAATATTGCTGCACCTTTGAGGTTTGCGAAAAAGCATTTATATGCTTCATAGAATTACTGCAAAATATTCTGTAGACCAACGTTGAAACCAAAGTTGAATTGTTCAGGGGAACACACAATGTCATGTTTGGAGGAGAACTGGAGAACCACACCTTCACCAAAACATCATCTCCACCTTTGAGTATGGTGGCGGGAGCATCATTATATGCGGCTACCTTCCTGCCTCAGGCCCTTTTCAGTTTGCTATTATCAGTGGAACAATGAACTCAGAAGTTTATCGAGATATTTTACTGAAAACAGTGAGATAGTCTGTCAAAGAGTTGAAGCACACAAGAGTATGGGTCCTGAAATGTGACAACAACCCATACTTTAGAAGCAAATCGACTTTAGAATGGCTTCATAATAATGAAATACACATTCTGGAATAGCCCAGTCAAAGCCCTGACAAAAAACAATTGAGATTATATGGCATGAAGTCAAGAAAGCTATGCACTCCAGAGATCCCACAAACCTTGCTGACGAGAGGCAGTTTTCTAAAGAAGAGGGAGACCAGATACATCCAGATTGTTTTGTTAATCTGATCTGCAACTACAGGAAACATCTGGTTGAGGTTATTGTGACTAATTTAGGGTTAAAACCTATTGAATGCTAGGGCGTACTTACTTATGCCTTGCTGTCCTGTGAATGTTTATATCTTATGGCCAATGAAAATATGAAAACTTGTAAATGTTGGGGTTGAATTAGTTAAAGCAGACTCTGGTTGTTCCTTCTTGGGATTTCCGGGAAGATCAGACCATGTTTTATGACCAATTTTAACAGAAAGGTAAGAAATTTCAAAGGGTGTACAAACTTTTTCTTGGGACTGTATCTACTGGGACTGTGTGCTGAAACACTTACACCTACATACAGTAGAGCAAACACTGTACTGTACATATAGGTTCATTTACACAAAAGGATTTTTCACTTCCTTGAAATAGCCCACAGTTCCTATTCCTTTTCTGTAATGTTCTTTTGTGTGTTAAGAGGGTATTCCTAGTACGTGGTTTACTGAGTAAGCCTCTGTAACTGAGACAACAAACATGTGTACAGTAAGTGGCTGTACAGTTTTTCTAGACTCCCTCAGGAGGGTGAATGCAGTTGATGTTTTTTAGTCTAGACTAACTGAGTGGGTGCCTTCACCCATGCACTAGTATTATGCCAAAGGGCTTTATAACTGATCAAAATCAGTGCAGGAATATAAACGGCAGCAGTGTTCTTCAGATTTAAAAGGGAGGGGGAAAAAACAGGCATGGATAGAGACCCACACCCAGGGTTGCCAGATGAGGCTGATGATTTCCAGCCCAAAAAATTCTCAAAACCCGACTAGAAGCACAAAATCCCACCCAATTCTAATGATTTCTATTGCTAAATTGGGCGGGTTATTCTGCTAAATGCCATTTTTACCCACACACGGCCATCCTAAGCAGCCCAATTGGGCGGGAAACAGCCCAATCTGGCAACACTGCCCACACCCTCCTTCACTCACTCACTCACTCACTCACTCTCACTAGCTCATGCTCATAACCGGTGAATTAGGACTTGCATGCCACACGATACCTCCAATATTGTGCGTACTGTAGCACCTTCATGGCTATTTTGCAAGTGAAGTGTAACCCCTAAGATTCAGAGGGTAAATGTGGTGCAAAGATTCATAGGGGTTGCACAAGTATGCACACTCATTCACACGCAGTTGCATCTTACTGTAAGTCAGACAGCAAGGAGCAAGCATGCCCCAGGCCTTAAGTTTACAGTCACTGGCCAGTGGGGTTGGGGTGCTGTTGGGCAAGACACTTCAGTAATGGTAGAGCGTGTAAGAGACCTTCCACATTATTCCTACCGGTACAGAATTTGAAACAGAAAACTTCTGATGCCAGGTCAACTCCCAACCAGTAAGCATTGTAAAGATTTACATCTCATTATACTGGTATACGAGTGTGCAATTCTTATATAAAAAAAACTAAAGGATATGTGCATGTGTGGGACTGTCTTTAGGATGTGTTCATCAGTCTTATTGTCTGATGGAAAAAAGCTGTTTTGAAGTCTGGTAATGTGAGCATTAAGACTTCTATATTGTTTACCAGATGGTAGCAGCTGAAATACTCCAGGGTTAGGGTGGCTGGGATCTTTTTTTCCGGGCTTTCTAAAGCACTGTGTCTTATACAAATGCAATATGTATGGTCCCAGGTGAAAAAGTGGTTCAATTTAGTACAATAAAAGCATGACTGAAGTGTACTTAGCATGTTAAAAGTGCACTCATGCTTTTTGTGCTAAGAAAAAGTATGTTTACAATATGCTTATTTAAAGTGTACTTAAAATTAGAAGTAATTAAGTTGCTCTCAAAGAAAGTACACTTAGCGAACCATACTTCAAGTGGACTTCGAAGATGTTTAGCTAAAGTGTATTTAGAGGAATATACTAATAGTGTTCTAATAGTGAACTTACTAAAAGTGTATTTTCAAATAACATATTGCAATTGTACTTTTTTAAAGTGCAATATAATTACACTTCACCCAAATGTCTTTGAAGTGTGATTTTCTGTAGTGCGCTTTAAAGTAAATCGCTTTAACATATTGCAAGTACACTTTTTCTAAGTGCACCATGATTGTACTTCACCCAAACATCTTCAAAGTGTGCTTACACAAAGTGCATTTACCCATCATGCACCATCATACATGTCCCATCATGCAATGCACTTCTTGGAGCTAAATTTCTCAAACAGAAAGCCATTTATCCTGAAGGAATATTTTTGGTTTGCATGAAAATATTACTCATTGTTATATTCTGTGTTTATTGTAGGAGATTTAAAATTTTAAAGTGGTACACAAAAAATGACCATGTTCCCACCGTCATTATGATGGTCACGTATATGTTCTGGTATATATAGGCTCACACTTCCCATGATATCATGGTGTGAGGTAAGTTGGAACTAGTTGTTCAAACAAAGAAAAGAGGGACACCATTAGTGAGCAATTCAAGTGATCATATGCAGGAAGTTGGAACAAGATTGAAAAAAAGTGAAATGTGTATCTGAAATCTCTGTAACAATGCAATGATTGTAAATGTCACTCATACTAGGCATGCATACTGTATCACTACTGTGACATGTGGCTGTGTGTAATGTACCAGCTCTGAGGACCAGCATGGGTTGTAGTATTACATTTATATTATTTCATGTACTTGGGAGTGTACTGTAAATATACTTCAAGCATACCTGTTATATATTTACAATACTTAATGTGATATACTTTTTACAGACTTAAAATGTTCCAATGTAGTCCAAAGAAGCATGAAGTTAATATACTTTTATTGAACTTCTAGTAACAATAAAATGTTATAGAAGTGTACTCAAGCACACTCTTAATGCCATACGAATGCATGAAAAGCGTGTTTGGAGCATACTTTCAAAAGTATGCTTGTAGTGCACTTAAAGTTGTCCAAAAGCGGTGCCAATTTAGCATCCTCAGTGTGCTGCAAGTGTGCTGAAGTACTGCTTTAGTAGTGCTTCAGCGCACTAATAGTGCAATGAAGCGCACTTTAAATCGCCAAAAATAGTACACTTTGTACTAAGTACGGTCAAAAAAAGTACACTTTAAGTATATGGGTTTTTCACCTGGGGTAGCTCATAACCACAAATAGTCTGTGCTATATGCAAACGTTTGTCATGCTGAGTTACCTGTTGAGCACATAAGAAGGAATTTTCTCAACACAAGGAAAAAAAGACTTAACGTGTGGGTGTGTGACAAAAAGTCAGCATGTTTTAAAGGGTGACAAGCAAAATAAACCACAATGGACCATATTGACGTCTACACTGGTTGTCAGCAGTTTGACCTAAACTGAACTTGTGTTTAGCATACCACAAATGACCATTAATACCCCAAGATATGTGAAGTTGGCTTTTTCAGTAAAAAAAATTCCGTGCGCACACACACGACCGCGCTGGCTGGATGCTTCACACACAGCAATGGAAAATAAATTATCGCTGACTCATTTAACTGCAGAAGGTGCTGATAACTTATCTTTTTATCTTTTACACAGCTCCTTATTCAACTCTCCTTAAAGTGTGAAAGTACATCCTCTATGAAAAACTGAGTCGGCCATTCAAAATCGTGTAATTTTCCTTAATATTTACCACAATTAATTTCAACAATCCTAATTAGTTTTAAACTTTACAATTGTGTATGCAAAAAGGGTTGTCTAACCTCCCTGTTCAAAAAAAACATCCTGAACCACATTACTCAGTCAGGGGCATCCAAGGTTGCAGCCTTCTCGTTTTTCTCATATGACATGACAAAACTTGCCAAACAGCGGTAGGAGTTATATTGCCACTCCTCTAGTGCTTTTAAGGGAAATGTTACACATTGCACCAGGTCTACACAGTTGGTATTTGCACTTGGTGTATCCAATCATTAATTCAACTTAGAACTAGTGATTGGATACTTTTAGTTAACCCATTGGCGCCTACGGCACCTGCAAAAAAGGGTGATGAATGCCTTAGCCCTTTTTAAGAAAAGCTGCCCTCAGCCAATAAAAACCTAATATCTCAGCTTCTGAAGCACATAAAAATATGCACTGAGTTGCATTTAAACGCTAAGACCCTCATCTTCCATCAGAATGTGTTCATTCATCTCGAACAAACAGAGATTTTTAATAAAGTTGTCTCAAATCTCATGAGCCTGAATGTTGCGTAATGCAGCTCCAGGCGCCAGGGCCAATGTTGCGCAACGCAACATCAGGCATCAATGGGTTGAAATCTGTGAAAAATGGGCGTTACTCGTCCTAGCAAGGCTAAGACACTTCACTTTGAAAAATATCCAATGTCTCTGTGTGAAGAAGGGCTTACCTGTGTAAAGGAACGTGTTGGTGTGTCCACCAATCACGACATCCACACCTTTGACCTTTTCGGCAATCTCTTTGTCCACTGTAAACCCGGAGTGACCCAGTGCAATGATCTTATTGACACCCAGAGTGGAGATCTTGTCCACCTGCGTCTGCAGGGCTGCTATCTCGTCTTCAAATATGAGGTGGGGGCCTGAGGAGCAGAGGGCGAAAAAATGAAGGTTTTTTTCAGCTATTCATTTTTAGGTAAATGTTTAGTTATATATAGAAAAGAGGGATTGGGCAAGTGCCAAGACTTCTGTAGAACATGTGAGAATGTTGAAACACGAGGCAAGAATGTCGAAACGTAAAGTAACAGTTACAGTAACATTTCCACATCTGAAGATGCTCCGGAGACTATCTTTTTTGTCTACAATTAGCCTACTAGTCCTTTCCCGTGCCACACCTGATTGTGAAGTCCAGGAGTGTGAAGGAGTTCTCTCTTTTCGATGTGTGGAAATTTTACTGTTTTATTGTGCCAAGACTAATGTTGACATTTTCATGTCTTAATGGTTAATACATTCTTGCTGAAATTTAAAAAAAAACTGCACAACACTGTTCCAAATTACTACACAAAGGACATTTTTCACTTATTTTCCAGTAAAACATCAATATAAATGCCAGTTATCAAAATGTTGAAGTCATCGGCTGACAGAGGACAAATCAAATGTTTTTGGACACACATTCCAATGATAACGGTATTTTTGCCATTTCAATACAATAATAGAAAAACATCTTACATGTCGAGTTACATTTGTAGTTGAGTCAGAGCACAAGCAGGTTTGCGCTGACAAAGGCACAGTAACAAAGGTTTCTGCCAGATAAATGCACTGGATTTAGAGAATATGCTAAAAAAACAACACATTATAAAGCCACAAACAGGTAAAACAGCTGCCATTTAAAGCTGCTGGTAGCTCTGGAGTCTCACGAATACCAAAGTGTAGCTATGCAGTCTTCTATTTGGCCAACCTTAACCAGTGCTGGCAGAACAGTAACAGTAACAAACCCTGTGGGCCTGGACATACAGTAGATCAAGACTAGATAGATCAAGGCTGAGTCTTGCCCACTTTCCAGTGCTGAGAAACCGTGAATAATCCAGTTGGATGAAGTGCAACAAGGCAGCCATCACCTCACTGATGTCGCATCAGTACATTTGGGCCGGAGTCATTGGGAAAGACCTGCTGGACTCCTTTAGGGTTCCTGAAGTTTAGGGTTCCTTTAGGGTTCCCGAAAATTGCCTTTCATAACAAAATCATTTTCATGTATGACAACGCACAATTTCATGTTGCAAGGAATAGCTGTGTATCGTTGGCAGCAATAAAGTGTTTTGTGTGCTACATAGTGTATTGAGTTAGATACCAAAAATGAACTTTTTTTACCTGGCAATGACAAAGCAGGTGTTTCTCTGGACGTGTATCCCACCACAGCCACCTTCTCTGGACCCATGTCAAAAATCTTGTAGGGCAAATAGTGGCCCGCTACTTTGGGCTCAATGGAGGCGGCCGCTCTGATATTGGCACTCAGGACTGGGCATTCCACGTCCTGGAGAAAAGGCTGGACTAGGCCCTCCCATCCATTGTCAAACTCATGGTTCCCTAAAGCCTGGAGAGGAAAGGAAGGGAACAGGGAAGAGAGAGAGAGAGGGGGGGGGGGTGAAAAAGGGCCTGGTTAGAGCCAACTTAATTACCATAGTACCACTGCTTGCATTCAAGAAATTCTAACCTACTAGACTAGTGCATTTCTTGTAAGTACCGTGTAGGCTGTGAAAAGTGCTGAAGATCGGAAAGCAAGAAGATGTACAGAACACATTGTCTGTTAGAGAGGCTGTGATGCATTTTAGCAAAATCCAGTTTTACCGATGAACCAGCAGGAAAAAGTAACTAAAATCACCCAAAAGCAGCTGGGTATTTTTTAAAAGGCTGCAAAAGGAAGATGCCATTTCAAAGTTAGTTGTGCAGTCAGAGTCCTCGTCACGTATTACAGAAACATTTTATGCAATGTACCATGCGTTTACACATGTAGGCCTACTTAAGTAAACAAGTGGGACAGTGCTCTAAGCAGGAGCACAATTAATGACCCCTCCCCCCTTATGGCAACTCTAGTGATGTTTATTTCAACAAGTCGGGCCGCTGAGGACTCCACACAATGCCCATTGGCAGTTACCGGACGGCACTACGGAGCCCAGGCCCAGGATCCCTCTGGGCCCAAAGATCCAGGGCAAGCTGAACCCTCCCACACCCAGCCCTTTCCAGAAGTGACCTTACATACAATAGCAGAGTGTACACTCACCGGCCACTTCATTAGGAACACCCGTTACAACTGTTCATAGAGGCAAATTTCTGATCAGCCACATGGTGGCAAATCTATGCATTTGTGTATATGTAGACATGGTCGAGATGATCTTATGCAGTTCAAACCGGGCATCATAATGGGGAAGAAAGGCTTTTTAAATTACTTTGAACATGGCATGGTTGTTGCTGCCAAAAGGCTTGATTTGAATATTTCAGAAAAGACTGATCTACTGGGATATTCGCACATAACCATCTCTAGGGTTTACAAAGAATGGTGGGGAAAAGAAAAAGAATACAGTGAGCAGCGATTCTGTGGGAAAAAATGCCTTGTTGATGGCAGAGGTCTGAGGATAATGGCCAGACTGGTTGGAGCTGATACAAAGGCAACATTAAGTCAGATAACCACTCATTACAACCGAGGTATGCATAAGAAAACCCCCGTTTACGGGTGGTTGACGTTTAAGGGCGTAACGCAAAAAAAAAAAAAAAAAAGTTTTTCAAATTCCTGGAAAAAAATGATGGATAAAAAATAAAGCACTTACTGGTCTGTGGAATTTCACCTTATTTTTGCCATTTTTGGAGAAATGTGTCTTGCATCAACACATTGCATAGGCATGTCACACCGCAGGAAAATGGAGTCACACCACAAGGAATTCACTGCATTATGGCCATTTTAATCCTTTTGTATACATGACTGACATCTGAGCTCATGCTAACTTGATAATGATATTGTGTTTAATCTTAATATGTGTTTTCATTTATTAAAAAAACTTTTTCCCCCGCAGTCACACCACAGGACACCATAAAATGAACCTAAGCATTGCGTGACAGAAAGATTGCAATATGAAGACATATTAAGAGGTTAAGAGTCACCTTAAACTTCCACAGCACTCTCCAATAACTGAGGTACTGACTGGTTAGGAGCCAGTCTTTAAGACCCTTGTAGTTGGCCTTGCAGCTGCCCATTCACAAACATTGACATACATGTCACCCCACAGGACGCAATTTGTGTTACGAAATTGAACTTGCAGTTAATATTACTGTCTTGAGTTTTTTTCACATTCACATATCTTAATATAAAGTTAATATTTATGCAATCCTGCCAAATGCTTCATACATTATTCAAAATGTTGTTGGTTAATTTATATATATATTATATTCCAGGTTTCATAAATGTTACAGTCACACCGCAGGATATTTGACATATAAACCTTTACATAAATCTTAACAAAAATGTTTCTTCTCATCTAAGACTAATATGAAACATAATGTACCACATCTTCTTTCATTGACATATGTTTTTTTAATTAAAAGAAAAATAACAGTTTTGTAGGTTTTTAACCAATGTTACGAAAAAACAAGGCGTCACGTCTCCCACCCTTACACAGCACATCAAATTTTGAGGCAAATGGGCTACAGCAGCAGAAAACCACATTTGGTGCCACTCACTGGTGTCAGCTAAGACCAGGGAAATGAGGCAACAATTTGGACAGGCTCACCATAAACGACACTAGAAGATCGAAAAATGTTGCCTGGTCTGATGAGTCTTGATATCTACTGCAACATTCAGGTGGAATCAATGTTCCAGGCTGGAGATATAATGGCATAAAGATATTTTCATAGCACAATTTGGGCCAATTAGTACCAATTTAGGTAGCCACAGCCAACCCGAGTATTGTTGCAGACAGTTAAGGCAGTTCTGAAGGCAAAGGGGGGTCCAACCCAGCCGTAGAGAGGTGTTCCTAATGAAATGGCCGGTGAGTGTATATTAGGTTCAAACCAACAAACAAACAAGGAAACGATAAATGGTGCGAGGGTCTAACCACCAGGTGAAGTCATCAGCCCCCTCCCTCCACCCACAGTTGGGAAAACAATCTTTTGCCCAGAGGCCACTCTGTTAATCAGTCCCCGTGTCTGTGATGGAAAAGTATGCCCCCATGTCCAGACAAGCCCATCTGCCCTCTCATCAGCAACCCTCGCTACTGCTTCCAGGCCTGTGTGGTCATCTCAAGGGTGCACACCATATCATTAATCCCGTCCCAACACTCCACTGGGGTTAACCTTATGGAAAGCTTCCTGACACGAGTCTCGACGCCATGGGACAACCAGTAGAAAGCAGAAAAAAAACATTGGAGATGATGTACAGGTCTAAATCAAACTCCAAACAAGCTTCAATTCAATTTAACATCCTATAACAGTAGACCTGGCCCATTCAATTTTTTTCTTCTGTACCCTACAAAGCAAAAAGGCAGGAACTATGCAG
This sequence comes from Engraulis encrasicolus, assembly GCF_034702125.1. NCBI lineage: Eukaryota > Metazoa > Chordata > Actinopteri > Clupeiformes > Engraulidae > Engraulis > Engraulis encrasicolus. The sequence continues at coordinate 2,052,809 of NC_085874.1, forward strand.
AGCTCTACCAGAGTACAATGACTTTGGAATGATCCTGTTGTCGAGCCCAAGGACTTTTAGACATGTGGCAGTTTTTGGTACATTATGTTACCACATTCTTTGTCGATCAATTATTTTATTTTAATTTCTATATGACATTAAAATCACAATCACTCATTTCCAACAGCAATGCAGTTACTGCCTTTTTGCTTTGTAGGGCAGTAGCCTGCAGACAGACAGAGACATCTCCGAGAGACAAAAGTAAAGCATGCAAGTGACAACAACATCCTAAGCCACTATTTTCAGTCACCAAAGGTTAGCCTCTAAGGATCTATCTTAGGATCTAAGCTTATCAAATCATTAGACAAGGAACATTACATGAGCTTTACAACTGGACATCAGATGATTTTTAAAAAAAATCTTTAAGCAGAATTAAAGGGTGGCTTATCACCCCAGTTCCAGTTCCAACGCCAAGTGGACTGCATGCATTCCTTAACGTTTGCATCCGATAACCTGCACGGGGCTGTACCAACTTTGGAGACCAACTGCAAGGCCAAAACAGCAGATGAAAAGTCTATACCAAAATTGCCAACACGTTAGTGTGCCACGGCACATGCTTATGATAATACACATGGTCTCAATTAGTCACAGCTTCGTTTAGTTTTATGCAGCCAAAACAGCTATTTGCAATAACAAAATGGTTTTACGCACAGCTGGGCGCAACGTCTACGTTGCCAAAAAGCACTACCGGTATTTCTTGCACATGCTTTCCAGTTGGCTTCTGACGTGCTGTTCCGTTATGTCTCCCTCTCTTGCTGAACAAGAGGACGTAGGGTTTTTTTTTGTCGAGCGCGCTACCCGGGTGATGCTGACTTTGTACCTGAGCTCAAACAATTTGTCAGGTCTTCACATTTCATGCATACTCAGCACCCTTCTGACTTTCAAAACGAAGCTTTCTCTGTAAGCTTTCTTACGCTTCCTCAAGAAGAAAATAAAAGAAACAATGAGCCAACACCGTAACGACAACAGACAATTGAAAGCAGCCGAAACTGGATCCTCGGCCGAAACAGCATCTTACCATGGCATCGTATTTAAGTTGGTTCATGAAATAGGCAGCCTCCGCTCCCTTGTAGAAGTTAAACCAAACCGTGCCCTGGAACTGATCACCGCCATCCAAGAGCAATACGTTTGGCTCGGTCTTGCGGAGCTCGGTTACTTTAGTGTGCCTCCTCGCCACGCCGCCGAAACACGGGTTTTTGGTACATTTCCCGGAGTCCCTACTGGTCTCTTCCACTCGTGCATGGACATCGTTGGTGTGCAGCAACGTAAGGTCCCACGCGGCAACTCGTACGAGGCCCTGGCCGGAGAGCAAGATGACCAGAAAGGCGCAGCACCACCACTTCCCCATCCCCAACGTCCTCATGATCTCTTGGTGCATGTGAGACTACAACGCATATGCAATGCAGCGCACTGAAATCTGCCTGTCTTTCTGCATACGACCAAAATGGGGGGTGGATACCTTTACGTCAGGGATTCCGCTAAGGATTTTTTAAAAAGAATTGAACGCGAAACCATAACCGATTTCCAGCCCCCTGCTTGCACTTTTATTCTAACGGATGAGCTATTAAGGCTATAACATGCCATTTATTAGTATATAGGCCTATGTTAGTGTCTTTGACATATTCTGGAATGATACCAGCTGATTGACGCAACATTTAAGACCCTCCAGCTGATGCGGATGAGAGCACAAATAAACCGAAAGATGGATCATTTTAGTTAAGTTTAGTTTAATTGGTTTATTTTAACAGGGACCATGTGCAAAGTACATGAAAGTAAAGAGATGGCCTGCACCAGATTATTTATAAGCTAATTTCCATCTGCTGTCCCTGGGCAGGTGAAAGGGGGCAAAGGGCCCACTTGTCCTGGGCCCAGGGAAAGAGGGGCCCCAGAATTGGATCCTCTTTACATGTAGCGTATTATTGGGTTTGTGGCCCTTTCATATGTTAATATTAATATTTTCATGTGCAAAATCTCATATAAATAATGCCTGAATTAAACAAAAATATATAAATAAGTGCAAGCACTGAGGTTAGTGCTGACAAGGCTGATTACTTAAAAGCCATTTGTTCATTTCATTCGTGAGAAGGTAAAAAGACTTGTAATGTTTTTTTTTAGATGAATGGGAAGAGTATTCCATTATTAGTAGCTCAAAAAAAGGCTGATGCTGAGCCGACTTGGGAGGCTAGTTTCCCCAGGTGATATCTGGTGGCTCTCCAAATGTGTTCAGAGCAGGGTTGGATAAAGGGTTTCAGAGGTGGTGGAGTGGTGTTGTGAATAATTTTATGAGGTTGTCTAAACTGAGCAAGTTATAGTTGTCCAGTAAGGCAGTGTTTCCCAACCTTTTTTGTCTTGCGTACCCCCTACGCCTCTTAGTTGTGCCATGAGTACCCCCTAATTAATTTTCTATATCATTTTCTCTGTCCTGATGTGGCTGCTCCATACATTTGTTATAATAATAACACTTTTCCAAGTACCCCATGCAGTGTGCTCGCGTACCCCTAGTGGTACACGTACCCCTGGTTGGGAAACACTGCAGTAAGGCACGGTGATGAAATTGGGAAGGGTGTTGGTCCAAGACTTTAAGAGCTTGTTTGTAAAGTAATGCAATGGATTTCAGGGCAGTCTTGTTAGCCTGAGAGCAGCTTGACATAAGAGACATTATCATGGCATTTACATAGGCTACATCTTAGCAGCATCAATAGTTAGTGAGTTGCGTATGTGTCTATGCTGTATTTCACAGTGTTTCTCTTAAAATGTGAATCAGTCAGTTAAACAAAAAGTTAAGATGGTGACTTTGTTTCTTCGCCTGGTTTAAAGGTGCACTATGCAAGAAATGGTTAAAAAAAGGTACTGCAACTATGCTGCTCATTGAAACTGGGTTGCCTATTAGGCCTACCAAAATTTTTGGAAATAATTGTGGAAATAAACAACTAAAAATCTTACACAGTGCACCTTTAATGATGAAAGGCTTTTTAGATGTGTGCAGTCACGAGAAGCATTACATCTGCTGAAATGAACGCTCTCACTCCCTCGCAAGCATGCATGCACCTTTCACTCGGCGTCTCCGGAGTCGGTTGATGTTTCAACTTTGTCAGTTACGTATATTAGGGACATTAGGCCCTCCGACAAAAGTCACACAGGAAGGAAGCAGAGAGTTATAAGTCAGAGCTGTGGGCATGTAGGTCTACCTATTGCATAACTGATAAGAGCAATGTTGTAAAAGTGGCATTTTACTGCATCCAACAGACTTTGTGGCATCAATAGCCATAATTGCAGTCTCAAACTATGAACCTTTGTTTTGTATTGTTGTGTGATGCATATTTATATGGAAATCAATTAGTGCAGTTCCACAGAATATCCACAGCAGCACAGGATGTTTTCATAAGAGCAGATGACATGACAAAAAGCTGGCTGCTCGCTCCACCTCAGGCAATAGACTTGGCAAAATCCTCTGGAAAAGCTTCAGAAAAAAATCCTGGTGAACCAGAAGCTATGTGTTGACGCCCAGGGGGCTGGGCTGGTTCACCAAGAAATCAGAAAAAGGGTCTAGCGGCAAAATTGAGGGAACTTCAGTAAACAGCCCACCATCCATAATTTGAGGATGCTGACCCCAAATATTTTGTTTACCAAGCTGAATTTTGAGTTTTAAGACCACTAATTACCAAAACACAATGGACGCCTTTCCTACCAAATGTTACCTATAATAGAGTTATTTTCATTAACAAGTCCCTAAAACAGATACAGTAGCATAGGCCTATCAACATATAGGCCTAACAGATAAATATTATAAAAACTAAGATAAAATTCACTACATGACCTCTAGCATACAGAAATATTTTTTCCAGCTATGTCTGTAATTTTCTCCATAAAACCCATTTCAGGTTCAGATTGACACTTCACTTGATTTGGAATTTAGGTAGGCCTAACAGCTCATTTTTATTCCAGTCATTCATCACTGTTTGCTTACAGATTTCTGCAACTTCTTGTGAATATACACTCACCTGCGACTTGTATGCAATAGGCCTAACTCTCAGGTGGTGTTGCAGTGATACTTATTGGTACTAAGGGGTCAAGGTGTGCCAAGAAAATATCCACACCATTACACCACAAGTCTGAACCATTGATGCAAGGCAGGATGGATCCATGTTTGCATGTTGTTGACGTCAAATTCTGACCATACCATCTGAGTGTTGCAGCAGACAAAATATTCAGAATCAGCACTTCCAAATTAACTAGGCCTACTAAAGATGGTGTACCACTATCCTATACTAAATTAAATACGTAAATACTAAATTAATTATAATATCATTACATTTCTCATGTGTTATGATATATTTTGTTTGTTAACTTCTTGAAATACCTACATGATGACAAAACTCGTTATGACTCCTACACTATTAGCCTACCGTATACCACCGCCTGAAGGTTCCAGTACTGTTCTCCAGTATGTGCATTTTCGTTTGTGTGATTATTACTTTAGAAAGGGTTCATGGATTGTCGCCAGACCTTGCATTCTGCTCTAGCTGATTGACTAATTTTTGGAATCCAATGGTTTCAAGATGGCCGACTTCGAAGATGGCAGACTTTCAAAAAAAGTTTATGAACAAATCCCACATTAATATGCAAATTACAAGGCTAGGCACTCAAAATCCAGCTTGGTTAATATTCAGAATCAGCGCCCTCAAGTTGTGTTAAAAAAACATGGTTTAGCAACTTTTCCTCAAATTTGCTGCTAGAACTCCCCTTTTATGAAAATTGTACCAGTCTACAAAGAGAAATGGGCCTAGTGTAATGTCTTTTGGTTCATTATCATTAATTCTGTCAAGTGCACTAAAGTCAAGAAACACAAGTCATAACATTTTGAATGCAATTTGTTTATTGAGAAGTTATACATTTTGCGGGCTCTGTTTTGAGGAGTCCGAGGTGTTCCATGAGCACCGTGTGTGTCAGTAATTTTGTTGAGATGTTGACTTTGGACAGATATTAGGAGTTAGGAGTTTTACTCTGTTTTAAAAACACAGGATACAAAAATGTAGTTCTTTGAGTTCAGTGCTAAGTTAAGACAAGTCAAGTGTACTCTGTAACAGGGTTAGCACAGAAGTTTGAAATTGCGTTGGATCAGTCTCCAATGTGCAGTTTAACTAAAACGTATAAATACATTGACAATAGTCTCTCTCTCTCTCTCTCTCTCTCTCTCTCTCTCTCTCTCTCTCTCTCTCTCTCTCTCTCTCTCAGTCTCTCTCTATCTCTCTCTCTCTCTCTCTCTCTCTCTCTCTCTCTCTCACACACACACACACACACACACACACACACACACACACACACACACACACACACAATCGAAGCATAAAAGAGAGACTAGACCGCAGTGTCAATTCAACATAAAAGATTTATTTTCATAGATGCAAAAGATCAGTCGTGTAAAATAGTAGAGTAATGCATGCAGTGCCGCTGACAGCTTTGGCTGACAGCTTTGGCCCGGGACAAAGACATGAAAGGGCCCATAAACATAAATGGAATACATAAAATGGAATCCAATTCTGGGCCTCCCCTCTCCCTCAGCCCAGGACAACTGACCCCTTTGCCTGGGGTGATTAAATAGGCCAGATAATCAACACCTATTGTCAAAATGTCCAATCACAGATGTGAGAAACACACAATGGCAAAAGGGCGACATCTTGTGGGCAGGTAAATGTACGGCAAGCAAAAAAAGTCCATAGGATTTCAGAGAAGCAAACAAAGCCCATTGGGAAACTCTCCAACTCCCATTGTCATTGTGACACAGCACCCCACAGCACACAAGTGAACACTGCACACCAGAGATGTGGACTTGTGACTTGTGACTCGGACTGACTTGTGACTTGAGTCACAAATGACTCGACTTGAGACTTGACTTGCCAATATTAGGAGTGACTTGTGACTTGACTCGACTTGTACGCTATTGACTTGAGACTTGACTCGACTTGACAGTTTTAGCTTGCAATGACTTGCAATTGTGCTCCAAGTCAATGAATATATATATATATATATATATATATATATATATATATATATATATATATATTCATTTTGTGTGTGAAAAAAATGCATGAAAGAAAGAAAAAATAAATGATTTACCTTCAACCATAGTCAAAAACCATGCTAAAAACATATATATGATCAAGTGTGGGTTGCATGGTCACCCAAACAAACATGAAAGCTTGTCTGCAGCCGTGCTGTAATGGTTAGGGAGTTGGGCTGGAGATCACAGAGTTGCAGGTTTGAATCCCACCCTTAAACCCACCTCTTCCTACATCTCCATCCATGACTGAAGTGCCCTTGAGCAAGGCACCTAACCCCATATTGCTCAAAGGACTGTCACCAATATATGCGTTGGATAAAAGATAAAAGTAATTTAATGAATAATTATAAACCGTGGTAAAACCATGGTTCGTTTTCAGAGTAAAACCATGGTTCAATTTATAGTTAAACCTAGTAAAACCAAAAACCAATGCCGAACCATGCTCAAAAAACTGAAATCATAGTATACCATGGTCGATTTTCGGGACATGACTGGCGAAGGGGGACATGCAAAGCAGTGTGGAGAGGTAATGAATTTATGACCAAAGGTAATTGTCAATATTGCACATAGAATACAAGGTGACTTCTTAAGGACTTGGAAAAAATAAGACTTGGACTTGGACTTGACTTGGCTTTGGCACGACTTGGACTTGGACTTGACTTGACTTGGCTTTGGCACGACTTGGACTTGGACTTGACTTGGTCAAATGTGTCGTAACTTGTGACTTGACTCGGACTTGATTGGAAGGACTTGAGACTTACTTGCGACTTGCAAATTAGTGACTTGGTCCCATCTCTGCTGCACACTGCGCACAACAGAATTGCATTTACGCCTCACCCATGCAAGGGGGCAGCCCTCAATGGCGCCCCTGGGGAGCAGTGCGGCAGGACGGTACCATGCTCAGGGTACCTCAGTCATGGAGGAGGATGGGGAGAGCACTGGTTGATTACTTCCCCCACCAACCTGGCGGGTCGGGAATCGAACCGACAACCTTTGGGCTGCAAGTCTGACGCCCTACCGCTTACCCATTACTGCCCTAAATAGCTCATAATAATAAAGGATTCAGGGGAAAAAATAAGAAGAGCAGTGGTTTTCAAAGTGGGGGCCAGGGACCCCCGGGGGGGCCGCAAGAAGGTGAGGGGTAGCGCAAATTATTAAAATAAAATTAAAAAATTAAAAAATGACATTAATTAATGTACACCAAAACAAACCAAAGGTAAGCTTAACAATATTGCCATTATTTCAGAACTGCACTATCATTGTTAAGTTATTATTTTATATATCCCAGTGAGGTAATGACTAACAGACCTAGACTATGGTTGTGAGAGGGGATACAAAGAATTAGTGTGGCACGAGCCATGTAATGGGGGGCCTTGGCTGGAATGTATCGGTATATGGGGGGCCTTGCCATGGTAAAGTTTGGGAACACCTGCACTAGAGCACCTCAGGTAAATCACAAGGCAAAAGCAATAGTATTGTTAATAGCATATCGTCATACAACTGTCATTCAATGTGCTTTAGGGAAAAGAAAGAAGAGAGAAAAGAAAAGTATTATATAAAAAAGTAAGACTGTAGATAACTAACCCAAACCAAAGGCATATGAAAATGCAGTAGGCTGTTTTAATGTCTTTCTTTAATTCCTGTCTAAAACATGACATGGTTGGGACAGTTCTAATTTCACCAGGAAGCTGGTGCCATTTGTGGTAAACAGGCTAAATGCTATGTCACCCTGTCTGGATTTCACCCAATGCACACCTAGTAGAGGAGACTCTGAAGACATTTCTAGGATGGTATTGCTCTGGCATATCTGCAATATTTCCTACTTAGGGCCCAGACCATTGAGTGACTTAGAGTCAGAAGAGTTTGTGCTGAATTGTAGTGTGTCACACACTGGAACTCTGAAAAGTAGGCCTAGGTCTTTTTCTCCTGTCCATGAAATCATCATTTTTTTCACTGAGTATCAAGCTTTTGAGAACTGATCTATTCATGGATCAGGATTCTTTTATTGTCAATATGCGGAAATAAATGAAGAATGCTCAAAAAGAAATGCTGTTAGCGAGACAGCAGGTCATTCATGTGTGGTCATACAATACAAGACACAACCGGAACACCCAGATACTATTAAATGAATAGGCCTACATAAAATAGGGAATGCAATGTAGGACTTGTAATATTATAATATTATAGTAATAATTATAATTATAATAATGATAATAATATGATCGTTTTATATAGCGCCTTTCAAAACACCCAAGTGTGTGCGTCAGTGCACGAGTGTGTGTGGGCATGCAGGTGAATGTGCTTGTGGAACTAGCGTTTCGGCTCTCACGCCTTCATCAGTGCGTGGTACCACGAAGGCTTGAGAGCCGAAACGCGTTTGCTTGTGGACGTGGTGGTAGTTTATAAATACCGGTAATAATGGAGTGCGATGTAGCCTGTGAGTGCGGATTTTTCATCTTTAAAGGGACACTGTGAGATTTTTAGTTGTTTATTTCCAGAATTCGTGCTGCCCATTCACTAATGTTAGGCTACCTTTTTCATGAATACTTACCACCATCAAATTCTAAGTAGGCCTATTCATTATGACTGGAAAAATTGCACTTTTCATACATGAAAAGGGGGGTCTTCTCCTCCGTGGAGAAAACAATAAAGTGTCCCCGCTGTCAGCCAGCCCAACTGTTGGGTAGGCCTACGGAAGAGCATTAGGCTCAATAGGAGACATATATTTTGCAAATCTCTGAGAAAGGAACTCTGAATTTGAGAAAAAAGTCAAAATTTTCGAGAAATTAGGCTAAGTTAAAAGTTTTGAGAAAAAAGTCGAACATTTTAAAGTCGAAACTTTAGAGAAATAAAGTCGAAAGTTTTGAGATGCAAAGTCTGTCAGGCTCGGGATAAGCAGGACCCAAATGCAGAAAAGTGAAGTTCCAGAGATTTATTAGAGTAGCAACACAAGTTCAAGTAAATCTCAAAATAAGGCAGTCTTGAAAACATCCAAAAGAGATTGTCAAAAAATCAGAGTTCAGTCCAGTTAGGTGATTCAAAAAATAAAAAATGTAAACATCAAAAATTGAGATTCAGGGAGAAAGTTCAAAAAAACTGAAAAAATACAAAAATCTCGAGCAATCAAAATCAGGTCTCAGTAAATGTCCATGAACTAAAAAATCCAACCTCAAAAGGTTTTCAGAAGCAGGGTTCAGAAAAGGCCCAGTCACAAAAAATCAAAAATGAGAGTTCCAGAATCAGAGTTCAGTTCAAAGATAAAAAAACAAGAATGTCAGGATCAAAACTTACAGAGTCAAAGTGCAGGCTCAGGACAACCAGATGAAGAAACACAAAATGAGCAAGGTATAAGTAGGGCAGGTAATCAGAGTGATACAATGAGCAGCAGGGTCAGCAATAATTGAATTAAACAGAACAGGTGGCAAGAATGGGGCGGGGAGAGCTGTCAAGGTAAGAGCACATGGCACACTCAAAACAAACATAGAGTAAAGCACGATTAGGCCAGTAGGGGGGGTAACGTAAACATTGAGTCCAGAGGCAGTCCTGACAGTACCCCCCTTCAACGTGCGCCTCTTGGCGCAAAGGCGGGGTGGTCGGGGTGCTGATGGCGGAAGTCCCGGATCAGAGACTTATCCAGGACCCGACTTGAAGGTTCCCAGGACCGTTCCTCTGGCCCATAACCTTCCAAGTCGACCAAGAACTGGAGGCCACGGCCCCGGCGTCGGGCATCCAATAGCCTTCTGACAGTGAAGGCCGGGGCTCCATCGATAATGCGAGGAGGAGGGGGCGTATCAGCAGGGGGAGAGAGTGGGCAGTGGCTGACCGGTTTGATGCGGGATACGTGGAAGGTTGGGTGTATCCGTCGAAGGGGCAAAGGCAGCTTCAGTCGAACCACAGACGGGCTGTAGACCTGCTCAATCTGGTAGGGGCCAATGAACCGAGGAGCAAGCTTGCGCGACTGGAGTTTCAGGGGCAGGTCCTTAGTCGAAAGCCAGACCCGCTGACCCCTCCGATAGCGTGGTGCCTTGACCCTCCGCCGATCTGCCAGCCGTTTCACCTGAGCACTAGAGTGAAGGAGGGCTGCCCGAGCGCTTCTCCAGGTTGTCCTACAGCGTTGGATGAACGCCTGGACAGAGGGCACCGCAACATCAGCCTCCTGAGAAGAAAACAGAGGGGGTTGGTAACCGAGACAACATTGAAAGGGTGACATTCCAGTAGCTGCCACTGGGAGGGAGTTATGGGCATACTCAGCCCATGCCAGATGTTGACTCCAGGAGGAAGGGTTGCGTGAGGAGAGGCACCGCAGGACGCGCTCCAGATCTTGATTAGCACGCTCCGTCTGCCCATTGGACTCCGGGTGGAAACCTGATGAGAGACTAACAGAAGCCCCTAGGCATTTGCAAAACTCCCTCCAAAAAGCAGAGACAAATTGAGGGCCCCGGTCAGACACCACATCAAAAGGCAGGCCATGGATCTTGAACACATGGTTAGTAACAAGTATGGCAGTTTCCTTGGCAGAGGGTAATTTGGTCAGAGGAACAAAATGCACAGACTTGGAGAATCGATCAACAATTGTGAGCACAACAGTGTTACCATCCGAAGGCGGGAGACCAGTCACGAAGTCAAGAGCTATGTGGGACCAGGGCCGCTTGGGAACAGGAAGGGGCTGAAGGAGGCCTGCAGGTGGTCGATTGGAGGACTTGTTGATAGCGCAGATGGTACATGCAGCAATGTAGGCTCGGATATCAGCAACCATCTTGGGCCACCAAAAGCGCTGTCGGATGCAGGCCTTGGTCCTCCTGACCCCAGGATGGCATGCCAGGTTAGATGCATGCCCCCATGAAAGGACCTCTGATCTGACAGATCTGGGAACAAACAAACGGTTAGTAGGGCAACCCTTTGGGGTACGCTTCTTCTGCAACGCCTTTTGAACCCTTTTCTCTACTCCCCAGGACACAGCACCTACGAAACATCGAGATGGCAAGATGGTGTCCACCGTTCTGGACTTCTCGGCTCCAGAGAACTGGCGGGAAAGGGCATCGGGTTTCACACTCTTGGAACCTGGACGATAGGACAGAGTGAAATTAAAACGGTTAAAAAACAGAGACCATCTTGCCTGGCGGGCGTTGAGGCGCTTTGCAGACTTCATGTACTCAAGATTTCTGTGGTCCGTCCAGATCAAGAATGGTTGTTCAGCTCCCTCTAGCCAATGGCGCCATTCTTGGAGTGCCAGCTTGACCGCGAGGAGTTCCCGATCACCGACATCATAATTCTGTTCAGAGGAGGAGAGTCTGTGAGAGTAGTAAGCACATGGATGGACTTTACCGTCAGTGGAGGATCTCTGGGACAGAACTGCACCAACACCGATATCAGAGGCGTCCACTTCAAGAATGAACTGACGAGTGGGGTCAGGAGTGGTCAGGATAGGAGCAGAAGTGAAGCGGGACTTGAGGTCTTGAAAAGCTCTCTCTGCAGCCTCATTCCAGATGAACCTAACAGATGATGAAGTCAGACAGGTCAGAGGTGCTGCCACAGAACTGTAATTACGCACAAACCTTCTGTAAAAATTGGCGAATCCCAGGAATCTTTGCAGGTCCTTGCGTGACTGTGGGGTTGGCCATTCCACCACAGCCTTCACTTTGGATGGGTCCATCTCCAGACCTTTCTGAGAAATGACAAAGCCTAGGAAGGAAGTAGAGTCCTGGTGAAAAACACATTTCTCAGCTTTGACAAACAACTGATTCTCCAGCAGCCTCTGAAGCACTGATCTCACGTGATGGACATGTTCTGTTAAGGATTTGGAAAATATTAAAATATCGTCTAAATAAATAAACACAAATTTGTTGACCATATCACGAAGGACATCGTTGACAAGACACTGAAAAACAGCAGGGGCGTTAGTTAGACCAAAAGGCATCACCAAATACTCATAGTGGCCCCTAGGCGTGTTGAAGGCCGTCTTCCACTCGTCCCCATGCCTAATGCGTACAAGGTGATATGCATTGCGCAGGTCTAATTTGGAAAACACAGTCGCCCCCTGCAACAACTCGAAGGCCCCTGACATTAGGGGCAGAGGGTACTTGTTTTTGACCGTGATGTTATTAAGACCACGGTAGTCAATGCAAGGTCTCAGAGAGCCGTCCTTTTTGGAGACAAAGAAGAATCCTGCCCATGCAGGAGAGGAGGACGGACGGATAATCCCTGCAGCTAAAGAGTCCTCAATGTACCTTTCCATGGCCAGACGTTCAGGGGCAGAGAGAGAGTACATACCACCCCTCGGCGGACTAGTTCCGGGCTGCAGTTCGATGGGACAGTCATATGGGCGGTGAGGTGGTAGTGCTGTGGCCCTAGACTTGCTGAACACTGGTTTCAGGTCAAGGTATTCCCCAGGAACCTTGGAGAGATCTGGATAGTCATCATGTACCTCAGGAGAAGACAAAGGGTAAGGAGCAGACTTCAGACAATGAGACAGGCAGAATGGGCTCCAGCCCAAAATTGTGTTCTTGTCCCAATTGACATGTGGATTATGTTTAGCCAGCCATCTATGGCCAAGAATCAAAAAGTTCAGAGGAGAGTCAATCACATAAAAAATAATATCTTCAGAATGATTGCCAGAAAGTAGTAGACTCACCGGCTCGGTTCGATGGGTGACTTGGGCGAACTGACTTCCACTGAGTGAGTGGATGGCCAATGGCACAGGAATCTTGATGGTCGGAATTCTCCACTGTGCCACCAAGGTAGAGTCTATGAAGCTCTCTTCGGCCCCAGAGTCCACAAGAGCAGAGGAGGTAAGTCGCTGGCCTTTGCAAAAAACTGTGACAGGCAGGGTGGTCTGAAGTGGTGGGGAAGATCTCCTCGAAAGCCCGCCCACCAGAACTCCCCTCACTTCTGACGAGCGCTTTCTTTTAGCGGACAGGCATCGACGAAGTGTCCCTGTTGGCCACAGTAGAGGCATGCTTTGTCTCTCAGACGTCGTTCCTTTTCAGCAGGTGAGATGCGAGCACGATCCACTTGCATGGGCTCTGATGTGTCTGGCAGCACAGAACTGGAAATTGGAGTGATGGAGTGAGATTCTTGCTTGGGAAAGATCAGGGGTTTCCGCATCCTACGCCGCTGTCCCAGCCGTACGTCAACGCGGATGGCCATGTCCACAAGATCATCGAATCCAGCTGGCAGGGTGTGGGGAAGAAGCTCATCCTTGACCTCTTCTGCTAGCCCATACATGGCATTCCAGCCCGCTGAAGCCGCCAGGGTTCGAAATCGAATGCCATAGTCCGATACAGAAAGTCGGCCCTGACGGAGCTGTAGGACCTCTCTGGCAGCCTCTCGGCCCTACTTGGACCGGTCGAACACCTTCTTCATTTCTTTTGAGAACTCTGTGAAGTTCGTTCGCAGGGCTGGCTGGTTGGTCCAGATGGCAGTTCCCCAGTCACGAGCCTTTCCAGACAGCAGGGTGATGACATAGGCAACCTTTGCTTCATCCGAAGGGAAAGTGGAGGGTTGGAGAGAGAAGACAAGGCCACATTGGACCAAGAAACTCTCACAGGACCCAGGATCTCCAGCGTAGGTCTCCGGAGGCGGCAGGCGTGGTTCTCTGGCCGGTGGGTTAGATGTTGAGCTGCTGGAAGCCGCCCCATGTGTCGCAGTAGTTCCTTGGGAAGACATGGAGAGTTGGATCTGCTGGTTCTGGGCCGCTAATCCAGTTAGCGATGCAGCCACTGACTCCATTTGGTGGGAGATGGTGTCAAGCATGGTCTGATGTTTTCCCAGCATGGTTCCATGGAGATCCAGGACGGACTTCACTTGATTGGCGTCTGCTGGGTCCATAGTTGATCTGGTTGTACTGTCAGGCTCGGGATAAGCAGGACCCAAATGCAGAAAAGTGAAGTTCCAGAGATTTATTAGAGTAGCAACACAAGTTCAAGTAAATCTCAAAATAAGGCAGTCTTGAAAACATCCAAAAGAGATTGTCAAAAAATCAGAGTTCAGTCCAGTTAGGTGATTCAAAAAATAAAAAATGTAAACATCAAAAATTGAGATTCAGGGAGAAAGTTCAAAAAAACTGAAAAAATACAAAAATCTCGAGCAATCAAAATCAGGTCTCAGTAAATGTCCATGAACTAAAAAATCCAACCTCAAAGGTTTTCAGAAGCAGGGTTCAGAAAAGGCCCAGTCACAAAAAATCAAAAATGAGAGTTCCAGAATCAGAGTTCAGTTCAAAGATCAAAAACCAAGAATCTCAGGATCAAAACTTACAGAGTCAAAGTGCAGGCTCAGGACAACCAGATGAAGAAACACAAAATGAGCAAGGTATAAGTAGGGCAGGTAATCAGAGTGATACAATGAGCAGCAGGGTCAGCAATAATTGAATTAAACAGAACAGGTGGCAAGAATGGGGCGGGGAGAGCTGTCAAGGTAAGAGCACATGGCACACTCAAAATAAACATAGAGTAAAGCACGATTAGGCCAGTAGGGGGGGTAACGTAAACATTGAGTCCAGAGGCAGTCCTGACAAAGTCAAAAGTTTTGACATACAAAGTCGAACATTTTGAGAAAAAAGTCAGAAATATGAAGAAGGCGGTCCTCGGAAGTGACATTCACTGGCGGTCAGTGGACATGAATGAGACCAGACAGTCAGATTGCCTGGGGCAGGCGCAGATAGGCCTAGCCTACATTAGTCTCGCATTGTCCTCGGCGGTTCAGCAGGACACCGGAGTCATATCTGTGGCAGGTGTACAAGTTTATGCCACATTATGTGATATTCAGGTATAGGCCTATGTGTCGAGAGGGACTGTGGTTGGTAATGCAACAGTGTTGCCGCGGATGTTCTCCGGCTGTTAGCCCCAAGTAGGCCCTATTCGTCTAGTGTAGAGTTGCTCGTGCTTTGTGCGGTTAGCTTATTTAATCCTAACCCTTATTAGAACTTATTATTTTTCATTTATTATTATTAATTTATTAGAATAAGGCGCATTTCTCGAAAATTTTGGCTTTTTTCCTCAAAAATTCCGAGTTCCTTTCTCAGAGATTTGCAAAAATTTTCTCCTATTGAGCCTAATGCTCCGCCGTAACTGTTTATTAGTCCTACTTAGTGCATTCATGAATACACTCATTACTTAACTAGGCTACTTGATTACTTAACTAATAGGCTATTTAGTTAATTACTTACTGCATTCAAAAATGCAATACCTACACTGGCCACAATCCTACGCCGTGCACATTCATGTTTGAAAAGGGGGGTGTTGGCCAAAGGGTTCAATCAGATAGGCAGTGTCAGCACATAATCCACCACCCAATTCCATGTTTTAACTCCCACAGATGCAGGAGGACCATTGCCATGGAGACGGGCTGTCAGAACATCCAGCTGTGTTCCACCATCCTGAAAGTGGCCTTCCCTCCGGAGACCATCGGGCCCCTCTTCCTCTTCCCTGTCGTCTACATCATCTTCCAGGTGGCCGAGGCTCTCGTCGTCATCCTGGCCTTCCGCTGTCACCAGAGGCTGGCCTCGCCAAACAAGAAAGGTGGGTGGGAACCAGGCCCAGTGGTTTTCAATTCTACACTCTCTAAACTGCCCTACAAAGGCACAGTGCAGTAACTATGTCAACATTGAAACTGAAAAAAATGCATTTCAAAGCCTTGGTATCAAGTTGGATATTGTAGTTCCTGTAAATTTGACATATCTCTAAAACGGGACACTTTTGGACCATAAGGCTTTGTCACAAGATAAAGGTGTAATGAAGACCATTTCTAAACTCAATTTTGACAAAATATGTAGTTACTGCACTTTGTCTTTGTTGGGCAGTAGCCTACAGCCTACCTATGTTTCCATTGCCATAGGTAGGATCTGGTAGGATCTTTTTGAATCAAACAGCTAATTGCTGAAAGTGCAAGAACATTAAAATGTTATTCTCTTGAAGTCCTTAACGGGCAATTTAGATAATGTAATTGAATATATTATAATTATTATTAATTTATAATATTTATGTTCGAACAGAACATATGGAGGACTGTGAGGTGGAAAGCCCTACGGCAACAGCCGAAAAATGCCAGTCTCCATGAGACCTCCATGGCCCACCTGTGGACTATGATATGGACCCTCTGCTCTGTAGGCAGCTGTGCAGTGATGGTTAAGAGGTCAGATCAGAAGGCTGATCCAGATTCAGGAAGACTGTACCTTGTACCACAATACCTCTTCAGTCGCTTTGGATACACACGTCTGCTAAGGGCACTGCAATGAAATGCCTGTGAAGGGACTGTACCCTGAACCTAAATAGACATAAACTGCCCTGGATTTAGTGAATGCTATGGTGGTGTACCGTGATCTTTGATAATACTGCCTTGGGTTAATTTACTCAAAGCAGGGTTTCCACACCTTTTTCATGAACACTTTTCAAGCACCTCCAAGCACCAAATTTACATTTTTGCTGCACCTCAGTTTTGTTTGCCCATGTCAGGATGATGGTCATGGGAAGCACAGCAACACTCACCATGCAACACCAATGATCACCAGTATACTTTGCTTTGTACTCACCTCAGCAAGAAAAAAATACAGGTGTAACAAAAGAAGACACTCAGTGCTTTTTCTAGACAAAAATGGTATGAGGAAGCGCCAGGGGGTCACCACCAAGGGGGCAACAGCACCCACTTTGGGAAACACTGTGGGACACTTGTTAGACGGAGTGGGAAGGGGGTGTGGGGCTCCTCCCCCACATAGAAATGTGTTTTTAAGATGCAATTTCCTGCACTCTAATCAATTTTAGGGTGTAAAATGGCAAATTCCATCTGACATATCTCTCCCTCAGAGTTGTTTTATGTACCTTAACAATTTATTTCTATTATTTGGTTTATTGAGTTTGACTTGACACAAATTTCAAGCATTTTCAAGCACTTCATTTTCACAACCTTGAAAACACTCAAATTAAAGCATTTTCAAGGAATTCAAACACTAATTGGCACCCTGTCAATGAAGTGTACACCAAACCTCTACTTTTAAAAAAAAACCTTTTTTATGGGGGACCTCGGATCAGAATCGAACCCGGGTCGTGGACACAAAGTTATGCCGTCCCAGCTCATTGAGCCACCACACCCCCTACTCATACATTTTCCAGTGCAGTATATAGATGGCCAACCTATATAGGGTGGATTGCCCTAATGTGGGCCATTTTTGGGTTTTCGGACTTCTGAAGACTATTACAATGTCAAGACAACACATTAAATCCACATCCAATACATTTTTGGAATCCCCCAGGGGTGCCCTCATAAAATCAAGAGAAAAAATGCAGATATTTTTTTCATAAAAGAAATTATACAGACATTAGTGCTCTTAGTGCCCAAGCATCTCAGAGCATGAGCGACTTCCTAATGTGGGACAGTCATTGTCCTAAAGTGGGACAGTGAAATGTAATGTTAAATTTAATGCAAGACACTGTAAAGTCAATGTTAAATGTTTTAAACCATGGTGTACCTTCACAAATAATGGTAAACAACTAAACAAGTAGCATAATTCTCTCAAAACTATTTATTTTTGACATCAGCCATCGTTTCATTGAAAACTGTGCAATTCATCAACAAAATGGGATTACAAGTTATAATTCATAGATTTTAAGGTAGTCTTTTAAAGGTATATTGTCTTTCTAAAGTTTAGAAAATGTTTTTTTACTAATAGCGATTTAAATGAGCTCAAGCTTAATGTTTTTGATGTTGTGTTTGCACGCGCGTGCGTGCGTGTGTGTGTGTGTGTGTCATATTGAGACATCCCCCTTACACACACACACACACACACACACACACACACACACACACGCACAAGTGCACACACACACACACACACACACACACACACACACACACACACACACACACACACACACACGCACAAGTGCACACACACACACACACACACACACACACACACACACACACACACACACACACACACACACACACACACACACACACACACACACACACACACACACACACACGTGCACACACAAAACCTAGGGATGCACCGATACCACTTTTTTGAAAACCGATACAAGTACGAGTACATTAATGTGTGTACTTGCCGATACTGAGTACCGATACCGATACCTTTTACCACCAAAATACAATGAAAATAAATGCATGGCCTTGTTTTTTTCCACCTGTGATATTTTTATTGTTCATTTCCATGTAGATTTAAATGTTAGTAAATGTATGAGGTGGCACTTTTTTCCCATGCTGCTTTCAATTCCACAGAACATGACGAGATTTTGCATTGTTTTGAGTAATAGTAGTACTCGTAGCTGGTATCGGCAAGTGCTTGACGAGTACGAGTACGAGTATAATGAGCAGTATCGGGTGCCAATACCGATACCAGTGTCGGTATCGGTGCATCCCTAACAAAACCTTAGAGATATCCCTTGCCCTCAACTTTAATCCTTTCAAATATCACTTGACCTTAAATATATATGCAACTATAATACAGTTTAACACTGTAAAACATCCTTTTCACCATGTAAATTACCACTGTTATTGCATAAACCAGTGTCCCACATTAGGCAAATCATGCCGTCCCACATTAGGACACCACCTGTCCTAAAGTGGGACAGTAAGAAAATCAATCTAAAACCAAATATAAAGTGTAAATATCCAACATTTTACATTATTTTATAATGAACAACCATTTCATAAATACATCAGAATCAAAAGTTGCATGGATGTATTGATATTGATTTTATACCCTTAACACTAATTCAGTCAAAACTCTATGTCATTGGCCTTTTGGATGGTTTCACAGCAGGTGATTCTTGTTTGATGATTGCCCCACCCAAATTTTTTATTGGATAGTTAAAATGTAAACTTATTTTGGTCACATGGTAGTAGAGCTTTGCTTTTGCCATAGTTTCACTGACATTCATTAGTTTAGGGAGGAGCCAGAGCCCCTGAAGCTTAGGTGTCCCACATTGGGCAGTGGCCCACATTAGGGCAATCCACCCTACACATAATAGGCTTTATGTAATAACATAGGTCTACATATTGCTCACAATATACTCATGAAAACATGCTGTCATGTAATCGATACATACTCGTTATGTATCATGTCGTGCAATATATTTATCTATTTATTTATTGCACTACCTTGTTGTATGGAATGGAGTGCAGTGCACAATATAAATGAACCTGGCCTAATTTCTCTGGCGTTTTTTGTAGAAGTTGCTTTTGTTGAACTTTTACAGATCACCAGCAGGGGGTGGTGTAACTCTAAAAATTCAGCTTTCTCCAGTTGCGTATGTTGATCCATGGCCTTGAAAAGACATGTAGTTTGGCTTGCCAGGTAGGTCATGAATCTTAAAAATTAGGGAAACCACTTTCAGAATATAAATTTATTGAATAAGATATGTTTTATGTACAACAACAACAATTCCTAGAATCTTTTAAACCATCAGCTTAAGGCATAATTTTTACAGTCTGTCCAAGACAGCCTTATTTTTCACCACGTGTTTCCTCTGCAAGGGACAGCATATACTGTACAAAGAGGCACCGTTAAGAGGCTTTACAGCAATTCTCCTCACGTACAGTGTTAAATCGTTTGAATGCATCACTGTACACAGTCTACCAGGAAAAACAGACTGTATTACATTTAACCCATGTCTCTCCCAATGAAGGCTATGCGTGAAGCAGAAGCTGGTCACAGTTTGAAGTGGGAAGTGGACTATCAAAGGCAGAACAAAAAAACTTCCTTCACAGTTCTCTCCTCCACACCCATCAGTAATTTCAAAGTCAATCATTTATCTGTTCTGTGCAGTCCACAGAGGCCAATAACTGTTTTTTTGGCTGTTTTTACAAAGAAATATCAGATTGAACAGCATTTCACCAACAATTATTGGCAACAAACAGTAAAAGCTCTTCAGCTTTTCTTCACAGGGTAGCATGTGCAGCTTTCTACTCCCGATACACTCTGGCACTCTCACAAATGTGCCAGCAATGACCCATGTCAAAGTGACAAGTCAGATGGACAAAAATGTAGCATTCCAGTCATTCAAGGCAAAATTAAGGATTCGGGCCCTCACTGCCTGTCCATCACCCTCAGGACGTCATCCAGTATGGAGGGTCCCAGGTCCAGGTTGAGAGACAGCGGGATGTCTTCCGAGCCAACAGGAATGAAGCGCTGCTGCTGGCCTTTGGTTGCCAGTGGCACAGCAACAGTGGAGACAGCAGCACGTCCATCCACTTCCCCGCCCCACACTTGCACATCTGCCTTCTCCCTGCAGGGCATGGACGGAGGGGCCAGTCCAACCTCCACCCCCACCACCTCCACCTCATCAAGCAGGGGGAGTGAGTGGCACTTCTTGTGCGTGGGGGCAGCAGCGGCGGCGGTGGTCGCGGCCGGTGACCTGCGGGCCTGTGCGGCGGCCTCCTCGGGCGTGAGCAGCCTGGGCGGTTTGGGCGGCGGTGGGCCCATGAGGTGCTGGTAGATGTTCTGGTCGCTGTGCGAGCCGTGCAGGATGAGGCTGCCGCTGCGCTGGAAGACTGAGACGTCGCCGAAGGACTCGTCCAGGCCGATGTGCGAGAGGTGGCGGAAGTCACCCAGCGGCTGGCTGATCATGCTGCCCGACAGCACCGAGGCCCGCGGCTTCTGCTTCCGAGACCACCGCAACGTGGCCGACTTGAAGTACTGCCCGTTCTTCAGAGGCATCTGGAGGAAAATGAAACATGTTTTTATTTTATTATTACAGTAATTTAAATAACATACACGTATTATGGCAATTAATATTACATTACAATACATCCACAGAGTGGATAGGCTAAAAAGGTCGAGTATGTTACCTTTTTAGGTTATTATCAAAATGTGTGTCGCGAATTTAAAAGTGCCTCTCGGGCACTGTGGCTTAGTGGGCTAAGGCACCATACCCTTGCCCCGGGGACCCGGATTCGATGCTGACCTCAGGTCATTCCCCAATCCTTTCCCAACTCTCTCTCCCCACTCATTTCCTGTATCTCGCCCTGTCCTCCAAACCTAGGCCGAAAGTTATCCTGGGACCTTATTCAGCCACATGTAGGTCGGTAATCGAAATTACGCTATTTTTAGCGAAGGGGTACAGACACCTTCTGGGGTTAGACACCTTGCTTTATGTAGGACAAACAGCCACATTCTGGTGAAATTCTAGAGCAGGATTCAAATTGGCAGCCCTCTGTTGACGGCCAGTCAAAGTCCTCTAACCATTAGGTCACAGCTGCCACATCGTAACCAATTGTGAGCTGCACCCTGCTGGAATTGTGCTGTTAAATGTCATATCGTGCTTTTGCGGTTTTGTACCTTACAAGCGTGTGAAAAACAAACATCTCTTTATTCTTGTTGCATTCTTGATTACTCATTAAAAGCTAATACGGTCTTAACCACAATTTGCAGTGCACTTAGACTGCTCACTGTTTAAATAAAACAGCTTTTAAAGCTATCTGAAGATGTTATCTAAAGCCTGATATGTGCAGCAGGACTGCTGACAGCCTTGACCGGGCCCGGGGCAAAATATACTGTGTCTGAAAAGGCCTCCCCTCTCAATATATGCAATTTAATGGGGAACCAATGCTGGGCCTCCTCTCCCCCTGGGCCTGAGACAACACTCCCATTTGCCCATCTGCTCAGCAGGCCTGATGGGCAGCATGAAATGAAGTCCTTATGAAGGCCATGTCATTGGAGGTCACCTCTGCACTCTGTCGGTAACTGCCTCTCTTTATTCATGTAGTCACGAGGACGTAGTCAACACATGAGTACATTTACTGCAGTGATCTTCAGTTATTTCCCCCCGAAAGGGCGCATGATGTCGCACAAATGAGGCTGAGGGCCAAACAGATCGTCTGCCCGTTTGACCACAGACGACACTCATTTGTTCCAACTAGAGATGCACCGGATCTTGATTTTTAGGATCCTGCCGGATACCGGATCCACTGCCTAAGATCCTGCCGGATTCGGAACCAGATACCGGATCCTACGAAAGGGTTGAAACACATAGCCTACTCACACACGTGGGCCCTTTTTATCACGTTGGCTCAAACTATTTTGACTGAAAAGCCTAGGCTACCGGATCCTGGATCCTGGAACCGGATCCGGATCCTGTGAAAAACCCTATTATCCTGCCGGATCCGGAACCGGATCTTGGATCCGGTGCATCTCTAGTTCCAACCTCATGGTGGCCCAAATGTTTGCCATTCCCGGGCCGGATCTGGCCCCGGGCTGCCCTTTGGAGACCACTGCTGTACTGTAGGCCTATATGCTTTCAGAACTGAAGGTACAGTGGTATTGTACACTTGCAGACGTGCAGGTACAGTACAGCGGGAGCCGTTTTCTTCTCAAAATGTGTAAGAGAGATTAAAAAGTTATGTCAGCAAAGCATGTGAAAACCATTCCCTATGTCTACCTTGTAGACCTTCAAGACCCTTGTAGACCTTGTACAAATATGTGATTGATAGATAGATGTGAATCTATGATTATACTATAAGTCCATGGAGTTGCAAGTTTCATAATGTATTTCCAGTCAGTTATATCCGTGACCTGTATACCGGCATAGCATATGTGGCAATCGAGACAGGTTCCAACTAGCAGCAATTCCACTGTACCATCTTATCTCAAAGATTAAACATTGGAAAAGTTTCTCCCTTTCTCATGGCCCGCTCACAATCTGCACTAAAGTGCAACTGCCAGGTGAAAATGAAAAGTGTCCTTTGCAAAATCAAGCTTGAAAATGATAGGAAGTCCAGCCTCATTCTTTCTTCCCTTTGTTTTGTTGTGTGTGTGTGTGTGTGTGTGTGTGTGTGTGTGTGTGTGTGTGTGTGTGCGTGCGTGCGCGCCCGCGTGCGTGCGTGCGTGCGTGCGTGCGTGCGTGCGTGCGTGCGTGCGTGCGTGCGTGAGTGAGTGAGTGAGTGAGTGAGTGAGTGAGTGAGTATGTGTGTGTGTGTTCTGCCAGACCAAAAAAGCACCTGAGGCAGCCAAGCCTTTCAAATCATGTTCAGGCAGAGGAATGTAGCCTATTTTTCTTTTTCTTGAGGCAAAAAGAAAATGTCTTGAGCCGAAACCTGGCAGCAGTCTTTGAATCACTATTGCCATTCCTGACCAGTGAGCTGCATTGCACAATACACCTGCCAGCTTTCAAACATGTAGGCCTATCAATAAATTCCTTTAAACTGCAGCTAAGTTGTAGTGTGCCAAGTTTATCACACTGAGAAGGTTTTTTTTTCAACCTTAAAATACGGTTTCCACAACCATTCCATGGTTTATGACTCTGTGAACTGTTAAGACACTGTTAAGACATATTTTAATCGGCTTCTCCGGCACCCATTTGTGCCATGATAAGGGCAGACACTCCCGTTTCCGACCTGTAGGAGGACAGAAGACAAATATCTATGCAGTGTTGCTTTAAATGTACAAAAAAAAGCTGTTTGCCTGCCGTGCGCTGCTGTGTTTGTAGCAGAGGTTCTGATTTGAAAAGCAACTGAGCTTGCTGGCCAGAAGCATATGGATTTCTGTGTGAGCAACAACACAACCCCCCTACATGCCATTACCTTGGAGCAGCAGCATTCCTTTAGCTCCACGTAAGGGGATGGTGTGACAAGCTTCAGCTACGTGGGAAAATGTTTTGGGGGTTTCTTCCTCAGATGAGATAACCAGCCATAGGTACAAAATGTACTTCCGAAACAACAACCTTGTACAGGTAATGGGCTGTTTTTTTCCTGCTTAAGACGGCACAGAATGTTCACACAACAAGACAATGTGTTCACACAAGAAAACCCCTCTGTAGATAAGAGGACCAGAAAGACCACCTCAGCAGGAACAGAAGTGAATCGGCAAAAAAATAACACAACCCACTTATGCTGGTATTACAAGTTATGCAATGAACCTAATCCCTAGTCAAGTTACTCTATTGAAACAAGTAGCCTAATCCCCCTTCTGTGTGTGGACCTACTTTATTCTTTAAGTGGACTTGAGGTGCTTACCTGAATGGACCTTGTGAGTCGACCAGACACTGTGAGGTCCAAAGTCTACCAGTTCCAGACCCCAGTAAGCTGTCTGGAGTAGAAGTGAGCGACGTGGTGTGCTGTGCTCTGCTTCAGGTGATATGGATCTGTTACTGAGGCCACACAACTGGCTTTTCTCTCTGAACTTGTTCCACCCCGAGTTCCCAGTCCCACGGGAGAGGGTTTTCCTTGTTGTATCAGACGAATCGCCCTCTGGTTGCCTGTTGCTTGTGTGCGCAGTGAGCACGTTTCTCCTTCAGAGATAAGCCCGTTGACTTTCTCCCACCTCTCCACCTCTCTCTCTCTCCAGTCAGCCAACACTACAATCAGCAAACTTTTGATCAACAAACACAGCAGTTCTGTTCCCTGGGTCCTAATGTCACACCGTTTTCCTTCTTCCCAGCAATCAAACACATGCACACACACTAGCTTTCCAAAGTGGAAAAAGACGAAAGAACATCAGCACAACTTGCCAAGGAGTGGAGTGTGATGCTGTTTGGTCTGGTGTGTGGAGGAGTATCATGGGGGATGCGGGGGCGGTGCAGAGCAGAGGAGGTGATGCTGGGGGAGGGGAGGGGGGAGGAGGAGCCTCCATCCATTCACATCAGTGGCCGGAGGTGGGGAGGGAGGGAGGAGGCCGAGATGACGGCTTCATGTTGCCAAGGGGATAACGTTACGTTAACCTCACGCACCACCATAAATTCCTGTGAGAGAGGAAAAGCAAGTCAGGAAAGCCAGTCAAGTCACTAAAGCAAATGGCTGTATCACTCAATTACAGCACCAGCTTAGCCTCACATGGTCCTCCAAGCAAAAATACACAGTAGGTGTATGGCCCCTCAGACTGCCTACGAGGTGCTTAAACAAATCATTATTTTAATGATCATTGACATGATAGGCCCTAAGTCATAATACATCCAACAGGAGCAGTATGTTTTTCCTCGTTTATCTTACCAGTTACCTCATGTAATGGTGGGAATCGAACAAACTCATTATCTCCAACAGCACAACACTGTTTTATTATTGACAACAGGGAAGCTGAAAGGAGCGTACAAACAGGTCTGTTGTCCTGAGCCCTGGCACAGAGGGGCCCAAGAATTGAGTCCTCATTACATTGTATGCATTTTGTGCGGGGGCCTTTCAGATCATTTTATCCTGGGCCTGGCCAAAGCTGTCAGTGGTCCTGATTAACACTATTTAGGAACTGTGTGTTCACATAGGCATAGTCCAAAGGCTCACACCAACATTAAAGAATGTGAAACATGTTGAGTGTGAATATGTTTAAAGACGTCTATCCTCTGGTCAGACTATTAGAGCAAACATGTTGACGGCTGAAACTTCCTCGCTCCCCCATGATACTGTTTACATTTGTGCTTTTAACGGCTATATAGCTTAACAAGAGGCCATCGGGATACAGCAGAGCCTGAGGTATGCCTCCTGTATATACTTAAAGCACCTCACCGTTGTGTCAACATTGAAGTATGTTTCCGAGGAATTTTAAGGGGTATTTTCCATGCCCTTTAGTCTCTCTCTCTCTCTCTCTCTCTCTCTCTCTCTCTCTCTCCCTCTCTCTTGCTATGTGTGTGTATGTGTGCGATTGTGAGAGAACAAGAGAGAGAGAGAGAGAGAGAGAGAGAGAGAGCACATGGAAGTGACACTTTTTCCTCACAGTATTTTCATTGCCCATGCTACCCTTGCCATCTTCACAGCAGGTTTTAGTAGACTACCTGTATGAACCCTCCCTCAAAAATGATGTAAAAAAAATATTTTCATCCATTTTCATTCAGATGAAACATGGGTAGCAAGCAACAGGCCACACAAGAAAACCTTTCAGCATAGTAGCCTATGTAACTCCTTGGTGTAATTTCCTGCATCATATAATCATTTCCAGTAATATAATAAAGCATTTTTCAAATACCCTTGTTATCAGTACTGGGTTGCATGCGGTAGACAATGGCCTTTGAGTCAAAAGTAAACTTGGGCTTGTCCAGAAAACACACATAGGCTACTTCCTCATGGCTTTTGCTAAACCCTTCGTGATTACCGGTAAACGAAATTCAAAAGCATCCAATCAGGTGAGTGGAACTCCCTCAAAGCAAGCCTCCGCTTTCATCTGAGGCCATAAAGTAATAAACACACTTATTTTTTTGTACGACACACCACACCATTCTGAGGAGTACGAGGAGTTTATAACAGTATTTCTATTAGCTTTCTCTTTTACAAAGCCATGACTACACTGTAAAAATGTCATAGTTCCTCAAAGAGACTTCGGTTGTACTGTGGAGGAATCTTAAAGTTCTCTGAGGAGCCCTAAGCATGAAAAACCCCAAGGTTCATCAGTGAACCTTTAGAGGTTCAACCGGCGGTTCCTCAATAAAAGGGTTCTGAGGAGCCCTCTAGAAAACCTTTGGGTTCTTCCAAGACCCAATTTGTCACCTACAGTTTCCTCTGAAAACTATCAGTTTCCTCAGAGGAACATTTAGGGGATTCTCCCCACTATGGTTAACTGAAGGATCTTCAGGGCACTGTTCAGTTTTACAGTGTGGGATTGCTTATCCTTGTTTTCCTGGTACAGTGAACTTTGGAATTATATGGAATTCAAATTCTACCAATAGGAGTGACGCCCAGTCAAGGCAACTCTCTGCTTTTACCACAGGTCATTAGGTGATAAAACCATTCACTGCATCCCATACCTCAGCATCAATGCCTGCAAAATCTCGTGAAAGGGGTGTAACAATGATGTAAGACATTACAAATTTGCATCAGTATTATAAGACATCAGCACGCACGCATGCACACACGCACGCACGCATGCGCACGCATGCGCACACACACACACACACACACACACACACACACACTTTGGGTGTGCATAAGTGACATGCTTTAAAAACCAAGCTGAAGCCGGAGTGTGTGTCAAATGTCAATATCGTTCATCTCCGGATGGCCCTGCAGATCTTGTCACTGTAGGCAGACAAATTGTTACCTGGCCAAGCATGTCAGAAGAGGTTGAGACATGGTTTCAGAGGAATCACACAGTACCTCGATGAGGCCACGTCAACTCAATGCAATGATAAAAATCACGCTTGGAATGTCTTTTTGGCCACACCGTTTCCTTTAACATTGTTTATCTGCTGGAAGACAATCCTGCAGATCTGATGCAGCTATGAGACACAGGCTGTTCAACTGGACCAGAATGCATGCGGCCTGTCCCATTACGGCATACCTCAGCAAGGGAGTAAGAACATTCCCACCAGCTTACATGATCTAAAGCACAAGTCTGAGAGTCTGTGTATGTACATAGATAGAATACGTAAGTGTAAAGGTGCTGTGGCGCACCTGTGCCATACAGGCTGCGTGCCTATGGGGAACAAGGTTTGAGTTTTGGAATTTCCCAGCCCTACCGCATCTCTCTCTCGCACTTCAATTCCTGTCTGTCCTTTACTTTCCTGTAAGCCCCAAAAAGCCTTAAATAAAAGATATGAGAAAGGGATACGCACAGAGCCACGAGTAAACCCCTTTTGAAAAGTAACATTTTGAACAATATTTCCATAGGAAATATTATAATTGAAAATGTGCATGCGTTCGATGCACCATCTGTTGATCTTAAAATATTCAGTTATTTGATGAATGATTAGATTAGATAGGTAATATCCTACTTTACTCACGCAGTTTCGATAATACTCAGCTTTTACTTTTTAAGCTAATTGACTTCAGCCTTTACCACTAGATGAATTTACAAACCTACGTAGGTGCAGACCAGAAGCCTTATTACCTGAATAGCAAATAGTTCATAGACATGAAGGAATGCTCTTCAGGCTCTGGATTGTAGAGATAGCAACAGGTGCAATGCTCACAAAAATGCACCAGAGACATTATACATACGTAACACACTTAAAGGCCATTTCTCCAACACCTACAGTACAGTACGTCCTTTCTCCAACACCATCTCACACTGAGTGATGCGTCAAACAACACAGCTGTTTAGATAGGGTTTTCTATTGTCTTTACACTGATGTTCTCTCCATCACTGTTTGAAGCCTTGAAGCCCTCTGATTTTGACAAGACCAAATGAAAATCTACATACAGATGCACTGATCCAAAGATCTTCTATTTTTTATTTTCATATTTCAGTGCATTTGGTCTTTTCGGCTTTACTTTTTTGAATCCTATACCCAGTCAAACACTATTTGGACATGTGTGATAAAAACCAAACCCTTTCTCTGACTCTGCTAATACAGTGTGAGTGATGTTTCAAAGACACACACCTGTTAGACGAGTGAGGATGATGTATCGATGTCCTCTATCACTGATTAATGACATGTGAAGTTTAAGCTGTGAAGTTCCATGCATTCCTGCCATTATTTGACTAGTAGATAAGGACCGATTGCATAACTTCATTACACAGCACATAGAGGTTTTTTTGGAGACTAATGACTGGTTCTTCCAACAGAGCTCTGGATGCTATTTTGTTCTCGTCACCCTCAGTGCTGATGAATGTATTTACAGTCCAGCAGATGAGCAGAATTGGTGATTTATTTTTTCCCCCAAGTAATTTTAAACTCAGCTGAGATTGAGTGAACGTGAATTATTTGAGGCTATAACCATCTTACTCGTAAACTACCCTTTGCACTGAGCCTATTATAACCTTACTGCCACCAATAGGCCTAATTATCATGATTCGTTACTTAACCCCCTTGCGCAGAGCCAATGTTATAAACTTGCTGTCACCAAAATTGTAATGGCTATATCTTAATCTATTAATTAAGACTCTGGCTCATCTCATAGTGATGTTATGATGTAGTTGAGTATTTTCAGCAAACAGTGAATAGGCCTCCGGCAACCCCATCTGCACTGCTCTCGGTAATGTCATTGTTATGATGTAGGTGAGTCTTTTTAGCCGGCGGTAGAAAGTGTCAATCCATTGGCAACAACACCAACTAAACCTACATTGGTGCAATACATGACCTAATGCAAGTGTGACGGAGGTCATCTTGCACCTGTTCACCCCCCTCGGGGATCGAACCTGCATCCTCGTCAACTACAACGGTTCGGCAATGGGAGACACAGTACGATACCGCTGGGCCAAGAGACTAGTCTCTCGGCCCAACGGCACGAGACTGTATGAGGCTATCGGAGGGAGGTTTACCAACGTTCCACGCCAACTCTGTGCTAACCACGTAGTTTTCAATGCATATCGTAAATCAACCACGAGACTGAAACCGTAAATCAACCACGAAACACGGGCAATATCGTGAATTCACCACGTCCTTGTACATTCTGCCTAGAATTTCCCCCAGAATTTCCCCCAGAATTTCCCACATTTTGTTCGTGAAGACTTTACGACAGACGCGAGATACGGTTGGTGCTAGCTAGCCTCCGTTACATAAGTTCTTAAAAATCACGCCTCCTGGACCTCATCATAAGCCTCCCAATGCCCCCTGACTTTACCATAACCCTGCCAGTGCCAACCTTGAAAAATACAATGGACTAATGCCACCCAATGGCAACTAACCACCACCCCCTCTCAGCTGTATACTTCTCAATACCCCCTAGGGCTCCCCAACGCCCCCTGCATGGGGGGCTGTAGAGCCCCCGTTGAGAAACGCTGCTCTATACAAATACATTTCATCACACCGAGAGAACAGCTCCGGAAATATCAGTCATATTTCTTTTGCACTACCTGTACCTATTTTAATGAGGGGGTGTGATGCTATGAGAAGTACATATGATATGTATGTGGCAATGTGGTGCGCTGATACCTCCACACCACCTCAGGAATGCAAAGCCAGTTTTCCCACCACTGCTGATGAACTGCAAGTGACACATGTTTATGCAATGCCAGCTCTCACACGCACACCTTACACTGGAAAATACCAGACTCTGACTAGGAGCTGAAGACAGAGATTTGACAGTAAGAGTGTTTTTTACCCAAAGAAATGTCACAATTCAGATTTGGACAGATTTGGACATCAATTGAATATTTGGTGTCTTATACCAAATATTGTATTGTCAATAATGAATGTCACTGAACACCCCATCTAATAATTTCATACATTTATCAGCAAAATATCTAATTTTAATGCAGACAACCATTTGGACACAACTTGTTCTTGCAATTGATGAGATTACAGCAACAAAAAACACAGACAGAGATTACAATTTAATTGAAGTCATCTTGTATGCAGATGATCATGGGGCCGAATGCTGCAATGGACGTTGTATTGAGTCAGTGTCGCTTCTTGTTAGCTCCACCTTCTCTGGTTACACTACAACAGTAATTAAGTGCCAAAGCTTCAGAACAGTCACATGAAAAGCACAATAGTCCTGGTCATCTCTGTTTTTAATTGTAATTAAGGTAACACTTTACAATAACTACCCAAAAAAGCTTAATAAACACTTTATTAGCATTTAATTATAATTGACATTTAACAAAGCATTTACAAATGTTTGTAAATGAGTAAGAACCAAACTACGACATCACAGTGGAGTGGGAATCAACTTCTACTCTGTGAGTTTTATGTGGTTCCATGCCTTCTGGTCTTTGGAGGATAAACTTCCAAGACCGATAAGACTGTGCTGTGTCTCTTGTGTTAACATAGTATTTCTTGCCCATGTATAAACATTTGTAAACATTTTGTTGATAATTAGTTCATTATTTATAAAGCGTTTATAAAGCTTTTTTGGGGTAGTTATTGTAAAGTGTTACCGCAATTAATCGTAAACTTTGACAGACAGAGGAAACTGCACATCAATAGACTGTAATGATGTGTTGGGTAATACTCACAAGTTGTTACCCAGCATGGTGGTTTTTCTGGCTCCTAAATAATTCATTGTAGCAGGATCAGACATGTCATCGCCAACTGTGGTGGGGCCAGTTTCCTGAACAATAAATGTATCGTGTTTCTATTGCAGTCAAGCACTATAGTCTGACAACAATTACATGCATTTTCTAAGATGTTAGAAATAGGCTGTTAAAACCCTGCCCTTATTATTAATTTATATATGTTTTCTATACTCACAGAACATAGCAGCGTGTTGATCAGAAGGTACGGCATAATCATTGAGCAAGGTACATTTTCTTCAATCATGAAATGGCAGGCTGCAGGTTGATTCTTTCTTGAATGGTGAGAACCCAAGCAGAGGAAAACTGAAATGTGCCTGAAAGAGAATGGTATGCATGTAATGAAGGCTCAGTCAGTCCTCACATCAAACACATTTCCTATTTTGTGAAAGATACAATCTTTAATATCACACACTTCAAAGCACAATACATTGAAATTCTAGCCCACACACTTCAAAGCACAATACATTGAAATGCAAAATGTAAGTGCTACATTATTAGCACAAGTGCAATTTGGTTGAGTTCACTGTTCTCTACAAAGCAGACATAGGCCCTAACTAGGCAAATTGTTCAACATTGTAGGAACTATTTATAGGGGGCACCTTTAATTGGCGTTCCGTACCGGAAGATCGATATTGCAACACGTTCCATGTTTTCGTTCTGGTCGTCCTTGTGCTGTAAGCTGTCAAAACCATGAGGGAGAAAGTGAAACAAACCTGCCTCGCAAAAAAGGGCCATGTGAGGTTCAGAAATGTTTAGACTTAACTCAGAATAATTAAGTACATAAAATATTTTAGGGACTTGGCATTGTGTTGCATTACGAGCAATCAATCCGTGGGTAGCATCTCGTTGGTATGTCGTCGTTGCGTATGCCCATAATTCAGAGATTTTTAGCAGCTATGCTGTTTGACAGTAGCCATTATTATATCGATGCATGATTGTCATGTCAAGTTAATATCGTTGAGGTCGGACTTGCGTGTTATTAACGTACTATTGCCGTACCGTTATATGGAAATAGCTTGTTGGTCTTAGTTCTAACGGGTCGGTCACGTTTTCTTTTTAGGCTATTGGAGGAGGCGTCGCAATAACGTTGCAATCACTGACTTGTATAGTATACAAGTCAGTGGTTGCAATAGTTGTTTGTAACGTTATACATCCCACTCGATTGTCCATGTGTGCTGTGATGTCAGCGAGAGCGTGCTAGCCTCAGAAGATCCACTATGAAATCAATATTGAACATGGAATATCGTCACTATATATCAGACAAGATTTAGTCTACTTTTATCACCACGGGTTCGATTTCTTGTGAGGTGTCGTTTCTGGTGGACTGCGAAGAGGCGATTATGTTGGCAAGCGGCGTCATGAATACATTTGGGAAGAATGGTTTGATAGGTTTGGGAATAGGCGCCACGGCTGGTGCGGGTGTTGTCGGATTTCTGCTATACAAGGAAATTACTCGAAGGCAAAACGAAGATACCTCAGATTTGGCTCAGGGAAGTCCCACTACTGTGTTGGCAAATGATGTGGACGGACCACAGACACCTGCTCTTGAAGTGCAAGGTAAGATGGAGGGTGACGGACAGACTGCTCTGTTGTGATTCTGTCAGCCATGCATTTTCCCCATAGTTGCAGATTTTATGTCCCTCCACTACAAATGCTGAAAGGTGATGTGTTCCAGTTGTGGATTGTAGGCCTACCTTGACAAAAATGTTTTCAATTCACCATTGTCCAGGGTTTTACCCCCAGCTAAGAATGTTTATGTAGACACTAGGCAGATGTCTGCAATACCTGATATGTTTTGTCATATTTGTATGCTTCGATTTCCTTGGGAATCAATAAAGTGTAACTCTGCCCTGCTCTACTCTATAGTGTTGTATTCACGATACTGTAAGCTGACCTACTGACCGATTTGACATGTTGTCATTCTTTTCCTCCCCTAACATCCATCACTGGTAGTCGTGTCTCCATCAGAGATTGCAGAGCTGGGCTCTGCTCTCCAGGGCCTCTCCCCGGAGCAGCAGATGGAGTTGCGTAACCGCCTGGACGACGTGCTGACGTGTGTGGCGGGACTCCGCAGCGAGGTGTCGGAGCTCAGGACGGGCCTGCAGGACATCGCCCAAAAGATCATTGAGGATGTCAAGTGAGTGAGAGGCGAAATGAACGTGCCACTGTGAAGAAACGCACCCATTGTCGTTGTGACACAAATACTCCACCACAGCACGCCGTGCACATGAGGAATCAGTAATGCCCCATTCACACACATTGGGTTAAGTTAGTCAAGTGAAAGTGAACACTCCAAGCACACCATGCACATAAGTTCACAAAAGTGAAAGAGCCATGTACATTTGCATTACACTTAGTTCTTCTAGGATTGCGTGGAATACCACGCCTCCATTATAATGCTGGAAAACTTTTGACAGATGCTTTCTCTATGGCCCCGCATGATACTTGCCCAAGGCACCTATCCTTACATTGATCCAGGGACTGTAACCAAAGTCATGAACCTCGTAACCATACTGTGAGTTGCTTTGGATAAAACCCATTAGCAAAGAGTAATGTAGTGTGATAATACCATGGAATTTCTGCCTGTAACTGGGCAGAGTAACTAATTCCACCTTCACAGTGGTCAGAGCATAGCGAATTCAGGCCTTAGCTTTCAATTCCACAGACATGTAGAGATGTAATCTGAAGTTTTTGTCAGTCTTCCGACATATCTAGAATACGGCATGAGTTCCATTTTCATACTCCCTCGACTTCCTGGTTAGTATGGAACTTGCCATGACCTCTGACCTCTGTCTCGCTGCTGTGTGTGCGTAGGAAGGGTGTGGAGGAGAGCCAGCGTGCACGGCGGCGACGCCACCTGGTCCCGCGGGAACGCACCGACTCCATGAGCTCCAGCTCCATCTACTTCAGCGCCAGCGCCGGGCCGGCCAGCCTGTGGGGCGGCGGCGGCAGCGAGAGTGAGGCAGGGTGAGTACACCATAACTCATTACTAATAGCCAGTATGTGGGGTGTCCGCAAGAGTGAGGCAGGGTAAGTACAAATGGATTTATTAATTACAATCCAGTGCCAAATATTCCTAATGACCTTGGTTTACCTGTCCAATTTAACCAGGTGATCACTCAACCAGCCAATCACCTGGCTGATCTGGGGTGAATTTCTCAAAACCAAAGTTGCTTACTACATTAGCTACTTTGTTGTTTGCAATGCATTTTCCCATTGGCAACTACCGAAGTTGCTAACAGGCTAACAACTTCTCTTTTGAGAAACTCACCCCTGGACAGGTAAACAAAGTCATTGGGCATATGTGGAGCTGGATTGTAAACTCATGAATCCATTTTGCCCATCACTGACCGCCACTCATTAGTACACCATAACTCATTAGTACACCATAACTCATTAGTACACCATAACTCATTACTAATAGCCAGCATGTGGACGGTCAGCAAGAGTGAGGCAGGGTGAGTAAGTCCATCATAACCAGTAGTAACTCATTACTGTATCCCAGTTCCGGGCCGCTCAGGATCTCGGAAGAAACACGGGGGCTGTTGAGAAACACTACTGTAGCCCATTACTGTAGCCAGCGTATGGGGTGGCAGCAAGAGTGAGTACAGTACATTATAACCCATTACTGTAACCCAGAACTTGTAACCCAGTGTCTCTTGGGTGGCAGCAAGACTTGAGGCCAGGTAAGTACAGTACAGTACACCATAACCCATAACCGATAGCCAGCCTCTGGGAAGTGAGATTGAGACAGGGTGAGTGCAGTGGCCTACATTAGCCATTACTTTAGTCAGCCTGAGGTGTGAGGGTGAGGTAAGGCAATTATAATGAGCCATAAACGAAAGCCATTCTCCGGGGCAGCCGGGTAAGATTAAGGTATACCGTAACCAGGACTTGGTTATGAGTCACTAGCCATTCAGCTATACCAGAGAATCGTATATGAGAGTGAGATAAAGCAGGCGGGTTCTTTTCCGGTATCCACTTTACGTCGGGTGAACGCCCCTTTAGGAGACCTTCAATTAGGAGACCTTCGGAGTCTTGAGGTAGAGAATAAATGGAGTCCCCTTAGCGCTGTAGATGGCGGTAGCGCACGTCTTGTGCAAACACCACGAAGAAGCAGGGACAACACCCCCTTAGGAGACCGAATTTTGAGCACATGCTTTTGCATTGAGTGGGCTGTTTTGATTCCTCTTATTATATATCCAACCTCTTTGGCTATACCAAGGAATAAACAATCTGCCGAATTGGCTAGTGACA
The DNA here is from genome assembly GCF_034702125.1 of Engraulis encrasicolus. Classification (NCBI taxonomy): domain Eukaryota; kingdom Metazoa; phylum Chordata; class Actinopteri; order Clupeiformes; family Engraulidae; genus Engraulis; species Engraulis encrasicolus. The sequence continues at coordinate 2,088,001 of NC_085874.1, forward strand.
CCGAAACTATTACTACTAGCCACTGCCAATGTTTAACCAGCATTTGGCCGGTTTGCAGGTGCCAGAGCTGACCATAAGCCATGAATGAGTGCAGCGAGAGTAAGGCTGAGTAAGATTATTATTAGCAATGACACCATAACCTATTACTTGAGTTAAGTCCATAATTTTTAGATTCGTGTGACAAAAAATGCGCAAATGCTCATGAGAAGAAAAAACGTTTTCACAGATACTCCACTGCCAATGCAGAGTCCGACTACACAGACCGCGAGACGGACAAGGAAGGCGACAAGGATGACAAGGAGTCGGAGGAAGAGGAGGAGGATGACGAAGATCGCAGCTGTGCCACAGTGCTCACCCTGCGCCAGGAGGACTCCCAGGCCGAGGAGGAAGAGGAAGAGGAGGGGGAGGGGAACGCGGAGGAGGAGGAGGAAGACCGGGAGTGGCCTACCATGGCCACCATGTTAGCGGATGTGCCCAGCGCGCCCAGCGCAGAGCTGCTCCTCCTGCTGTCTCAGGGAGACCAGCTGCACGAGGGCGACAGCGGGGCCAAGAAGGAGGGCTTCCACCTGCTGCACACCAACAAACCTCTGGTGAGTAGCAGCCTATGAAATAAACAACGTAAACTAACAAATTACAAACTGTTCAAGCAATTACTGTACAAGCACACTAAGAAATAATTGAGAAATGCAACAATTAAAAAATATATATAATGTAATATAATATAATATAATATAATATAATATAATATAATATAATATACCGGTAATGTAATATAATATATATAACAATAATATATATATATAAAATTAACAAGATAGTTTTAAGAACTATCTTAGTATAGTAGTATCAAAGCAGCTTCTTCGCTGGTTATCAAGTAAGCAAATTGTTATTGTGTCCTTTGGTATCAGTGTTGACCCCAATATGTCACAATAGATCATGTTCATTAAAGTACAGTTCACCGGACACAAAGTGGGCTTTGAATCAGATTGGACAGTGGATTTTCGACCATCTCAAGCACGATATGATTATTATGTAACTGTGTCTATTATAGCTTTGTAACTTTTCCTGGCTCTCACTGTGTTGGTTTGTTGTTATTAAAGTACTGTGACAGTACTGAGTTCCTGTGGAGACTGGCCCGAGCGTACAATGACATGTACGAAATGGCAGAGGACAAGGAGGAGAAGAAGGCCTATGCTGAGCAAGGTGAGATGAGAACCCTGTTTTTTTATTAATGCTAGTTATCTTACACAACTTGGCTCCACAAATTCGTACTTAAATTGTATATGTGCACAGACAGTAAGTACGAAAGTGTAGATTTGTCGTATGTATACCATACAAAAAATAAAAAAAATTGGGCTCATATTGTGCAATAGAGACAAAGGCATAAACCGATAATGTCTAACAATGATGCACATAGCCACCTAGATAATGCAGTGTACATCTGTAGCAACCGTGAAAGAGGAGGCACATTTTCACAAGCATGTTGTTGTTGTCATGTCAGTGTGACATGGGGTGGTATTTCAAGAACCTTAGCCTTGAAGTAGTGGTAAATCATCTACATAATAGAGGAGCCCGGAGTCCTCATTTTTTAACCAAATCTGTGGGGTTGTGTAACCATCTTTTAGTAGGTTTTCCACTTCCTGTAGGTTAACTTAGCCAGGTTCGTCACAGAATATTGTTCATGGAATACCCCTAAGGTCCAATGTCAGGGTGATGTTACTCCATTTGAGGTAGGAAAGCACATAGCTAAGCTAATTGGCCACTCTGAAAGATAGCTGAAGGACATTATATCATAACATCATGTGGTGTGCTGGATAGGACATAGTTTGGCAGGCTGGCCATTTCAACAGTCTAATCAAAGTAAGGAAAATACACCAGTGTTTCCCATACATTGAGGAAACTATGGCGCACCGCCATAGTTTAAATTTGGCCGCCATAGTTTATTAAAATGTAAAAAAAAAAAACGATTTGAAAAACGATTTCCTTCGCATGTTCCTCCTGTAGTAAATACATCCTATAGATAAAACCACAAGTGCTTGAAAGACAGAGGGATCAAAAGCCTAGTCAAGTTGTTAACTTGGGTTCAAGTAGTTAACTTGGGTTTGGGAGCAATATAAAAAACCTTCCGAGAAGGGACAGTTGGGATGAGTTTACTAACTCCCTAGACTTTGTTTTACAGTTGTAATGAGTTAGGTGACAGGCCTTCATTGACACAGCAGAGGAGACATCAGGCTGCATATAGAAATTAATGTGTAATGAATGTGAATATAGACATAAATGTGTAATATGTTGTTCAGCCCTTTTAATGGGAGGGATTTGGAAGAACTGGCCCTGTGACCAGCATTCCTCATGTAGAATGTGTACACCTATGTGTGTGGGGGAAAAGGCATAGCCTACCCTCTAAGACCCTTTTTGTCTATGCGTTAACAATTTCACAGTGCTCTTAAATTCTTATCTCTGCTCATATTTTGTGTTATTATTGTTTTCATTACATAGACCCCTGCATGAGGGACGAATGAAACTGTGTTGTAAACAGAAATGATTCACTGTACTGCATTTTTTGACAATGACAATGTACTACTATTATACATGTCATGGGTAAAATCTTATGTAGCCTTATTTCTCAAAATATAAATGGCTGAAATGTAGGCCCAGGCCTATAGTTTCTCCATGCGCCAATGTCATACTGTAATCATTTGTTTTGCCGTTTTGCATTTACGCTGCGTGAATACAACCCCCCCTAAAGGCCCGCGTGAGAAGATACACCCCCCCCCCCCCCCCCCAAAACCATTAATCAGCAAACAGAAGTAAATAAGTAAGAACAACAAATATATAACCGAACAAAACTCGAAATGCATTCAGAGAGGGCAGACCTCCGCCAAGGAAGCTGTTTGATAGAACTATAGACCATGTTACACCCCATTTTAATCTTTCTGCTTCCTTTTTGTGGAGTTAGAAACTGGAATGTCAAAATTCGCCCTATTCCGTAATAGTGAAGAATCTTTTTAAAATTCCTGGGTCCGGATCGTGATCTGGATCACCAGGGCCGTCACTTGTTCCTTTTGTCATTTCCAACAACTCCAAAAAGTTTCATCCAAATCCGTTCATAACCCTTTCAGTAATCCTGCTGACAGACAGACAAACAAACAAACAAACAGACAGACAAACCAACGCAACCAAAAACATAACCTCCTTGGCGGAGGTAATTATAATCAAACAAAAAAACAATCAAACAAAATGTGTGGTTTAGGTTTCATTTCTCTTTGGTCTCCACTGAAATGAACTCCTGTGACCTTTTCCCTTCCTGACCCCCCCCTCAGGCCGTGACGAGGCAGAGGCAGCGCTGAAGAGAAACGGCCTGAACGCTGAATGCCATAAATGGTGAGTGGGCGGCCATTTTGAGACGGCCAGGTGAGAGTGTCTGGATACCTGGAACACACACCTGGAATGCTTTGGTGTTGTCCATTTATTTGAAATAATGCTGATGCCAGCCATTTTGACCCCGCCAGAGGTGAGAGGGTACAGCTTAGTCACATCCAGCCTCTCTGATCACTCCTACAGTTTGTATAACTGGCGGACCCAGGTCCGGATGCGGACCCAAACGCAATGTCATCCGGACCAAGACAAAATCCATCTGTATTTAATATGTATAAATTATACATGAGATTTCGCTGCCATGCGATCTATAGGTGTATTTCTGCGAAGCCAGTCTTGTGAAAAATAAAAGTATCATCACTATGACAACTCAGTGAGTGAGCAAGAGGCCAGTGCGGCCAGCGAGTGAGGCTATTTTCTGCATCGGTCTGTAGCGACTTTTTTGGACCCTGGAAACATACGAAATTTGGCGAGTGGACCTTTTCAGTTTCTAGTTGAGCACCCCTGAGGGTCTGGTGTACCGACTGTTCACACAAGATGCTGCTGGAGACACTGGTTTCAGTGGAACCACAATTCAGGGTTCCCATGCCAAATCTTGTACACTTCAAGTCAAGGAAATGGACAATGTCTTTCTCCATGCCAAAATTCACTTGGGACCATGGAAAAGTTTTGAAATTTCATCAGCGAAAAAGTGGGAACACTGACAATTGTATGCACAGTAGTATGGAAGAGTGGCTGGTTTTGACCAGAGTAGTGAATGCCGAGTTCCTTAATAAAATCCAAGAAAGATAGTTTGACAGACCTGGAACCTGCCACACATTGTAGCTTGTGCATGAATTTTGCAGTTTGAAGTTTGCTTACTGTTCATAGAGGGGGTTGCATCGTCTTATCATCTACATAGTGCACTGCTTTAGTGAACAGGTGACCATTTCAGACTCCCTGCCTTCTTAGCCTACTACTTAGTCAACTACAGCGTGTTTCTTTCTACGTTGTCTATATTGTTCTGAATGTACTTGCCTCTCCTCTCTAGGTTTGCCATCCTCACTGGCCTTACCTCCCAGTACGAGAGCATGCACGGCAAATTGAAGAGCAGTCACATCCTTAAGGTAATAACGGCTTACAATAACTACCCAGGATTTGTATATTATCAATTTTAGTGCTAGTCAATGAATCTGTTTGTTAACAGTTTTATCAATGATGGAGGCGAAATGACCTCAAAACAAGTACAATAATTCTGTCCTAATCTTGTGATTTGTGCAATATTAATCTATTTAGAAATTGGAAACATAAAAAGGCGTGTGCCAAGTTATAAAGACATGAATTGAATGTGCATAACCAACTCCTAACCTTCAAAGAAATATTTGTATGTAACGACAGCTCGCTGCAAAGGGACATTTAAACTTTGCTGTTTTGCTTTAACAGGAGCACCTGGACCGAGCAATCGCGCTGAGGGACGATGACCCCTTCTGCTTCTACCTGCTGGGCCGCTGGTGCTACGAGGTGAGCCTAGGCCAGGGATGTCAACATTGATCATTTTGCATCCCTTTTTCTCTTTTTTTCCCCTCATGTGACCAAATCTCATGCCAAATCAAGTGCACTGTTTTGAACGTTAAGGCCCTTTTCTGAGTTGTCTGCAATGTTTTAGAATCCCCCTCACCGCTTTTTTTTAAATTTCAATTTTATTTCTTATTTTTAATGTTTGCTGCTGTCTCCGTTATTCGACTACTTTGGATTTTGTCTCTAGAATGGCTGTTAGAATGGCTGTCTATGGGCATATCCATATATGTTATCCTTAAACATTTGTTTTCAGAAGTATGCATCTCACCAAGTAGTTCAGGGTGTTCAAATTAGTGAACTTGTCATTTAAAGAGCCCCCAGGTAGGATTAAAAGTTAAATTAATCACTGTCCCGAGTCAGCCGATGGAGTGTACCTTTAGTAAGTGAATGATGACTCTTGCGACCAGTTCCACGGTCCGCTGTCAGAAAACCCCAATTGCAACTTTTTGACAGAGAGGTCCGAACTAGTGTCTTGGGAAACACTTTTCATAGGAAAAATCGCTTTACGTACCATATTCCGATTTGTATCAACTGCTAGCATTCTGTGATGAAAAACATTCTCACAGCGAGTTTATTTGAACAGCATTTTTTCATTACGGTGTAGATTTTGAGACAGGCATGCCACAGGCACCGCGCAAACGTCTCCTTTAAAGGAACAGCCAACCACTTTTGGAACTATCCTCATTTTGCACCTCCCCTCGTTAAGCAATTTGCCTTTGTTGCCTTTCTCCTGTCTTCCAGCCGTTCTCTGAGTCTGGTGACCTTCTTACCATGTGACATTGAAACAGGAACTAAATGGTACCAACTGGTCCCATTCAGAAGTCATGTCACCAGAATTAAAAATTGCTGGAAGCAGAGGACAAACTCGAGGGGAGGTTTAAAATGGGCATATTTTGTTCAATGGCAGACTGAAATCGTAATCACCAGCATCAGAGAGACTGGATAATTCGCTTAGAATCTCTGCCAGCATCGTCATACCTACAGTAGCTCGTTTGACCGGGTGGTATTGCAAAGTCTTTTCGGTTGCAAGGTTGGCATAGTTGGCGTTTGTAAGGCAGTGGCGAAGTGATCTCTACAGAAATGTTGGGCCACTGCTATGAGGTAAGCCTGAATCAATGCCAAGGGCTCGGAAAACCCTCAATTAAAGCCAAATGAGATTTGTTTTGATACATTAAAACAAACAGTAACGATTAGGGCTGTGCTGTAAAGCCCAAACGGCAGCAACTACATATCTCAAAACCGCAACAAGTTAGTTTGCAAGAAGTTAGCCTTTTTTCACATCTCTTTGTGACCAAATCCTCTGCTTTTTGTATTTAAAAGTGGATATACTGACTACTACTGTCATACCTACAAGGTTTGACTGGACAGTATAGAGAATGACCTTTCAAGGCTTGGTTGTACTGTTTGAATATAGTCACTGTTCTTTGCCTTTGTCAGGGCTGATGCATTAGTCTCTGTAGAACTGCAGTGGAGCTGATTCGACACAGTTTGCCTGGACTCATGTCAAAGCTTAGGGCACCTTTAATCAGTCTCAAATGAGATTTTTTGTGATGCATTAAAGCAGCACTAAGTAGATTTAGTGTTTCGCCACCCTGCCGAATCATCTCTCGTTCAAAGTGCTGAGAAGCTGCCTGCACCTTCTTCCTTTGTGTTATTCAATAATAAAAACGTAACCACTCCTAAATGTTGTAATCCATCAAATGAAGCAGTAAGTAGTACCGATACAGCACTATCCCATTGAGTCCTCGACCAGTAGGAAATATGTGATTCTTCTGCATCCATGGCAGCTGTGCTTTTGAAGAAAGCATGTAACATAATTTGCTCCAGACACTGTAAATCACTGTGAGAACCTTAAGTAGCTATATTGCTGTGGATAAGATAAGTGTGTCAGTGTTCAACTGCATTATATTAGAACTTATGTAAATGTAATGCCGTATAAAAATGGTGTGACCTGCTCCATGCTGCCATTGTGTTGTGTGTGTGCAGGTCTCGATGTTGGGCTGGCTGGAGAAGAAGGCGGCCGCGGCCCTGTACGAGTCTCCTCCCTCCTCCACCGTCCACGAAGCCCTGGAGCACTTTCTGAGGGTGCGCTATCGTCCAATCACATTCACCCGTCCAAGCACATCCCCCACAAACTCTACAGCACAATCACATCCCCCACAAACACTGCAGCACCATCACACCCCCCATACACACTGCAACACAGTCACATCCCCCACAAACACTGCAACACAAGCACACCCCCCATACACACTGCAACACAGTCACATCCCCCACAAACACTGCAACACAATCACACCCCCCATACACACTGCAACACGGTCACATCCCCCACAAACACTGCAACACAATCACACCCCCCATACACACTTCAGCCCTTGGGGGGCGTTATGAAGGACACAGTTGAGGGGGGTTTAGCTCAGTGTCAATTGAGGTGCATTAGTTCATTTTATTTCTTAGTACTAAGGGGGCGAGTTCCCTTAACGCTGTAGATGGCGGTAGCACACGTCTTAGTATATAAGCCTTTGCATTGGGTAGGCGTTGTTTGATTTTATCTCCCTACTAGAAAATGTTTGCTACAGCACCACACTTTGGGGACCACCCCTCTTGTCCAACCCACACCTCTCTCACTCCTATAGTCCAGTCACATTCACCCGTACACACTACAGTACCCATACTTTGAGGATCGCCCCTGCTGACCTCTCACACTTTAGGTCCAATCACTTTTACATCTATACAGCACCCAGACTTTGAAGCCCACCAACCACACCCATGTCAGACTTAAGGTCAAATAATATACCACCGTGCTCAACTCCCATTTTACACGTTATGGACATCACCTGTCTGATGTTTTGTACGGAATACTTTTTTTAATCCTAAAATACTCCCTAAAATCCTAAAATACTCCCCCCCCCCCCCACACACACACACACACACACACACACACACACACACACACACACACACACACACACACACACACACACACACACACACACACACACAATTTATAGTCCAGTCACTTTCCTCTGCACACAGAACCAACCCCTTTCCCTCCTCAACACACATCAACTCCATCTTCCTGTTTATGTAAGGGAGGCCAACTGGCACCGCTCAGCATGCATCGGTAGTAATCAACTCTCCTGACACCTCATGTGGTTGTGGGTTTGAGGTTGGGTCGGTCCGGAGTATGGAGGGAGACCTTGGTTCCATCGGCCCTAAATTACACATGAGGGTCAGAGTTGCACAGCTGTGTTTTCCCACAGACTGGGTTTGTTATAAACAGTAGTGTACAGTATGCTGCCGTTATCTCAAAGCCTTGCCTTGATAAATGAGATGTGTGCGATTGGTACAGTATGGGCAGTGTTGATATTTTTTGGTTGTTGTTTTGTCTTTGTAGGCTGAAGAACTCAGCCCTGGCTTCTCCAAGACCGTGAGGATGTACATTGCCAAGGTATTTTTTTTATGGGATGGCGTCAGCATAGCAGGGGTTTTTTTTCTCTTTTAATCAGATATCTCTTTCAGAATGTTACATGAACAAGTCCAGTCTTGCACTAGGACTTGTACTGCACTCATTTGCTGTTTTTGTTGTGGTGGTTGATTCCATTTCGAACTCGACCAAGATGTTTGCGTACCAGGGAAGCTTTTCATTTTAGGACTCTGATAAAAGTTCAGCAATTAAAATATCAGATATTTACTGTAAAAAAAAATCAATTAAAAAAACAAACGCACACTTAGTCATCACTTAAAGTCCTTCTCCCATTTCCCTTGTTTACTGCTTTTTAATTTAAGTATAAAACAAGTTCACGCTGCTGACACACGACTGCACAACGACCCACAGCACTAACCATCTAGTGAAGTTTGCGGATGATACAACACTGGTGGGCCTCATCACCAAGGGCGATGAGACTCACTACAGAGAAGAAGTAGACCTGCTGGCCAGATGGTGCAAAGACAACAACCTCCTGCTGAATGTCAACAAGACCAAGGAGATTGTTGTCAACTTCCAAAGGGTCCAAAAACAACTGCCACCACTGACCATCGACGGCGATGCTGTGGAGAGAGTGAGCAGCACCAAGTTCCTTGGAGTGCACATCAGCGACGACCTCTCTTGGACCACCAACACTACATCACTGGCGAAGAAGGCCCATCAGCGTCTCTACTTCCTGCGCAAACTAAAGAAGGCAAGTGCTACACCCTCCATCATGACAACATTCTACAGAGGAACCATAGAGAGCGTCGTGTCCAACTGCATCACAGTGTGGGGAGGAAGCTGCACGGAGAAAAACAGGAAGACACTCCAGCGTGTTGTGAACACAGCGAAGAAGATCATTGGAGTACCACTCCCCTCCCTGCAGGACATTTACACCACACGCCTCACCCGGAAAGCACTGATGATCATCAAAGACACAAGCCACCCTGCACACAAACTGTTCAGCCTCCTGCCCTCTGGAAAGAGGTACAGGCGCCTCCGTTCCCGTACCACCAGGCTGGCGAGCAGCACAATGCACCAAGCGATCAAGATGCTGAACACTCAACCCACTCTCCCTCCACTGTCAGCCTCTAGCCAGCAAGGCCACTGACAACCCCCCACCCCATCCCCCACCACCATATCTGCGACTGAACATTCCACCTGCACTACTATACTTGTGACTGAACTTTCAACCTGCACTAACTCAAAACATGCACACACACACACACACACACACACACACACACACACACACACACACACACACACACACACACACACACACACACACACACACACACACACACACACAAGCACACTGCACTTTCTGCACTAAACCCAAACATAAACACACTGACACACACACACACACACAGACACACGAACACACACACAGACGCACACCGCACCTTCTACCTGCACTAAACACATACACACACACACACACAAACACACACACACACACACACACACACACACACACACACACACACACACACACACACACACTGCTGCTGGTGTACTTGACAACCTTTTTAATATTTATTTTTCTTCAAAATGCTACTATTACCATGTCTAGAACGCTATAAAGGACTTTTTTAGGAAAAGCACAAAAGCACAACAATACCTCTTAATGTATGTCCTCTACAAGTCTTCTGTTGTCCAGTCTTGCACTTTAAATGTCTGTATGAGCACTGTCTATGTCCATACTGTCTTAAGTCCATGTATAAGTACTGTCTATGTCTATACTGTCTATGTCCTTACCTAGATTAGTCTATGTCTGTATGGGAAAGCAAGAAATGTAATTTCAAATTCTTTGTATGACCAGTGCATGTAAAGAAATTGACAATAAAACCTACTTGACTTGACTTGACTTGACTTGAAAGAAAGTCTTCTGCCTCTATCTTTCTTGCCCCTCAAATTACTTATCTATCAGGCTAATATGCTGCTTTGTTTGCTAAAGCATTTAAACTGTTCCACAAACATTTACATTCTGGCACCTCTAGGCCAAGTTAATTTAGTTTCCGCCAACCTTAAATTAATGTTTCCAAAATGTTTTAGTGGCTCATCAACTTGCACCAGAGTGCCCTCTGCAGGCCCTCTCTGTGCTCAGCAACTTGAGGAGAGCACTGACTCCCTAAAAATTCTCAATTTGTGACAACTTCCTAACTCAACCAGTATTTGTGTGTGCACTATGAAAAAGGATTGATTTATATTTCCTCACATTGCATTTGTTTTCTGTAGTGCCACAAAGAGCTTGGGAACACGTCAGAAGCCAGCAACTGGGCCAGACTGGCAATGCAGATGCCCAGCGTCACCAGTGAGGTAATCATTTTGGTCAATTCACATTATCACAATAGAAAATATTCCATACCTGCACTAATAATGCATACAGATTTGTTTTTTAAATTACAGCAAATTGTTAAAACAATGTGAACCAAGTCTTATATGGCATGGTTAGTGCAATACAAATGAATTTATAGATTACTTATAATTATGGTTATGAATCATAATGTCAAAAATGTCTTTAAACGGTACAGTTATGAATCATATGATGATAATATTGCAAATACTATGCTTGATTTTTTTCTTCTTGTTTGAGCTTAACGAAAGGGTTTAAAATGTTAACTTTTTGTCTTCCTATAGGAGATTGGCAACTCTGGCCTTGAGGAGGAACTGAAGGCTTTAATTGACCCGCCGTCAGATCTGTCTCCATCTAGCGGAGATTTCTAAACCGATGTCTCTTCCCACAGCACGCTCAAAATGTGGGAGCATAATCATAAGCACTAAAGATTGCTTATCAATGCAATCACCATTCCATTTCATAGAGGACTGTGTGTGTGTGTGTGATTATGCTGCTTCCATTGTGGTTGAACCAACGTGTACCAAACATTTGGAGTTTCAAGTAATGTTTGTATGTGACTCGAGCAGGACGCCCCCAAGACCTGTTCTAAGTATTTTAATGTTTGAAATTAATGAGTACCCTCATGTTAGTGTGAAGTCTGACACTGAGCAGCACTACATGTTGATAGTCACTCTGGTCACTGCATGTTACCCAAAGGATGGTTCTGGATTCGATCAGGCTCAGACCAGACACCATCTCATACTATTTTGTTTTCTCTGGCAAGCAAATGCATATCTACCTTTACCTGTCCAGTTTTTAAGATGTAGCCTACTTTCCCTTCATGAAAACCAAACCATACACATGATTTAATTATTCGGGTCCCAAAATAGTAAATATGGCAGGGCTTTTTTTTTTAAGTAGAAAAAAACATTCCCATCACTAAAATAGTACATGAGATAGTTCTTAAGTTCCTATCATTGCAAGGTAAATGTGTTATCTTTCAGGAATGTGTGCTTGTACTAGAGAAGGTGGTGCATAAGGGACTGATGGTTGCCCCAACGATTATGTCTATTCTATAGCCTCAGATCAAAATCTGGGCAAACCGATATGAAGAAAAGAGCTATTCTTAGTTCTAAGTAGTGAGAGACCAATGTGCCGTCTAACTCGCTTTGGGTAATATAATTTATTTTTTACAGAGATCACTTAAGTTTAAGTTCTACATGTGTGTTTAAAGAGAGTTAACATTCCATGGAAAGTTGTTTACTGTACTGACCACTGCACTGTATTATTTTAATTTATCACTTCACTGACATATTTATTAAAAGTTGACTTAAGATCTTTTTGCAATGCGTTCTTTTTTCTGTTTCTACTAATTCTTATCGTGAGCTGTTGAAATGGAGTGTCTTTAACAAAGATGAAAATTTGTACACTCCAGTCAAAGTGCAGGACAAAGACATACTCAAATTCAGATTGACAGGGGTCTATACACCAATTCCCCTTTTAACAGCTTGCGCAAAGCCTATGTTATAATAATAATAATAATAATAACTTGGTTTTATATAGCGCCTTTCAAGGAACCCAAGGTCGCTTTACATTTGGGCATAAAGGGGGAGGGGATGGGCCAGTGAAGTTAAAGTCCATATGCCTCTGTGAATAGATGTGATTTCAGGTGCTTCTTGAACGTAGCCAGTGTGGGGGCCTGGCGTATGTTGGGAGGTAGACTGTTCCAGAGCGTGGGGGCAGCAACAAAAAAAGCTACAACAGTACGGAGTCTGGCTCGGGGGATGATGAGATTGTCCTTTTCAGAAGACCGCAGAGACCTGGACTGGGAGTGGGGTTGGAGGAGATCAGAGAGATACTGAGGAGCAAGAGAGTGTAGTGATTTGTATGTCAGCAGGAGAATTTTGTACTGAATGCGGGACTTCACTGGGAGCCAGTGGAGCTGTCTGAGTGTGGGAGTGATGTGTTGCCACCGCTTTGTGCGAGATATAATTCTGGCTGCTGAATTTTGAACATACTGTAGTCGTTCCAAGGCTTTCTTGGGTAGGCCATGCAGTACCCCATTGCAGTAGTCCAGGCGGGAAGTAATGAAAGCATGGATGAGTGTTTCGGTCACAGAGTCAGAGAGTGAGGGCCGGAGTCTGGAGATGTTCTTGAGATGGAAGAAGGCAGATTTGGTGATGCTGTTATAACCTTACTGTCACCAAAATTATCATGGCTGTGTTAATCGGTTACTTAACACATTATTCCCATTAATTAAAAAACACAATCTCTTGCATCTCTGGACATTACTACTAGGCCTATTATTAAGTTATTGTTTTATATATCCCAGTGAGGCACTGACTAACAGGCCTAGACTGTGGTTGTGAAAGGGGATGCATAGGAAAATTGTGTGGCACGACCCATGTAAGGGGGGCCTTGGCTGGAATATACTCGTATTTGGGGGGCCTTGTCATGGTTAAGTTTGGAAACCCCTAATCGGTAACACTTTACTTGACGCCGGCGTCATACGTATGACAGAACAGTGTCATAATAGTGTCATGAACGAGTCATAACAATGCCAATGTCAAACGTTTTATGGCCATGAAAAGTTCGGCCTTTGTTATAACCAAATTTCACTTAAGAGTCATACAATGTTTATGACATTGACATGTTGATGAACCTATGATTCATGACTGCTTTATGACACCGTTATGCCATACGTATGACACCGGCGTCAAGTAGTGTTCCCCCCTGATCTAACCTCTTCCCCATGACTGCCCACCACATTGTCTGCAATACTATGGTGGTCCTCATTGTTTTTTTGCCTTTGTTGCCGTCTCCGTTATTTGGGTAATTTTGCTTCTTAAAATCATCCTTGCCACTTTTTTTCAAGAATGCGTCCCACAACACATTTCATAGTGAAACATGGCTTGTGTTGTGTTTTATTTAGCATTTTGAAAATTCATTTTTTTCTTTCATTCACAAAATGCCAAATATAACATGACAGAAGCATATTTTCAAACTTGTTGGGGAATCACCCCTGACCACTTGGATAGATGCATATTTTTGAAAACAAATGTTTAGAGTGGTTTTAGGAACAGGTAAAAAAAAAAGAGAAAAAACAGAGGCAGCAGCGAACATCAAATAATTGGTGAGGACCACTCTATTACTGTACATTGCAGACAACTCAGAAAAGGGGATAAATGTGCTAAATAGTGCAGATATTCTTTATTCCCCGTTAAGCATCTCGGAAACTGTGCGCCCATCATTCACCAAGACATGGAACCAGATATCCTGATCATAAAATGATTTAATACACACATTACACAACATAAAAAAGGTTAACATAGAAATCCACACAGACAGCAGGACAAAACAAAACAAATCTCTCAAAAGAAAAGAAAGTAGATCTTTTTTCACCTACTGTACACAATCTTCCAGTGTGAGAAACGGCTGTTCCCCACCATGGGCACAAATGAATAGATTAACTAAGTGTGCATCTTTTCATGAACACACTTGAAAAAGTCGTGTTCCAATTGCTCTCCGGTTACAACTGGTTGAATATCACTTCACAAAAATATACACGTCTCGGCTTTAGTTTAGTTCAGAGTTGTAGAGAGTTATCAGCATCACGATTGTGTGCAGGCTTCAGTGCGGCAGACAAAGTCCTCAACAAGCCTTCAAAAGCTGAGGCTTTGGACAAGGCTTTCTAAAAGGCCACAGCTGTGCTGATCCCAACGTCCGTGGGCAAGCTCCCCCAGCGCTCAGAAAAAAAACAGTCAGTGCTCTCCTACTCTTCAGTCCTTGGCATCCCCAACACCATCAGCGTTGATGGCAAACATGGCCTCCGCCTCTGGTAGACACGGCGAGTCGTAGATCTTACATATCCTCGTCTCTCCCCTTCCTTTCCTCAAGTACAACCTGTGTGGAGAGAATAGGGAACAAGAACAGGAGTGAGTAGAGTCAAGAGAACAGAGTGTTGTGACAAAAAAGGAATGGCTCGTTTACATAGAAGTTGGACATACTGAGATGAGCTCAATAAAATATCTATCTGCAGACATTGGCAGGCCTCAGGTATCCCCAGTGAAGGGGTGGTTCTGCGTACCGTGTAGTAGATGCGTGTGCGATGATGTTGCCTCCGATGGGCTTCTTGGGGTCTGCAGAGAACATGGCCGCTCCATCCACCTGGGCCACCACCTGGTTGGTGATGACCACCGCCACGCCGAACTGACAGACAGGAGAGAAACACACACACACACGGAATTGATGCCATAGCCAGGCTGAAGTCGTGCAGGACAGATAAAAAAGCCCACCCTCTCTCGCTCTCTGCCTCTAAATGGGTACAATTTTAAGTGCAGTACTACGTGCTGGTTCACATCTCAAGTCAGAACAAAGTCGTTCTCTACAAGTCTCTCCACTTGTCGGCCATCTTGGCAACGCCACACGGCAGCTATTTCAGATTAGAAAGACCAGGGCATCTCAGAGTGAATAGATAAAGATGGGTTACAGACATTGGAACAGGGTGATTTTCTTACAGGTAATTTTGCACTGCACATGGGCAGCACGTCAAGACAATACGTTCTGTTTTGTGGCCTGGCAATTGGCTTTTGTTGTGGGAGACGTGCAGGCACACGCTATAAGCATTACGAATTTCCCCCATACATATGGACACTTTTGTCTTTATGTTAGACACGTCTCCGGTCAGTAGTAGCAGCAGTGGTCCAGGACCCACCTCATCAGCTAGTCGTAGCAGCATGCGTAGGAACCGCGCCAAGTGTCCCTGGCGAGCAGACAGCTCCCCTCTACCCGAGTAGTCCGTCCTGTACAGAGCCGTGGCACTGTCCACAATCAGCAGGGCATACCTGGGACGGACAAACACATTGTATTCTAATTAAATTTGACAGATTATTAGTATTCTGTGGTTTATAAAGTGGAGGAGACGCGCTCACACTATTGCCTAATGATTGACAGTTCTTCACTGGGTGCTGAACCCTACATAAATCAGATAAATAAATGAAGTGAAGGACAGCACTCTTCAGGCCCTTTGCTTCATTCACTAATCTATGGTTTAAACAGAAATCATTGTTTTTCAAACACTAACAAAGTCGACACACTTCTCATCGCTCCACCCCCAAAATTCCAAACACCATTTTTTTTGCTGTTGCTATATTTTAATTTTAATTCACAGGTCAATAGACTCAATAACCAATTTATGGACATTGTTAGCTGTTAACCTGTGGCTATCCCGTTTATCCTGCAAACTCCTACTATCTGCGACCCCCTTGCATTACCTCCACGACCCTTCTGGTCCCAACCCCCAGTTTGGGAAACACTGCTGTACTGGGGTGAGTTTCTCAAAAGAGAAGTTGTTAGCCTGTTAGCAACTTCGGTAGTTGCCAAAGGGAAAATGCATTGAAAACAACAAAGTAGCTAATGTAGTAAGCAACTTTGGTTTTGAGAAATTCACCCCTGAATTGGAGAAGAGCTCAGCCTACCTGGACTCGGCCATCATGGCAGAGGCCTGGTACAGCAGCTGGGTCTGGTGGTCGGTGTTGAAGGCTCTGGCGTACGCCACGTTGTCCAGGACATCACCGCCCACCAAGCCGTACCTGGAACACAAAAATTTTTGTCGCAGTCACTCAAAAATGTCCCCATTGGGGAGCACAACGTTTCTAACACTTGGCATTTTGAGCCTCAGCCCATGATGAAATGCTGATTGGAGACGCTGAAGAATGTTAGCCATGTGTGTTCTGTCAAACTTGAAACTATTGAAGTGACATGTCGCTTTAACCTCCAGTAAACCTACAGGTTCGAAGCAGAATCCTTTCACATGAACGATGCCTCTGAAATGGTGATGGGGGTTACAGGGTGACCGTGACCTTCACCCAGCACTAATACGAGTCTAGAAACTTCACTACGCTTACATGTCTTTCCAACAACTATAAAACAAAACTAGAAATGTGTTCAGAGTGCATGCACCTGCATCCTCTGGTGCACGCACGCACGCACGCACGCACGCACACACACGGACACACGCACACCTTGGTGAAGGTAAAGAAAATAGGGCTCCATACCTCTCGGCCACAGCCAGCAGTCTCTCTGGCCTGAAGGTCCCCTCTGTGTCAATGTACATGGCCTTACCCTCTCCACCTCCCTGGTCAATGGGCAACTGAGAGAGAGAACAGACAAAAAAAATCAAGACAAAAAATCAAAACAAAAACACACACACACACACACACACACACACACACACACACACACACACACACACACACACACACACACACACACACACACACACACACACACACACACACACACACAGAGCTTTATTATTGCTTTACGAATATCATTAGGAACCAAATCTGCTGAATAATGTGACAGTGACAACTACTGTGACTAGTAGGGATGTTTACCGGTAGCCGTTTAACCGGTAGTTGACCGGATCAACGTTAACCGGTTAAAATTTTCTCTGCCTGTTAACCGCCCTGTCCCTGGTGCCGTGTTGCATGGAAGGTCGACGTTGTGCGTAATGTGTGCCTGTGCATGGGTGCGCTGGCAAAGCAATTGTTTTTCTCCCCAAAACAAAACTCTTGTACCTCCAGTACCTCCAAGTACTGTAGGCTAGTGGACAATGATGGGGAAAATATATAATAGTGCCATTAAATATTTGGGAGCATTTAACAGTGTTGCTGACCTTTATTTTCTTTTCAGAAAATATATAATACAAAGGGCACAAAGTAACATTCTATTAACCGGTTAACCACCGGTTGATGAGGCTCGGTAGTCGGCTAAGATTTTTTTTTTAATTATTTTGCCATCCCTAACTGTGACCAACAAAAATATCCTGTTATAGGGATGCAGCCAACATCTCTCTACAAGTGCTGATAGGGAGTAGTCACACACACACACACACACACACACTCACACACACACACACACACACACACACACACACACACACACACACACACACACACACACACACACACACACACACACACACACACACTCACACACACACACACACCATTACCTGACAGGTCACAGCGAGGGTGTGACACAACTGCGTCTTTCCTGTTCTGAACTCCCCAAACATCTCAGTGATTGAGCCCGTCTCTATGCCACCTGTATGAGAGGAGGGGAAATACATGCAATAAAAAAAAAACATAATTCAGACAGGTTGGATTTATACAATTTATCCACAATCCACACTTTATGTTATGATGATTGATTATATGACAATTGTGATTATTGGCGATTATTACTATTATTCCACAAATTAATTTCTGTAGTTTCATAAGATTTATACCTTTGCAATATGGTACTCTCAGTTGTAATGGTGCCGCATACTGATGGCAGTCTTAAGTAAGGGTTAACGTTCGGCGAGAAGGTCGCTACAGTGGAATAGCAGCACGACAGAGAGAATCTTTAGACCCCGACGCGGAGTCTGAAGTGCTGCTATTCCACAAAGCGACCGACTCGCCGAATGTTAACCCGCTTATTATATGGATATACTTAAATGATTCACACATGGCGGGGACATTTCTTTAGGCCTATTTAATGTGAAGTCTATTATAGTTTTTAATGTCAAAAGATTGTTGCTGCGCAAAACAAAACAGTGCTGTTGTGGAACACCGCTAACAGCTAGGTAGCCAGGACAACAGGTGTTGTCTATCACAGTAGCTGATTAGAGTCTTGTTGAAAAGTCGCTTTAGCAGTGAAAAGTCTTGTTGCCATTGACAGCGGTCTGTTATAGACCAACCCGTCCGTTATCGAAAAATAACAGACGTGCGAACGTTGGGGAGCCCCGTTGAAATGAATGGAGCATTCGACCGATGACGTCACAACCATATAATAAGCATTAATATTATTGAGTTGAGAAAGCTCTCCACAGCACAGCACGCCCCCACACTAACCTTGAAGCAGCTTGTCCAGCTCCTTGGAGCCAGTGGACACCTGGATGATCTCCGCGCGTCGCTGATGAAACTCTGTTGCCGTAGTGAATCCCATGGGCACCAGCTTGGCTGCCTCACCCTGCAACATGGACGACACAAGACCTGAGTTTCCAACACGTGGGCTCCCTTAAAGTGGATCCTGGCGAACTGTAGCCTGGCTATCGCAACTGCAACTCTCTCTGAGAGTGTGGTCTGACTAACTCACCCTGTCAAACCATTTCTCTGAGGGAGATACATAGGGTGTTTCTCAACTCACGTTAATGAAAAAAGGTGTATATAACAAGTAATACTCTCCTGAATCCTGTCTGAATAATCTCATTCACCCAAGTCATCTTCTATACCCTCATTTGTGCTTTTAACTACTTTTGAGGAATACCCCACCTAGCTCCAGGGACTTGCACTGTTCCCAACAAAGCAAAACCCTTAACATATCGTGAAAAAAATGTACTGGACAATAGTGTTGGCTAAGTTATGCATACATAGTCTAGTGTAGTATTGTAATAACTACTGTACCAGAATCTTCTCTGCTTTTGCTTCGCTGATGCCTTTGATGTTCAGCAGCTCCTTCTTGGGAGCATAGGCCACCGCCTCGATGGTGTGGAAGCCAGCATCCTCCAGCTTCTTCACGTCACTGGCACTGATTCCAGCTTGCTGTGGGAAAAGGAAAACACAAAGTGAAGCTACTTAGGATGTCTTAAATGTTGGACTTTTAGAGATGTATACAATTAATGTTACTATAAATTCTTGACAAAATGACATATTTTGAATTTTAAGTTGTGATGATGCTACCAAGCAAAGATATCAGAATGCGCTTTCACTGATGTGGCATGTGCATGCAGCACGATATACGTAGGACTGCAAAAACTACTATTGAGAGAAATGTTGCCAGGCGTAGGCCATACCTCAAGCCTGGACAGAGGCTGGGGTCCAAAACTCTCCTCCTCTTCGACCTCTGCCTCTACCCGTCCTCTTTCACTTGTCATAGCCATTGTTTCTGATGAGGGAGAATTTATAGTTTGGGGAAACAGTGCACACAATAGGCCTACGACTTGTTGGTATACACTGTGTGCAGAATTGTTAGGCAAACATGTTTTTTGACCATATTGTCCATCACATGCATATTTTCCGCCACCAACCTCTATGGACATGAACACCTATTGGATTTAAGCATTCCAGGTAGGGATGCAAATTATCGATTAATTCATTAATCATTAGTTGATAGCCTTATCGATCGACTTACGATTAATTGATAAGCGGCGTTTTACCCCCGAAATCTCAAAGATTCTCGGAAAAAAAACTACTAAATCTATTTTTTTTAAATTAAAAATTGAGATAAAATACCACATTTAAATAAATTATTTAATCCAAAGGTGATTTAAATATTCCCACTATTCACACCCCTCTTCACACACACTCTTCACATGCCCATTTCACCTGGGTCTCTTGTCAGTTGAATTGTCGATTAATTGCGATTAATGTTTTTTAATCGATTAATGCATTGATCGATTAAAATCGATTAATCGTTTGCATCCCTAATTCCAGGTCATGCATATTGGTATAATAAGAGACAGTGTGATCGGAGGGGCCCAATACCCTATATCAGGGCAAAATTAGTGTGCATAATTATTAGGCAACTTTGTTTTCCTCTGGGAAAATAGGCCACAAAGGAGATCTAACAAACTCTGAAAAGTCTATAAACAATTTTGAAGTCTTCCAGAGGGATGTGGCTGTCTTGAAATTGCCCAGATATTGGTCATATCCGTCTAATGCACCGTTACGAAGTCATCAGTGTCACATGCATTGTGCTGACAAAGTAACTGCCGGATTGAGAAGAATTGAAGGTCAAACTATCACAAAATGATTACCCTGCAGTGCTGTTATATCCCAGAACTGAAACCTACATCGTGTGTCCACAAGAACATTGTATTCAGCACTCAGAGACATGACCAAGGTAAAACAGGTTGAAACCTGAAGACCACTCAACAAGAAATGCAGTCAAGACTGGGTCAAGAAAGGTCTTTAGACAATTTTGTCAATAGTTTTATGAACTTGTGAAAGTGATTGTTAATGGACCAGATCGATGAGCCCATGGCTAGATCGGTAATGTGCACACTCAGATGAGTTCCTGAGTTCTACTCAAATGCCAGCAGAATACTGCATAAATACCATTGTCTTCTTGAAAGTTGCAAACTTTTCCCTCACAGATCCAGCTATGGGCTCATCCACCCTGTCTGTCAATAGTCACTTTCACCAGTCCATAATACCTTTAAAAACTCTGTCCTAGGGTATTTCTTGACCCAGTCTTGACTTAATTAACTTGTTAAATGGTTGTCTGGTGTCATTCCTTCTTACCTTTTGCTATGTCTCTGAGTGCTCAACAACCTGTTCTTCTGGACACCTGATGTAAGTTTGCATTCTGGAATATGATAGCACTGCAGGGTAGGGGTGTGCAAAATAATCGTCATATCGATGCATCGCGATTCTTACTCTCACGATACAATGCATCGATTCATGACAAGGTATCGTGATACTTATTTTCTCAATATACTGCATGGATTCATGACAATTGATTATTTGATAACAATAAAATTCGATTTGCCACGGGTTATTTTGTTCAGTAGAGAATAGGTAATATTTCTGTTGTGATGTAAGCTCTCTCCCAGATGATAGAATGCTTAAATAGAATGAACTGACTTAAGAAAGCTACACAGCAACTGACAAATAAGATGTATTTTACACATTTACTGAAGTAAATATCGCAATGCATCACAGTAGTACATGAATCGCAATGCATCGTGACAGAATCGCATCGTGGCATGTGTATCGTGATGCGCATCGAATCGTGAACCCTTTGCCAATACCCACCCCTACTGCAGGGTAATAATTTTCTTGTAGTTTCACCTTAAATTCTTCAAATTTTTGGCAGTGACATTTCATGTGAGACTGATGACTTTGCAACGGTGCATTTGATACTTCTGTGCTAACGTTACCAACGTCTTGCCAATTTCAAGAGAGCCACATCCCTCTGGAAGACTTCAAAATTGTTTATAGACTTTTCAGAGTTTGTTAGATCTATTTTGTGGCCCATTTTCCCAGGAGAAAGCAAAGTTGCCTAATAATTATGCACACCGGATATTGGGTGTTGGGTTCCTTTGATCACACCCCAATCTTATTATACACATATGCATGATCTGGAATGCTTAAATCCAATAGGTTTTCATGTTCATAAAGGTTGGTGGCAGAAAATACGCATAAAATGGACAATATGGTCAAAAAACATGTTTGCCTAATAATTCTGCACACAGTGTAGTATCAGAAGGCTACATGGGGCGTCGATAGAATAGAATTCGGGCACGCGAAACTGTCTTGCTCATTTCAAGCTGGCGTTAGCCAGCTAAAATAACACCAACTTCTCGGCAGATAGTACCTGATGGATTGTCTGTCATAGATCTGTGAATTTATCAGTAAAATCACTCGCCCTTAACAGGACTGCAAGCCAACACAGACGGATAGAGCAATACAGCTATTTGACTAACAAGAAAAACTTCGACGAATGACAGTAATTCAAAATAGCAACACGACAACAGTAGGCAAACATGACATAAATGTATCAACGGAGCCATTAGATGATCTTCCAGAAAGTAAAGTATGTCTTCTGCATTTATGCAAACAACAATCAGCTGGGACACGAATAGTGCTAGCTGACTTGCTGAATGGTGAGACACAGTTCCCCATCCTTTCAAAATCTAGACATGGCTGAAGTATTTTACTCAACCCGTAACAAAAACTGAATTTGGTGTTACTAAGTAAGCTGAATGTTCATGTTATGTTTCAGTTTAACACCCCAAAACAGCAACCTACCTTCTCTCGACAACGTTACCAAACCACTGAAAGCTGAACTTTCCCGCTCGCTGCAACGTCACGCGTAAACACAGCGGAATGACGTTGACGGTGGTTTCCTTTAACCATTTCAGCGCTGTGCAGGCCTTGAATGTGTCATGCCAAGACATGCCCCAAGTGTGTGCATTTCTTAAAGTGGTGATCCAGGTCAATTGCTAAACTCAGCAGCTGCACATCCTTTGTATTAAATGTGTTTTAAAACCACAGAGTAATCATTCAGGGGAAGAATTCACAAAATCTGACAAAATATTTTGTGGGCTAATCATCTAATAGGCTGCCTACTTGGTAACAACTAACATCAAAGATTGGTGATAAATGGCTGTCTAAAATACAGTGTGTACGTTCCAATATGCAACCTTGCGTCCTCCACTTGTGCTTGTGGCCTCATACCAGCAAGTAATATGTCATGATGACATCACTGACAGCATTATATTTCAGTATCTCGCAAAAGCTCAATTGCCATTTTTACCTTTTTGCAAGAGTCATTTTCTCATTTGCAAACTGGATGGTGAATGAAGAATAGTCCCCCAAAACTAGGCTGACAGCGAGGAAACTTTATTGTTTTCTCCACTGAGGAGGGGCCAGAAAGGCGGGGAGAGGCCACAAGCACAAGTGGAGGACGCAAGGTAGCATATTGGAATGCAGACAGTGTATTCTGTTACTCTGGCAAATGGCATTGCCGACTACCTAGTACCAAAGAAATTCAACAGAAGAACAATCTCTCGGGGGGAAATGCATTGGCCACGATGTAGTACGGGGGCGTTGACTGAGGACACGAGTGGATGGAAAATTAACTCCCTTGCGCATGGTCATTGGTCAGTGGGTGCGATGGATACAATTTCCGTACTCTCTTGCGCATGGTCAGTGGGGATAATTGATGGATAATTTGTGGCCAAATTAACTGCAGCTGTTGGTCAGCAGTAATTGCTGGGGGTAATTAAGGACAGCTGACAAACATTCACGCTGTCCTATGACCTGTTCCACACTCCGACCCTCGCGGAAGTGGCATTGCATGCTTCCCTGATGCTTCCAATACTGACCGTAGAAGAAGAATAAAATTTCCGTACTCCCCTCGCCATCATTTCGTACTACGCTGTTATGACGTAAGTAAGCCCTCCTATATATCTATCTGTCCTTGCTAGTACTACATGAACCCACAAAGTGGCAGGAAATATTGCCTGGTGCTGGAGGTCAGGTGCACTTGTTGGAGGTCAGACATAGGAGTGTAACGGAGGCCAACTAGCAGAGTGTGGCGTGGAACGTTAGTAAACCTCCCTCCCGAAGCGTCATACAGTATCGTAGAGCTGGGCTATCGGACTGGTCATTTAGTCCATCAGTATCGCGCTGTAATCCCCATTGACGAGGTGGCGAGGTAGTTTTGGTGTATATTTATTGCTAAGAACCTCATTCTTATTCATACATGACCCAATGATTGAACAATTCCAAGGGCTTGACAGAAATCAAGTACTTTTACTGGTCGCGAAAAAAATAGATAAAATAAACAGCACAGCAACTGACTGCTGATCCACATTCCCATGGCAAGCTCAGTCATCCTCAAACGTGTTCCTCAAGAGGTATTCAGCCTGCAACACAAATTCACAAAGAGAATGAAAAACAAAGGAACAGCGACAAAAACATTACACAAATAAAGAGAAGAAGAAGAAGAGAAGATGAGGAAGAAATAGAAGAGGAAACTATGAAGATTGGCATAGTTTAGGAGCTAAGGTTACCAGGTAGTCCACTGGGTCGTGGGCCTTGGCCTTGCAGCTCTGGAGCAGGCCCTGGGAGACTGTGGGCATGACGTACTTCATCAGGTAGTTGCGGAGCGGGAAGGAGCGAGCCTCCAGCATCTCCTCCTCCTGACGTTTCACTTCACTCACGTCACGCTCCTGATATATGCATGCACGCACACATACACACACACACACGAATAAAAATAAAAACTCCATTGTGACAGATGCATTTTAGCCTCCTAATTGGAGTTTTCTAAAACTATGTTAACGAGAGACGAAAACGTTTTCAGGAATATCCATGTAAGTTCATCAGCTTCAAACTGACCCACTTCTCCAGCTGCTCGGCCATCCTGTGGGCCTCCTCTGCCCTCCTGCGCCTCCTCTCCTCCTCCTGCTTCCTCTGTTTCTCCTGCTGGAGGAGTTCGGCCTTCTGCTTGGCCGCCTGCCGCTCCTCGCTGCTCATCCCGTAGCTCTTGGGCTCCCCGACTATGGCAGTGATTTTCTCCACCACCGCCAGGCTGTTTTTGTCCACTGGATCATTGATTTCTTTATAATATAATATAATATAATATAATATAATATAATATAATATAATATAATATAAATAATAATAATAATAATAATACATACATGTTACAGCATACTGTACAGTGCTTTTCATGACACTCAGTCACTTTACAAATGAACAATATAATATCATATAACAATATAATTAAGTCCATACATAAATATGCAAAAAAACATAATGTTACAATAAAACTACAGACTTATATACAAATGCATATACAAAAACTATGCATAACCAAAACCCCCTGCAGAATTGGCACCTCATTACATTATAATTATTTGAAAATGTAAATTTTCTTTACACATTTCAGTTCATTTTTCCACCCTCAAGCACATTGAAATATGCCAGAGTATGTAATTGTGCTATATAAACACTTCTGATTGATTGATTTATTGATTGGTTTGACTGATGTATACTGTACACAGGTGCGTTGTGTACAGTATATCTGTACATGCATGTGTGTGTGTGTGTGTGTGTGTGTGTGTGTGTGTGTGTGTGTGTGTGTGTGTGTGTGTGTGTGTGTGTGTTTAATTTGCTGTGCATTAATCTGTATGATGTACTGTCATGTTTACTGTGTATTGCACTGCATATTGTGTACTGTGACTCTATCTGTGCTGCTTGACACCTTCATTTCCTCCAGGATCAATAAATGTTGCTCTAGTCAACTCTTCTCTACTCTTCACGTTACTCACCAATGTGTTCTGGGTGGATCTCCAGCTCATCAAAGTAGTTGAGCACGGTGGTGTCCTCCACGTTATCCCGTCTGTAGGTGGCCAGCCGGGAGAGGAAGGCCTGCTGTGTGTAGCCCTGCCGCACCGCCACCCTCTCGGGCAGGGCCATGACGCGCTGCTTCAGGAACTCATCAGTGGCATCCAATGAGAATATATGCTCTGCCACACACACACGCACAAGGGCACAATGAGTACTGCAAGGTTTGTATATACAGAATCATGTACGTACAGTAAATACAGAATCAGTCAAAATACAATTCAACATAAATGGGGGAGGGGGGGATGTGCGCTTGTGTGTGTGTGTGTGTGTGTGTGTGTGTGTGTGTGTGTGTGTGTGTGTGTGTGTGTGTGTGTGTGTGTGTGTGTGTGTGTGTGTGTGTATGTGTGTGTGTGTGTGTGTGCAGCATGCATCAGTGTCGAATCCATGCAGGTAGTTAATTACTAGTGATATGTGGTCATAAATTATCACATTAAAATGGCATAGAAATGAGCGTACAATTACAACCTGATTAGTGATCCCTAATGTTAAGTGTAACCACAAAGCCTGAGATTAATTAGATTCATTTACAAAAAAAAAGGAAATCCAGCCCCATCCCGATGTATTTCATGCAGACTGACCTGGCATGATGGCCGCAGTGAGATCATTTATTACGGCGCCCGCTTCATCTGGTCCAAAGTCCTCTACACTACCTGTTAAAAAAAAACAAAGTCATACTTTGTAGAATCCCTTTTAGCTTGGATTACAGCAACACATTTCCTATGGCTTTGGCCAGATTTACATGTTTTTCATTCCAAATTAATAATTCCAAATTAAATAGTTCTGGCGAGTTTACATTTCACATTCATTGTTTCTGACTATGCAGCACATAGGCTACTTTTAATCTCAAAATACGTTTTATGTAAACTTATTCTTTTTAATGTGTTTTTTGTACATTTATTTTCCTTTTTTGTCTTTGTGTTTGTCTGTGTCTGTAACTATATGTTTGCTGCCATTTTGACCAGGACTCCCTGGCAGAAGAGACTGTAGTCTCAATGGGACAATCCTGGCTAAATAAAGGATAAATGAAATGAAAAACATTCATTTAATTATGAATTGTGAAGTGTTTACATGATGTTTTCAAATCAGCAGTAAGTTTTATTCAGGATTAAATTGAGTTAAGACTCATGTAAACGAGGCCGTTGTTTCATTATTATTATACATATTAATATATTGATTAGATGTGTTTTCACTGACATATGCAGTATATACCAATATTTAATGTAAATACAGTATGACATGTCCTGTAGGAATTGTGGAAAGGTGCAGGAAAGATGTACCTTGGAAAAAGTCTAGCGCGTCTGTAAATGTCTTTGGGAAGCCGTCCAAGACATACCCTTTGTTTTTACACGGCATTGAATTCAACGTCTCCTTCACCAGTCTGTGCAGATGCTCCGCATCTTCTGTAGACGCATATAATTCATACATTCATACAGTACATACAGGCATACGATTCTTACAATTGTTCACAGAACAATGGATTGTTTAATAGACGTAGAGTTGTGGGGTCCTTCCTGATTTATTCCTCCATTCTCCATCTTTTCTATCAAAGGCCACTGCAGGCCACTAAGGTAGAACACACTATATTATCAAAAGTATTCACTACCCTGCCTTGACTCACATCCCATTCCCAATCCATAGGGTTCAATACGATATTGACCTTTTTCAGCTATTAAAGCTTCAAATCTGTGAAGGACGTCCACAAAGTTTATCCAGCAGTTTTTGACCATTCCTCCAAAAGGGCATTGGTGAGGTCACACACTGATGTTGGTTGAGAAGGCCTGTCTCTCAGGCTCCTCTCTAATTTATCCCAAAGGTGTTCTATTGGGTTCAGGTTAGGACTCTGTGTAGGTCAGCCAAGTTCATCCATATCATACGCTGTCACCCAAGTCTTTATGGACCTTGCTTTGTGCACTGGTGTACAGAACCTTTGTTGCTGCCATACTTGCCAGGAGGCAAAATGGGCAGTAAGTAAGTAAGTAAGTAAGCAGTCATTTCGGAAGAGGAAGGGGCGTGCCTCAAACTGTAAAGACATGGATGACAGAGTATGATATGGATGAACTGCACAGACTCCTAACCTGAACCCCTGGCCTTTGGCATGAATTAGAGAAGAGAGTGGGAGCCTGTGGGAACTCACCGATGCGCTTCTGGAAGAATCGTCAAAAGATCCTATAAACACACTTCTCAACCTTGTGGACAGCCTTCTCAGAAGAGTTGAATCTGTAATAGCTGCAAAAGGTGGGCCGAAATAATTTTAAAACCTATGGGTTAGGAACGGGATGGCAGTAAAGTTCATATGTGAGTCAAGGCAGGTTAATAGACCCTCAGCTGGGGGCAGCAAGTTGGGACTGGACACGTCACAAAATTGTTTGCTGCTGTGCAGCTACCTTTTCAGTGAAGAAAGAAAGGGGCAAACCGGTCAGCAGTGAGGTTTGAGGCAGTAAGAGGTGGCGTGGAGGGGGGTGAAGCAGTGATTTTGAAGGCGAAACATAATTTCCATGTGTCTGTAGTGCTGCTGAATTTGTCATCGTAGTAAGCCATTTTAACAATTGTTAAGAAGGAAGAAAATGAGGCTAAGAGGCTGCATATAGTACACCTGAGGAACACTGGCAGTACTATCTCCAACAAAAATAAGTCTTACCAGGTGAAACTTTGTATTCAGATATCTGTTCATTATCAGCACCCTAAATTTAAACAAAAATAAATGAATGAATGTGATGCAGAATCAGAATGTAATGCAACAAGATGCAGAGCTTAAGATTGCATAGTATTGTTTGATTTAGTGAACATTCCCAAAATTGTCTCACCAAAGATTTCATCCTCTCATATATGGCCTTCACGTCAATATGGTGTATTTTGTAAAAATTGCACAGTTTTTGGGCCACTGTGCTTTTACCAACAGCAGGAGGCCCGAGGATGCATATTTTGATCGGCTGCGTAAAAAAAGAAAAGAAAAGGGGAGGAAAGATGCTGGTTAATCTTTATAAACATCCTCAGCGGTCATTGTGGCATCAATTGGCTGTTACATTGACTGTTACCCCTGGGAGTTTTGAGGCCCACCCAAGGTCATTTAAGAAAATCTTAAGGTCATTAAGAAATCCCAATCCTCCCCTATCTCTCTCTACCATTCATTTCTCATCAAACTCTCAAGCTTTCCTAGCTGAAGGAAGTCCAGAAGAAGTCCAAAAATATCTTTTAACTTCTTCAAACAAAGCAATCGATTGGTCAAAGGGCAACCAAACAAAACACAATATTGAGTTGGGGGAATTTCAAGTTACTGCAACAGGGCTGTTCCCATTACTTCCTGTAACAGGGCAAATGGGAGTGGGTAATGGGAGTGGGTAATGTTGTTACTGTTAATGAGTGTTAAGTGTGCTGGGAATGTTTTCGCATGTGTGTTGTTATTGCAATTTAGGGGTGGATGAGCTTATTTCATGTTTCTGGGTTATCTTTCATTGTTATGCTGACAATGTCCGTGCATCCCCTGTCTGTTAGCATTGTCCTAAGTGACCCGTTTAGCTGCATGCCATTTGCTCAACAACAGTCATTAAAAGTTGACTGGTACTATCCAACTGACTCCTGGTTCTTGCAACATTGTCATCATCATCATTATTATCATCATCATCATCATCATCATCATCGTCATCGTTATGAGTCATCCAGTCAGGGTAATTAACTAACTAACCAGTAGCTCTCTGATGATCTTGTATTCTGAGATGATGAGACCCACGTTCTCAATAAATCCATTTTCGCAAGTCCACTGCACATTCAGAGTGTTCTTCGCTGAAGCGGCATCTACTTTGAGATTAATGCTCAAGTAGTCAAGCTCTGCAAGCTGTAAAAGAAACACAGACAGACAGACAGACAGACAGAGACACACTCAGGTTAGATACCTGACAAACCAGCTAACACCATGCTGTGTAAACTGACCTCTAACTGTCTGCCTTGGTGGTCATTACACAAATAACAATAACTATTATAAAATTGTAATCGTAATTACGTCATAATTGCACATCATTACTGTAACTATGTCTTCCGTCTACTTTTTCCTTTGTATTCAGTGCATTCCATTGAGTGTGAGCAGTGTGAGCAGGGGGGGGGGGGGTGTCTTTTCACGCGGGCCTCTGGGGGGGGAGGGGGAGGGGGGGGGGGGGGGGGGGGGGGGGTCTTTTTCACAGGTTGTTGGGTGTATTCACGCAGTGTAAATCCAAAATGGCAAAACAATGAGTACAGTATGACATTGGCGCATGGAGAAACTATAGGCCTAGGCCTACATTTCAGCCATTTATATTTTGAGAAATAAGGCTACATAACATTTTACCCATGATATTAGTAGTGCATTGTCATGTATATATATATTTTTTAAAATTTAGTACAGTGAATCATTTCTGTTTACAACAGTTTCATTCGGCCCTCATGCAGGGGTTTAAGGGTCTAAGAGGGTAGGATGTGCCTTTTCCCCTATAGGCGTACATATTCTACATGAGGGGTGCTGGTCACAGGGCCAGTTTTTCAAAATTCCTCCCTTTTAACGGGCTGAACAACATATTACACATTTATGTCTATATTCACATTCATTACACATTCATTTCTATATGCAGCCCAATGTCTCCTCTGCCGTGTCAATGAAGGCCTGTCACCTAACTCATTACAACTGTAAAACAAAGCCTGGGGAGTGTTAGTAAACTCATCTCAACTGTCCCTTCTCTGAAGGTTTTCTTTATTGCTCCCAAACCCAAGTTAACTACAACAACTTGACTAGGCTTTTGATCCCTCTGTCTTTCAAGCACTAGTGGTTTTCTGTATAGGATGTATTTACTCCAGGAGGAGAATGCGAAGGAAATCGTAATTCAAATCGTTTTAAGAAAAACGGAAATCGTAAAAAAAAAAAAGTTAAAAAAAGTAAAAAATAAATAAATAAAATTACATTTTACATTTTCGGAAACTATGGCGGCCAAATTTAAACTATGGCGGGCCGCCATAGTTTCCTCAATGTATGGGAAACACTGGTGAGTGTACAGTGCTGTCCTGTATAGCACTGTAGTAAATGATAGATGTCCGCAACACTGTTAATGCTCCCAGTTGTTTATTGGCACAACGTTTCTGACCTTAGTCCTTTTTCAAGTGCAACTGTATTGTACTATCCCAGATCTCCTGCCATGCCGTACTGAGCAGCCCAGACAATTTAAATTCACAAACTCAATATGTCTTTGAAGATTATCATTCACTAATTGCTCAGTTATATGCAAGTGCCAACTGGGTTCCATTGTAGCATCACACCACAGAAATCTGATGAGGTCCTTTGACAAAGGAGAAATGACCTTTCAAGCTCCAAAAACTCAATATCAATTTTAGGAATGGCACATTATTGGCATTATCCTTAGGGGGCTTACATAGTTGGCACAAGCTAACATGCGCTGACGTGCATTGTTTTTGCACAATACCGCTTTCACCAGGTGTGCATCATCTCCTCCAATGATAAGGCATGTAACGCGTGTCAAGTATGAAAAATTCAGAGGAAATGTTTTGCTACACATTGACAGGCAGGCGAAGTATAACCTTGTGGCTGTGTATGCTTTAGATTGCGTCGCCCTTAGTCCTTATTCTATCAGGGAAGAGGAGCCCAGAGTTTATGTACACTTACCGTGAACAATTTCGCTTGCAAGACTGCCTCCTTTGGCACCTGTTCGATTTTCCCTGGACCTAGATGGAGGCTGATAGCCTTATGTAGAGAGAACAGACACTATAATGACAAATGAGCAGGGAACCATACATCTTTTTGTGACACTGATAAGTTAGATACTGTATAATTAACTATTGCTGGATCTCAAATGACGCACTTGCGCACTTCGGGTACTATGTTTCAGTACGTACAGTATATCACGAAAGTGAGTACACCCCTGCAGTTTTGGCAGATTTGTGAGTATATATTTTCATAGGAAAGCATCAAAAAATGCCTATTTGACATAATGTTTAGTGACCTTTTAACAACATATTTAACCGCTTAAATTTCTTGTTCACTCTGAAAAAAACAAAATACAGCCATTAATGTTTGAACATGTACCCACAAAAGTGAGTACACCCCAGATTAAAAATCCGGTAGAGAAGGAGCTGTGTTGGCTCGAATCGTCTCGAAATGAAAAGGGATTAAAAGGGAGGTAATTGCTGTGCGTTTCAACCTTTCTTTGCATTGAACTGTTGCATTTTGAGTGTGCACCTGTCTTAAATAGATTGGTGTGAGATTTGAATGCAATCCTATGGAGAATATCATGATCTGCTTCAGTAGTCACAGTGCATGTTGACATGCATGTTTCTTTTAGGTGTATTTCAGATTGCCAATGTTGACAGCATTCATGCATCCCCAAACCATGTCAGTCCCACTACCATGCTTGGCTATTGAGAGGATTCACTTTTTTGTAAAACTCACTTGTTTACCACCACACGTGCTTGACACCATCTAAAGTAAATATGTTTATCTTGGTCTCTTCAGATCACACGACATGGTTCCAGTGACCCATATCCTTGGTCTGTTCATCTTGAGACCAAGATAAACAAATTTGCTTTAGATGGCCCCTTCTCTACCGGATTTCAATCTCACTTTTGTGGGTACATATTCAAACGTTAATGGCTGTTTAAAGAAATTTAAGCGGTTAAATATGTTGTTAAAAGGTCACTAAACATTGCCAAAATTTAATTTAATTTAAGCGGTTAAATATGTTGTTAAAAGGTCACCCAACATCTGCCAAAACTGCAGGGGTGTACTCACTTTTGTGATATACTGTAACAAACTAATACGCCATACGTCCTGAAACGTATGCACCATTTGAGATCCAGCATACAGCATATACACACACACACACACACACACACACACACACACACACACACGCACACACGCACGCACGCACACACACACACGCACGCACGTGCGCGTGCTCGCACACTCACATGCACACACACACACACACACACACACACACACACACACACACACACACACACACACACGCACACACACACACACGCACAAACACGCACACACACGCACGTGCGCGTGCTCTCACACTCACATGCAAACACACACACACACACACACACACACACACACACACACACACACACACACACGCATGCACGCACACACACACGCACATTTGCGCGCACGCACGCAGAACAAGCAGTGACCGACACACACACACACACACACACACACACACACACACACACACACACACACAGTATGTAAAAAAGAAATGTTCACTCAGTTACCACATAGTGCAGTACGTGTCATGATGATCATGAGTTTTCAGGTCCATTTCTTTCTGAACATTTGAAGTATGTTGTTACCTTTACAATATCCTCCAGTGCATATTTGCCTTCATCCACAGCGAAAAAAAAGAATTCTCGTGGCTTATGATCGATGATGTTTTGAATCACTCTACATATCAGGGGAGTACACACACACACACACACACACACACACACACACACACACACACACACACACACACACACACACACACACACACACACACACAGAATGTTGAATTAATATATATAACGATGCACAGAAAAAAGTTTCTGAAAATACCACATCATGTCAAAAAACTTTAATTTATAATCCAGAGGCATCATACCCTGCTAGGTCGTTGACGTGAATGGTGGGAACATTGTTTGTTCCAGGTATACAAACAGGAAGTCTGTCCACTTCTCCAAGCCATGCCATCTAGTGGATCAAATGGAAGATAGGCAATTTATAATAACCATCCACTATAAATGGTTCATTATTGGTTTATTATCATTGATTACTAAATGTGTTATTTACACATAATTAAGTAGGCTTGCCCCAGCTTGCCCCACTTACTGTTATGTAAGCCACATTTACTATAACGTGGGCTTGGGGTCAAAGAGACCATATGATAAATAATAATAATAATAATAATAATAATAATAACAACAATAGTAATAAATCATGTATATAACTATGACTATGAAGACTGTGAACACTCAATTCACATATTCAAGTATCAAAAGCCCACATATCGAAACCTTATTAGACATAAATTCAAGCACCTTGAAAAGGGGGTGGAAAATTCCCTCTCCCATGCCATATATCAGCCCTGATGTCACAACGTATGTTGACAGCCGAGACCTTTTCTGAGATTTAAAAAAGGGGAGAAAAAGAGAATTAATTCAAAAGGAGTGCGCTACACAGCAACTTCTTTCCAAAGGCTCTTCTTCTCTTTTCACACATTGATACATTTTGAACAGACAGAGCCTTTCATCTCAGAGTAGAGGATGAAGAAGGACAGGAATAAGCCAAGTAGCCGAACTCCATTATTTGATACTTACAGTCTTTCCCAACTTTAGCACAGTCTTCTCAAAAGCAGAGAACTCTTTGTAGTTGGCAAGGGGCCTTCTTCTCCTGAAATCATCTTCCGTCAAAGCCGCGTCATCCTGAGCAAATGGATGCGAGTTAGTGAGTGGTCAAATTACTTACGCAAACTTTCTGTTTTTTATGTGATAATTAATTTTGTCATTACCACCCTCATCTCACTTACTTCTTGTTTGGTCAAGGCCCAAGTCATAAGGGGCGTCACTAGAATAAAAATCTTGGGGAAAATGAAACTCTCAATTTGGCCATGTAGAGCTACAGGGGAAACAGAAAATTCAGTTCAAAATAGACTTCAGTTTTTCCATTCAGATAAACCCATATGTAGGCCTATTGATAAAAGAAGTCATATTGATGGAATGAATTGTGTTCATAGCAAGTGTAACGGAGGCAAGATGACCTCCGTCACACAAGCACTGAAATTCTTTCAAAAGTTACAGCAAAGGTGTGGTAATAGGCCTACCTGTGATGGCCCATGCTGCCTCTTGTAGCTCATTAGCATCTTCAGTGATGTTATACACAATAACATCGCACTCTGTCAGACGCTGAAGAAGCTCATTTTTGTCATCTGACTGTGGAATTTATGGGAAAGGCAGGACAACACAGCTTTTGGAATGCATGAATGTTAAACACCCTATTTCCCTAATTTGGGGGAGCATATAATTTCCACTGTGGAAAAAAGCATCACCCAGGCTAAATGGCAGACTTGGGCAAGATAAGAGAAGTTGTTCTTTTAACCAACGTCTTAAAATAAGGATTTCATCCATCTATCCATTCATTAATAATAATAATAATAATAAACTGGTCACGTGTCAGCCTACCCAAATGACACATGACGCACATGACACATGACGCAAACGTTGAGGCAGTTCAATTCCCTGTAATAAAACTCACTGAATATTCCTCAACCGTAAAACTTTGTTTCTCTTCATCTCCATTAGATGCAGTTCCCACAATCTGAAATGCTCGTTCTGGTGGCGCTGAGCTGCCACCCTTATCCACAGAGGAATTGTCTTCGTCTTCCTTGTCTTGGCCCTCTAAAGACTCACCAACGATACAGGTCGATAGAAACTGGCCAGGGTGAGAACAGATGTCAAGGCATATTATTGGGAATGACGAGCAATCATAATATATAATATTATACATGTAGCGACTCGTAGTATTTACCTTTCCAATGTACTTTGATGAATACGAATCTACCCTGTTAATAAATACTCGTTTTGAGCGCAAAACTCCTCTGCTTTCATTTCCAGAATAGTCGGCCATTATTTCCGTTGCTATAGCGACTAAGGTAAACATAAACATAGGTCACTGTGTGTGTAGGCAAAGAAGGTGGTCTTTGGTGTATGGTGGTCAGATAGCTGCCTGCAAGTGGTCTGTGTCTGGGAAAAAAAATCCTGGACATTTCAAGCTCAATCAACCTTTTTGCTTGTGCGCAATTGTATCATACCATTCATATCAATTGTCCAGGAAAGTTAATTAGGCTATTTTATTTATTTTTTAAACCTGGACAGGTCATTAAAGGTGCCCTATTATGCTATTTAGAATAACCTTCATTGTTAATATTTTGCTTTACTGTGGTTAGTGGAGTTAATTTTGAATGATCACTTGTTTTCATGTCCATTATTTTTTATCATTGTGTACATGCACCCTACGCCGCCTGTTTGAAACGCGTGGAAGTGCAGAATGTTAGACCCTTCAACATTCTGAAATCTCGACGCAGCATGGAGCGTTTCATCAAGCATTCTATTACTAATATTACGTCAGCAGCACAGCTGTTTTTGACCTGGAATCCAACCCTGTAGCCTATGTCTAAAGTTGACAGCCAAATAGTTCACCCAATGTCCACAATTAATCTGAAAAGGACGCATCATAAGTCCCACGTTGTTATTTGTGCACCTTGCTGTGTCATTTGCTGAAACCCAGTCCCTATCCAATGCGAGTCTTCCGTGCATGGGATTCCGTGTTTGATTTCAAAATCGCTTGGGACAATTAGGCTGCCATTAATCTGAGAAAGGGTTGAAAGTGCTGGGTACAGGCTATTGCTTCCGATTTGAGGTTTCATGAAATAATACGCATATTGCATATGATGCGTAATAACGCGATTGTGACCATAAAACAAAAAAAAAAAAAACTAATAGGCCTAGCCATCTGCGCTGTCTTGTTTATTTCTGATAGGCCTATCATGCGCTGAAGTCATCTTTATCTTAAACATTATTAACGCAATAGTAGGGGCCTGACTGGTTAACCCGCTGTCTAGTCTTGCATACTGTAGGCCTAAAGTTGAAATTATCCGCCAAGTGTAGGCCTACTGCTCGCAAACAAGTGTCGCGCTGGTCTATGTGGGAGTCTAGATCTAGGCTACTGTTGACAGGTGGAAAGTTGAAGACACAAAGAATGTTCTGGGATTGAAATCAGATCACATTCCCTTGTTAATGACAAGTTAACCTTCACAAAATAGGCTATCCAATAAGCCAATCATCTGCAATTGCTGTACACAGCTCAAAGGATAGGCCTATTTATTCAGCGAAGTTGTGGACATTTTCTTCGCTCCCGCGGCAGCCCCCATCTGGCTGTCAAAGACGCAGTCCGAAATTGAAAGAGTGCGCCCAGTAAGACAAGGGCACGACTTGTCGGACTCAAACCTATCAATTCAACGTCTGTCAGTGATATCGTGACACCCTATTTGTGATATGAACTCCGTGTTCAAATTCGTCCTGTGGTCTATTTGCAAGCCAGACTGAATAGGCTACTGAGCGCACGCGTTGTTGGCTTTTAAAAATGAGTTCCTGTTTGCTCGTTGTCTGTAGGCCTAATGCACAATGGTGATAGGCTATGCTTCATAAAAATACATTTCAAGGTATTTTCAGGTGCAAGGTTTCATTTTAGTAACTGCATTTCTATTTAGTCCCCGGAAGAAATGATGCGCCCACTGGATTGGAAGCGCAATGGGCAGTCCTCATGGATTGGTTTCATACTGGGTCTTAACGCCTAGGCATAGTCTCGGTTTCGTGTTTTTTTTGTTCGCATTTACCGACAGGACAGGATTTTTTTTATATAACAATAGGCCCTATCCGTTTCAGTTTCATTATTTTTGGAAAGCCGCCCGACGACTCGACCAGTTTTAAACGACGTCAAGCCAATATCCACGTTGCTCTTGCAGATATGATGAACAAAACTGCGTTGCATTTTAATTACTGAATTGTAGCCTACGCATAGCCTATACTAACTGGCTAATCCTTGCCAACATTGCTGATGCAAACGGCTGCTGGTCATGTCGTGATACCTATTTGGATAACATCAGCGCACGTCTTCTAATTAATGTTATGCTTCAAGCGGCAATACAAGTGTAGGGTTTTCACATCTTACCAAACAAAAGTTAGTCTTGCCAACAGCATATGCAAAAGGCCCTGAAGCGAATAGAGAGAGAAAAGGAGAAATTCGTGTCTTTCACCCACTTGGAAGGGTTTTGGATTCTCAGTGCGCAACTGCGTTAACGCGTTCTGCCTGTTTTCGACCTTCCTCATTCAACTGTTTCTGACCCGTTAGCCATAGGCCTACCAACCGGTATTTTATCAATGTAAAATGCAGCTTTAATATCACAATGAAACAAAAATATATAACTTGGGCCACAGGTGAGTGTAGCCTCCAGTCTAGACCGATGCTGTAGCCTATTGACGGAGCCGATTTATGAATTGGAAAAAAAAAAAAAAACATGCGTAGACTAATGGAATAAACTTGTGGATGGCGAAATCCTACACTATCCTTGTAGGCTACACTATTTACACTATTTTGTACACTGAGTGGTGTATTCACAAATAGGATAGCCTACATCTCATCACAATACTGTCAAATTCAGATAGGCCTAGGCTATGTGGCTGCGATGAACAAATGAATGCGCATTAGGTCTACTGTCTCTGCAATTAATAAATGGTCTGTGACATCGTCAACACTCCATCCCATAAGCAGCAATGTTAGGTACAGCATGACGTAGACCCGTACCGGAAACAAAATAGAATGTTGAAAACCCAACCACGCGTTCTCTGACAGTTGAGAAATAGCGTTCCTGCGGCAGAGAAATTCTCCCCCAAGAGGCCAATTTGTGAAATGCAGCTTTCACCAAGCTTTTACATACAACAGATGCTGTGTAACCCAATAAATGGGTAGTGGACATGAAAAAGCATAATAGAATCCTGGGTTAACTGGCTAAAATTCATGGACAAATAGTCTACTAGTTCTACAATTATAAGTTTATTGGATGACCTCTGTGTTCAGTTAAGACTTGGCAGACTGGGTGTTTTACTTGAAAAAAGTTTACTTGAAAAGTGTGGAACATTGTGCAGTGTTGATGTCAGGTACATAGACAGCTGACATCACTAGAAAACTGCTAGAAATTATTTTTTTTGTTAAGCACATAATTGTACATCCATGCACAGTTTTGATGCCCTCCTTGAAAATCTACATTTAATTGCAAATAGCCAGGAAAATAAAGAGAAGGCGCTGAATGAGTGTGTCCAAACTTTTGTCCTGTACTGTAGGCCTATGGAAAGTGCAATTTTCCCAGTGATGAACACTTGATGGCGGTAAAAATCAGTGAAAAATGTAACATTTGTGAACGGGAAGCATGAATTCTGGAAAGAAACTGCTAAAAATACGACAAAGTGCACCTTTAGAGGCAGGGCAGGCAGAGAGCATGCAATAGGCCCAGCAAATGCCATTGGACCTAGCACATCTTTGGTGTAAGACAAGAGCTTGCACTGAACTGCTGCAATCCTCATGCAACAAATAGACTCAGGGTATGTTCAAACTTTTTCAGAATTTATTTAAAAAATAGTATTTCCCACATAACAATTAAAAAAATGTGTAAAAATGCAGTTATCAGGCAACATATACAAAAGAAACCATAGAGCATGTCACAAAAGCCAAGAATTTCCCAAAATGTTTACTCTGCATTTTAAACAATTTAATCACTTTCATACAGCATAATAATCTCATTATTGCACCTGATTAAAAACCCACATGGCTAGAAAGTAATCCATGTGTCCTTCCATTCTTATCTGGATAGAGTACAGAAAACTAAAAATCACAGTTTTTGCTTTGAGAAATTTTAAGAACATTCAAATTCCGCTGATAATCACCAGATGATATCAATTAGTCTGCCAGCACTTGGAAGTTGTCAAATTGGGCATATTCAAAAGACGCTGTTCCAATGGCAGCCCATCCATTCTTTGGGTTCAGAATCACAGCATCCTTCCACAGTGGGTATCCATTCAACTCTCCATAAGCCCACGGGCCCTGTAGGAAAACACAGCAGTTTCCTTCGGAATTAACACACTCTCTCTAACTATTACCTCTTCAGACACTTCATTTTATTATTTCATTTTCAGCAATTGGAATCTGAAGAGTGCAATCCATCCACCGCTTTCCTCCAGACAGTCATTTTAGAACAAAGTGGAAACAGAGAGCAGAATCCAATTCTGAATAAAACACAATTCCGCTTTGAAAACATCATGTAAACACTTCAGAATTCAGAATGAACCCATTTAAGCCCAAGTCATTTAAAAAAGCCTGCTAAATGCTTAAGCTCTCTTTACGAAAAGGTGCCCTTAGCTTATAAAACCCTAAATATCTCATGATCCGAAGCTTCAGAAGCTAAGACCCTCATTGTGCATTAGAAGGTGTTCATTCAGCTCGAACATACCCACATTTTTAATTAAAAACTCAAATCTCATGAGCCTGAGTGCTTCATCTATGCAGCTCCAGACGCCTTTGTCGATGCATATACGCAGCATCCAGCATTAATGGGTCTAATGCAATGTAAACTTGTCAAAAGTTCTGAATTATTCATTCGGAATATAAAACATTGTATGAATGAGGCCAGTGTCTGATTATATTGACCATTACCTTGATTGACAGAGCTAGTGTGTGCCATTTCCCTGCAGTGGTTCCAGATAGGCCTTCAGCCCGTACCGTCTTCCCTCCTGGAAATAAAGTAGCATATGCTGTAGCTTTAAACCGTGCAGTCAGATTACTTAAAGGGACACAAAGTAGTTTTCATCTTTAGTCATCATTCTACTGGTTGGAATCTGAGTTGGTAGGTTACAGTTATGGCAAAGTGAATCCAGAAAGAAGTTGATGAACCCATGAAATGTCTGACATGGTAGCTAATATACTGTATGATATAGTGAAAAATATATACTTGTTGATTTAAATCAGGGATGTCAAACTTGAATATGACATTTGACTTGAACATGACATTTGATGGGGCAGAGGCCAAGGTAGCTAATACTCAATCTCCCACTCATACAACATAATATGTTCAGGCACATTTAAGCTACCATATGTGCTTGAAAAAAATGTGCTATTTCAGCCGATCTCATAAAAATAAACACTGAGTTTGCCCCGCGACTTCATCCCAGATTTTGTCCCTCTCTGAATTTGAGTATGGCATCCCTGCTGGACATGTTAGCGCTTGAATGTACTGTCAAGGGCAGCCGTGGCCTAATGGTTAAGGAGATGGGCTTCAGATCAGGAGGTTGCTGGTTAAAATCCCACCCTTCCACTCCCTACCGCAAACCATGGCTGAGGTGCCCTTGAGCAAAGCACCTAACCCCACAT
The DNA here is from genome assembly GCF_034702125.1 of Engraulis encrasicolus. Classification (NCBI taxonomy): domain Eukaryota; kingdom Metazoa; phylum Chordata; class Actinopteri; order Clupeiformes; family Engraulidae; genus Engraulis; species Engraulis encrasicolus. The sequence continues at coordinate 2,128,668 of NC_085874.1, forward strand.
TGCTCCAGGGACTGTAACTAATACCCTGTAAGTCACTTTGGATAAAAGAGTCAGCTCAGTGTGATGCAATGTAATGCAATATCACAATAAAAGTGGTACCAACCAATATCATTGGTCACTTTGTAGGTTCCGTTGGCGAAGACCCAGAAGAAGACTCCTGTCGCCTGCCTCACCTCCTCCCCTCCCTTGTCCACTCTCGCCGCTATGAACACACCTCCCGTGTTCGCGGTTTCAATAAAGACGTCACATGTCACAGTTACGTCTTTCCTAAAAAAAAAAACAGACAAAAAAAGAGGTGGCTACATGAAGAACACAACGCTTAATCTTGTGAGAGAAATAGTTAATGTAAAGCAGAAATGGAAGGCAACAATAGACATTGGCCCCCATGACTGATCATAAAGACTGATAAGTCTAAGAAAATGGTATGACTGGCACATGACACTTCATGAAGTCCAGAGTGCTTTGACTGACTGTGTGAAAGCCATTCCAGACAAACTCGTGATGGTGATGAGCAGTGAAACATGTGATGGTGATGTGATGTGACATTTTTTGATGAGTCATATCATCTTACAATCTATGGACTACTAATTTGTGCACAAGTGGCAAATAAAAAATACTTTGGCTGACATGTACTATATATTGCAATTATCTAGTCAAAATGGCATACCAGTTGTGATCTCCAATGATGCTGATAGTCTGGTCTGCATCACTGGCCCAGGCTATGGGGCGATGAGTGACCACCTGTCTCAGGGTGAAGACGTGAGGCCCGGGGTCCGTCAGGTTTTGGAAGTACTCAAACACTCCAGTCTGGTCAGCAAAGTACGGCGCCTCATCAAAGGCAGGATTACCTAAAGACCAGAGAGCGAGATTTATAGTTTTACATACTGTATGTTTGTAGTGCATGGTGATGTACACAATGGGCGTGCGTTTATTTTAACTCTACCATTTTAGCTTGAGATCTTTTTTTTATCCACAATTTTTTCTTGCTCCAAAGGACCTCTCGTTAGACTTTGCACAGTTCCCACACACAGACCACTAGTCTAACCTTTTGGTTATTACAATGAAGCATCTACTGTGTGAAAAAGTTTTCCCCTCTCTTTCCAGAGAAAGAAGTTTGTAGTATTTTTTCCATCTGTGTCAAATAAAACATGGCTCAATAGGAGACGAAGGGGATCCTTACGGACATTGAAGTCATCGAGGTACTTCTTGGGGAAAGGGGAAGAATTGGGAGGGTCAGTGTAGTGGCCCTTTTGTCCAGTTGTGAGCGTGGTCAAGGTGTAAACTTCATCCACTCCAAGGTTTAAGGTGAAGAATCCAGCTTCAACCTATGGGATGAGGCAGCACATTGAATAGTAGACCAATTGAATATGATGTCTGAAGGAGTAAGCACACTCCGTGCACTTTAAGAAATTAAATGCTCAACTTAATACAGCACTGAGAGCGCAATGGATAAGATGTCTCTAAAGATTTTAATTATTTTATGTTGTTCTTTCTTTGTGTGTGTATTGTTTCTGTTTGATTGTCCTGGTCTGTCTTGGTGTGTTTTTTGTAATATCTGTAATATGTGGATTTAGACAAGTATCTGGCGAATAAACGGAATTTAATTGAAAAGTGAATTGTTTATTTTGGATGGTATTATCCGTATGCCATAGTAAACAAGAAAAACAAACACAACAACAAGGCACCAACCTTGACGGTTTCCAGCTTCTTGAAGAGGGAATGCTTTGATTGGTCGAAATCCAATTTAGAGTGCCACACCTGAAGCTCCGTGACTGTCGACTAAAGCAAGCCAAGAAAACGCACATGGTAATATTCATTTAGTAAGTGGTAACATAATATTTTATTTGTTTTGGTGAACCAATAACACCAGCATTTATAAACGCATATTCATTGAACAGTTCCATGAATTGCATATGGTGTGCAAATTGACAAATGTGTAAAGAATGAACACCTGTTATGAGACTGTTTCACTTACAAAAGATCCCTTGAGAATAAAAGTAGCATTCTGAGGGGTCACAGAGTAAGGTGGAAGTGCAGGTCGGACACATATGGAATGATCATGAGTCTGGAATACAAGAAAACAACAGCATTTATTCAAAATAAAAACAAGAATGTTGGTGCACCATGACTCAGTGGGCTAAGGTACCATAAAGCCAGTGACCAGGGTTCCATTACCCTCAAGGTAATTTCCCCATTCCCTCTCCGTCTAGCTCTCCCACTCATTTCCTGTCACCATCTTTGACCATCCTACCTAAATAAAGGCAAAAAGCCCAAAGCAAATATAAAAAACAGGAATGACTAGAAATGCACTCAGACCCGCTGATGTGTATTATATGTATTAGTAATACACAGCAGTGGTTACACCCTATACTCCCCCGCCCCAACTATTTCTGCCTTGTTTTATGGAGTTAGAAATGGTGAAGAATCTTTTAAAATATTGCTGGTTCCGGATCGTGATCCTGATCACCACCTAAACTTAATCACTTGTTCCTTTTGTCATTTCTAACAACTCCAGAAAATCATCAAAATCCATACAGAACTTTTCAAGTCATCCTGCTGACAGACAGGCAAACAAATAAACAAACAGACAGACAGACAGACAGACAGACAGACAGACAGACCAACGCAACCAAAAAGCATAACCTCCTTTGCGGCAGTAATAATCAGTTAAATCCACAAGGACAGCTATGCAGCGTTCACCTCATGACACTAACCATAGTTTCAATGACAACGGTGAGATTCCCTTTGCCATCTGTCAGAGCTACGTAGGAGCCGCCGTGAGTGAGATGCCCAACAGTCTGGAGATACCGCCATCCGGGCTGTGCAAACTGGGTGGTGTGAGCTGTGATGTGAAGACAAATTAGTTGTCCCCTTTTCAAAACATTCTTTGCCAATTACACTGAAGAATGAAGTCAGATTTAAGGATACATTCAAATTCAAGAATAAATTAAGATTCAAGAATACATTTCAGATTTCAAAAAAAGAAAGAAACAAAAGAAGAAAAAAAAGGAAGACAATAAAACGGTCAGTCATGGCCCAATAAGGAATTAGCCCTGAAATATTGCAGGTTCAAATCCCATATCGTCCTGAGCAAGGCACCTAACCACACATTGCTCCAATGACTCGAACCTCATACTTTTCAACCCCATTACATACTGTATGTAACCAATGTCATGTCCTTGAATAATTAAATAGCTTTGGATAAAAGTGTCAGCAATGTGTAATGTGGTGGAAAAAAACATACATAACAAATAAAGAAATAAGAGACCTGTAATCCATATAGGTGACTGCACCACATAGTTCCCACTCCATGGCTCCTCAGCGGTCATCAGGCCGTCTCCACCGAAGGAGAGGTCCCTGTAGTAACTAGCCACCAGGTTCCAGGAGATGGTGCTGAAATGACGCAGGCACACACAATGGTGAACATGACTTGTATACAAGGTGTGCACAATGAATAGAAACTTAAACATCATTGGACAGTGGGTGATTATTAAAATGCATGACGCCTTTTGACCAGACAGCAATGTTGGACACAGAGGGCATACCGTGTCATGTCTGACATGGTGACCTAGACCCTGCCCAAAACCTAACTGTCAGTAAAGTCATATTGTCCCGAGGGCATGGTTTTGAGTGCAGCGGCAGTTTTAGAAACCAAATGCATACTCTTGGCATCAAATATTGCCAATGAGCCGAAAATCGCCGAAAATGTATACTATGTACGATGTAGCAGTGGTGGGGTTTCTGTGAGGCCACGTACGAAGTCATTCTGCCGTTGACATAGTTCTGGTTGAGGATGCGGGCCCAGCAGCCTCCACCGACAGCATTGTTGAAGGTGCTGTAATCCTCCGAGGACCACAGAGTCTTCCGGGTGGACAGGGCCACTGGGGTGGTGTTGGTCCCCGGATAGTGCACACTGAAAGGAGGAACGAAATCCGAATCAGTAAGAGTAATTCATTTGTCACATACAACCGTAATCTTGCACACTAGCTTTGCAGTCTGACAGTCTGGTGAACGCCATAGCGCAGAAAACTAACAAACAAATAGAGAAATTGTTTCAGTCATGCGTCCACCATCAGATTAAATATTCCTAAGGCATAGGTGGTCTTATTGAAAGTCCATTTTTGATGTGCTTTTTAAGTTAAGTGATTTAGGTATTATAAAATGATATTCTACGTAGTCAATGATAACAAAAACACTTCTCTGTAATAAAGCTTTGGTTGTAGTGTTCACAGGGCTTATTCAGTGATAACCCTTATAATGTCACTATTGTTACCCAAGACTGAGCAAACTACTTCTCAAAGATGTCAACATTTGTTAATAATAATCAGAACAGTACTCTTCTGATGATGTAGAGAATACTTGCCTAAAGATCTCGACAGCAACAGTAAAATGGTGTAGTCATGATGGTGCCATCAGTGCTTACCCAATGATTTCAACTGCTCCATTCAGGTGGGGATCCTTTGCCATGGCGTCTGAGATGTCCCAGTTCCCGTCAGCTGCGATGATGGCCACATCGGGAAGGCCGGCCTTATCTAAAGTGCTTCTTAAAACCTACAGAAAGAGGATCGAAGAAGAAGAAGACGTTTCAAACAATAAAATGTTAAAAATGTGGTAAAAATCAGTTCACTCCTCAATGGTGGCGCAAGCTACCATTGCCTTAACAGTAGTCCATATCAACCTAACATTGTTTTAAACTAACAAATCAAACGTCACTAACCAACACTATCCGGCAGCCTACATCGTTTACTCTCTGCATTCTTCAGTAGCTTGAGCATATCCTCTTTTGATAGTTGACACAGACACGTTTTGCAAATGTATTGTAATGCACAATATCTTACCTTAATGTAATTGGCATCAAATTTTCTTTCATTCCATATCTAGAAAAAGAGAACAGCTTACGTTAGTCATGGTTAAGTTAGCCATGGCCTCAGTGGTACCATGACCTAATGGTTAGGAATGCATTTAGGAATCATCGATTTGCAGGTCCACATCCCATTCTAAGCATCAGGTAATGGCTGACTGAACCTCACATGGCTCCTGCTATGACTGTAACCACTTCCCTGTAATAACCATAAATTGCTTTGGATAAACACCAGATTACATTACATAACTTACAGGTATTTCAAGTACAGGGTACTGGTTACTAACCTGACTCTCGCGCCCTGTGCGAGCTCACGAAGTGTAACGAAGATGCACAAAGCACTAGGGGTCTCGCGAGAGCCAGGCTAATGGTTACAGTCCCAGGAGCAGTGTGGGGTTAGGTCCCTTGCTCAATGGCACCTCAGCCATGGATTGCCGTAGGGAGTGGAAGGGTGGGAATAGAACCTACAACCCTCTGGTCTAAAGCCCATCTCCTTAACCCCTAGGCCAAGGCTGCCACATAAACAAGAGCAATGTACCGTAATGTACATTGGTAAAATGAACTATTAATACGGTGCACATCAACGCAACAATCCAAACCATTTGTTAAATGACACACACATCACATACCCCAATATATTCAATGTCTAGGCCATGATATTGCTTTGCTCCAATGATCCAGGACACCACATAGCTGGCAGTGACTTCAGGAATATGGTACGGTGTACTTTGGCCTTTTCCAAGCCAATAAGGAAATGCCCATGGAAGACCTGCAGACAAAGAAAACAGACATTTCAACTATGATACCAGAAGATGACTGACAGACAGACAGACAGACAGACAGAAAGACAGACAGACAGACAGACAGACAGACAGACAGACAGACAGTCACCCCTCCTCGTGTGAAAACCAACCACGAGGCTATGAGGTATAGAAACATTAGTCATGTTAATGACACATATTTGCAAACTGTCGGGGGCAGATCCCTATTTTGAACCCATCTACAAGCTTATTAAACTAGCCCCACCTGCCAGCGGCCAAAATATTTTTTTGCCTGCGATTGGGTCTAGCCTTGGATGATGCCCAATGCCCTGAAACTAGCTATCCAATCACAACGCAGGAGAGATTTGTTTTGATTTGTTTTTAATCTTTGCATGCAAAGCAGACGGAATTTTGAACCCATCTACAAGCTTATTAAATTAGCCCCACCTGCCAGCGGACAAAATTATTTTTTGCCTAGCCTTGGACGATGCCCAAGGCCCTGAAACTAGCTGGCCAATCACAACGCAGGAGAGATTTGTTTTGATTTGTTTTTAATCTTTGCATGCAAAGCAGACGGAATTTTGAGGGAGTGATGACAAAGCGTTGGTCAATAGGCACAGACACAATTTGAAAAACAACGGGTTGTTCCCATCAACAATCTTCCGATGTCTCATTGATCAGGGCCAGACTAAATATTCACATTAATCTCACATTTAGTCTGGCTTGCCAGGCTACCCATCTACAGGAATAATAATACCTTGCTCTACGTATGTAAAAAGCCTACATTTATGAAAAGACTCGCTGCTTTACTAATAAGAAAGTATGATGTCGACTTTGGACATATTGAGACATAACTAAATGCATTTGAATTTGACTGCATTCACCAGCCGAGCGTTCTAATGTAAGAATTTACTTTGTTTAGCGAATTGAACACACTTGATAGTAGGGCCACTGACAGATTTGACTGGACCCAGGACAAAATCATCTGAAAGGGCCCCCCTCTCAAGTCATACAATCTTGTGAAGACCCAATTCTGGGCCCCCTCTCCCAGGTCCCAGGACAACATACAGGGTGCATCCCAATATGTGACCTTGCCTCCTCCACTTGTGCTTGTCTCCTCGTCCCGCCTCCTGGCCCCTCCTCCGTGGAGAAAACGATAAAGTTTCCCAGCTGTCAGCCTAGCCACAACAACTTTTGAGGGACTGTTTTTCATTCACCATAACAATTGCACACGAGAAAAAGACTCTACAATTGAGCTTTTGCAAGATATTGAAATATAATGCTGTTGTCAGTGATGTCATCATGACGAGAAGCGAGTGGAGGAGGCAAGGTCCCATATTAAGATGCACTCACAGTACCAATGAGTGTGATGTCCGGGTTCCTCTTCTTGGCTTCCTTCATGAGCCACCACTCGTAGCCTCGGAAGTAATTCTCATCACCTTCATAGTGCATATGGGAGGGCTCTGTCCCATCTGAAACACAACAGGGCAACATAGAGGCAGAGTGCCAGTGAATGACTACATCACTGATCTGAACAGGAAGAAGGGAGAACAATAGACTATTGACAGTTCACTTCATTACACTTTCCCCTCTTGTCCAAGATACTTTTTACTATATGATTGATTGTTTACATGTATTGCCATTTCAGCAGCTATGGCTATATCATGGCCTCTACAGAGAGAGAAAACATAGCACATTTACAAACCTAACAATAATATAAAGAGATTTTTTAACATTTTTATTTAGCATCAATACATACTAAAAAGCTTAAAACATTATAACACGGGCAACTCCATGTTGGCATTATAGTCAGTCAGTTGAGAAAGCTGTCAAAGCTCTTAAAATAGGGCCAACCAGTTATTTCAGTTCAGCTGTCATGACTCGACCTACCAGTGGTCTGTGCATCTCCTCCTATCTCAACTTTCAAAATCTGCAAAGAGGCTCCGAAGTTTGGCTGGAAAACAACGCAGGGCGCATGAAACGAAATTTGACCAATTGCAAGCTGTTATAAAACAACATGAATGTTTGTGTAAGAACAAGCCTACCTTGAATAAGTAGTCCAGTATTTGGCTGCGAAATGGTTCCTCATAGTTGATCAAAAGTCGAGACGTAGCCTATGGAGAGAATAGATTACGGACGTCAGATTTGATACATGCATTGCAACGGGTTTAAAGACATTTACGCACAAAAACTTTACCCCTCCTCCGCTCAATCCACCGATTCCGTCAAATCTTCTCCCAAGTCCAACTAGATCATCTATAACGTAAAACTTTGCACGTGTGCACATGCAAAACGCCAGTAAAACAAGGGTTATACGAAAGCAGGAAGCCATATGGAAAGCGATGCAGCAGCGTGAGGCATTTCAGAGCGAATACAAAACAGTGGAATTGGCTTTTTAAAAGACTGAAAATGAGAATTTAAGAAGTATAGTTTCACGCCCCCACAGTCATGTTACCACAATACGAATGTCATATGATCGAGCAATGAACTTCCTTGTTTGGGTGATAGTGTTCAACGGCGTCAGAGTTGGGTCAAACCTGTCCAACACAGTTTTACGCAACTGCACCACAACAACCGTCGTGCGCCCCGCAGCCAATCCTCGCATCTTCTTTTTTAGTCCATTTTAGAGACACTGGATTGTTTCTTGTAGGCTGCAAGCTCATATAATATTGAAACTTCCGCCTTTCTGTAGGACTGCAGTGTTTTCCGAAACATTGTGGGCAGCTGTGTAATGGTTGTGTGTAGGGTGACCACCTGCTAATAAATCCAAGGGGGGACAAGGGGTATGCTTCTGAGGGACAATGTGGGACAGACCCTGGCGTGCATGCGCACTCAAGCGCCACCAACATTTTTTTTTAATAATTGTTATTAATAGTTTATTATTATTATTATTATTATTATTATTATTATTTCATTTATTTTTTTCATAGCGACCCTAACCCCCCCATCCGTGTCTTGTGGCCTTATATGTAGGCCTAACTATAACTATTAACCTAAACATTGTGGATATGGCCATTACATTAGGGCCTATAATATCATGCAACCAATGTGTATTTTTTTCCTTCTAAATACTGCAAATATAAAATAGCCAATAGATACAATGTCATCATGAGCCTATAGGCTATAAATCAATCAATAAATAGGCAACACTATTTAGACCATTTTAGACAACTTTAGACCTCCATCTGAAACAATAAGTGAACAATTTCAATCTCTTGTGCATCAGTGCAGTTTTGCCAAATTGGTAGCTCATGAGGACGCATAGGCTACTTTGTACACTTTTGAGGACTTGTAGCCTACATTTTAAAATAGCCTGATAATTGACATCACAGCATTTGGGGGAAACACTTCAACATTTGGATGTATAATTCTTAGCTGACAATTCCTGCTCTTAAGTTTATTCTGTGATGAAAGGAGAGTTCGTCATGGATGCAGCAGGGTGGCACATAGTTGAAATATGTAGGCTAGTTGAAAATAGTCCTCTACTGTGAATTAGGCCTAGGCCTAACCTGGCTACTGTACCCCGCGACGCTCTTCATTAGCTTACTGGTAGGCTATGCCCACAAGTAGGCTATTTTTTCATAACGCGCAGTCCCGTTTTCCCCTGAAGTCGTTCTAAAATATCGACAGAGATTTATGAGTGTCGCGGCAATGATATAAGCCACTGGCTTATAAGACGCTCTGGCAGTTTTTCCACAATATTTTATGATTACAATATGTCATAATATATGTCATATAATATGTCAATATGTCATACAATATGTCATTTAATGATTGATTCCCCCAAATGGTATTTTCGTTTGACAATTTTATAGAGAAGTGTAGACAAGAGGAAATTAATGTAATATTTTAGTTGACTGAAATTATTTTAGATTTCGTCGACTAAAATTGTATGAATTTTAGTCGACTAAAACTAGACTAAAATAAAAATTATTTAGATGACTAAATTGTGACTAAAACTAAAATTAGATTTTCGTCAAGAGACTAAAACTAAAACTAAATTAAACATTCCTGTCAAAATTAACACTGCCACCACACATGCTAGTAGTAGTAGAGTAGTAGAGAAACTTTATTGATCCCCAGGGGGAAATTCAGGTGTCAAGTAGCTACATAAAAACAAACACAGACACAGACACACACAGACACAGACACACACACACACACACACACACACACACACACACACACACACACACACACACACACACACACACATGCCAAGAGGCTCCAGATCTGGGCCAGCTCTGGCATCTCAGGCAGTCCAATCCCCAATAATGATGTCCTTCTTAGTGTCCTTCTGTATACTGTTAAACAGTTGAATGGCCCAAGGGACAAAGGACCTCCTTAGCCTGTCTGTCCTGCAGGTGAAAGCACGGAGTCTGTGACTGAACAGACTCAGTTGGTTAGTGAAGGTGGCGTTAAGGGGGTGATGCTGATTGTCCATAATAGAGTCCAGTCTGCTCAGTGTTCTGCTCTCAGCTGAGGTGAGTGACTGCAGCTCCATGCCCACCACTGACCCCGCCTTCCTCACCAGTCTGTCAAGGCGTCCAGCATCTCTCCTCCTAATGCTTCCACCCCAGCAAGTCACAGCGTAGAAGAGCACACTGGCCATGACAGACTGGTAGAACATGAGCAGAAGTTGGCTGCAGACATTGAAGGACCTCAGCCTTCTGAGGAAATAGAGCCTGCGTTGGCCTTTCCTGTAAAGTGCATCATAATTTGTGGACCAGTCCAGCTTATTGTCAAGATGCACTCCTAAGTACTTGTAAGTACAGACAGTCTCCACATTCTCTCCCCCAATCGAAACAGGCACCAAGGGCTTGACACCATCTAAAGCAAATTTGTTTATCTTGGTCTCTTCAGACCACGCAACATGGTTCCAGTGATCCATATCCTTGGTCTGTTCATCCCTCTTAAGACCAAGATAAACAAATTCACTTTAGATGGTGTCAAGCATGTGTCAAGCTAGCAGTTAACATCGACTCCTATTAGACCAGTTAGCCGCCAGCTGGTCTCATAGGACTCAATGTTAACTGCACTGTCATACTCAGAGAACGGTAGAAAGTACAGGAGAAAGGTAAAACTCAATTATTTTACTTAAGGGGAGGTGCAATATGAGCTTATTTACAAAAATGGGATAGTATCACTTTAACGTTCAAAATAGTGCAATTGTCCTTTAAAATGGCCGCTGAGTGTACGTATAGCAAGTACATGTCACTCAAAACGATCTGCTGCTCACAGATCATAAATCTGTTCAAGTTTGGAGTTTTACGGAGAATTAGAAAGGAGCAATTTATTTATTAAGACACAGTGATGCACGATGTACACACAAACTACACCAGGCATTTTTTTCAAAGTACTAAAGAGCAAAAATATCTTTATTATC
>NC_085874.1:2139775-2149775 GCF_034702125.1 Engraulis encrasicolus
AGTCCGCACACGGCGGCCATCTTACCACAGCAACTGGCGCACCTCTCTGCATTGAGTTGGTAGTAATGTATTCACCAAATGACTGTAATTTCGTCAAATTTCAATCGATTTTTAAAGGTTTTGGTTGTTATACGGTATAAACAAACTGAAGTAGCCTATGTAAGCTATTCATGATTCTGCGTTGTGATTAATATTTATATTACATTAATTACATTTGGCATATCTCAGCATAGCCCTAGCCTCCATGCAATTAAATAGATCCCGTAAATAAACGTACGACATATCATTGGTTCTTCTAAAAAAAAGCCCCACTTGCCGTAGGCCTGCATCTCTTCCAGCAAGTCGTCTCTGTCCATACAATTAATTGGCCCACCCGTGGCATTGTGTTGGTAGAGTGATGTGCTTACCAGATGACCGTATGTCCTCCAACGTTAGTGGATAGGCTACAAACAGTTTTGTTTGATACATAGAAAACAAACGGAAGTAGACATTAAAAATACTGCGTAGTGAGTGATAATTTGACATTTGAATAATGATTTGAAAAAGTACCAGGATTTCAAATTAATAAAGTTAATGACAAATTACCAGACATTATTAGTAGGCCTAGCCTACATTAACCATTAGTAGGCCATCACGCCATTTCAGCATCACGTGCATGAATCCAAACATCGTCAAGTAATATGCCTAATAAATAGGCCTACCGCTAGCCCAAATAAAACCACCTCTGCCAGCACGCATTAGCTCCAGGCCAAAACTCAAGTCTGTCACCTTGTGGATACAAGAGGGAATCACAATTCATAAACGTGTCACGGACGGATAGACATTATCTTAATTAATTAACTTAATTAAGTGCACTGTTAGAAAACGTTGTACTTTACTTAGTATTTTACCATTCTGGTTACACTTATCTCACTACAGTGCTGAATCGTATTGCATGCTTTTACTTCAATGTATTGTCAATGTGCCGGATGTGCTACAAAAAGGTTTCACCTTACATTTTAAGTCTTCTTATATTTGTCCCCTCTCTCCTCTTAATAACAATAGTCCAGGTGTATGCTTGTGATATGGGCACCACTTAAAATACAGGTAATACAATTATTTATAAATAAAGTATAGGGCTAGGCCATGATTTGAGGTGCCCCAGACCATGTCATAACAGCAGGCATACCTCTCAATCCTTTTTCCAGAGCCTATGTTAGGCCTACAACATTAGTCACCACCCAAAATGGCTTGTAGATGTTAAGTCTTACTATCCAAACACACACACATAATGGGTCAAAGTGGCTAGTGAGTTTGGGCTTTTCTACTAGCCAAACTTAAATTTCACCAGCATTTGGCCAGTTGGCTTGTTTATTAATTTAGAGACCTGCATATTACTAAAATGTACAGCTTCAGTCAGGGATGTCAAACTCAGGCCTGCGGGCCAAATTTGATGGGAATGAGTAATTTGCGTGTGTACTGTAGGCTATACTTTCACCCCCCCCCCCCCCCCCCCCCCCCGCCCCAACACACACACCCTACCCCCACCCCCATGCCTCTCCATGCAGAATGTGGAAATAAAATATAATATAGCCTACATAAGCAGGCCTACCTTAATGGTGTCACACAAATTTCCCAACTGGATCATTTTCTCTCTACCAATAGAAAATCATCAAGACCGCAGTTCTTGCTACATTATTACTGCAATAGCCTATACAGTGTTACTGAATTAGTGCACTACACCTAGGCCTACATTATTTTTGGACAATTATTTTGGTCATATACTGAAAGAGAGCTTAGCTTGTACTATTTCGAATGATATACTGTACATGTCAAGTCGGTGTCATGTACGTTTCATCAGTAAGGAAGCAGAGAAGTATAGGTGTTGTAGCCTGACTAACAATACACATTTATGTAGGCTATCTTGAACTGTAGACAATTTGTCACATTCAATTCATGAAATCAATATAGCCCATACATTTGTATTGGCTGTTTAGCAATAGATATACAATATGCATGATTTCTAACTGCATTTACTATATTAGTTAGTTAGTCTACCCCTGCCAAATTGCCTTTGGTTGTACCAAACACTTGCATATAGGCTACTATTCACCCCCATACCTATCAATATTAATTTCAATTATCTTTTCCATTTATCATCACCATCAATTTCTGAGTATGCCTTCTGAAAATGTTTAGGAAATCTACATTTTCCATGCTTCCATACCTTTCTCTACTTGGGCAGACCAGTAGATGTTGGTTTATTCCAGTAAATATTCATGAAAACAAATACATCATGATCAATGGACATCCCTAAATTCAAAACCCTGGCTACGGCCTTGGCTGGACTAAAGGAGCAGTCCGATAGCCCAATGCTACCGATACTGTATGAGGCTTTGGCAGAGATGTCAAAAGTAAAAGTAAAAGTACTTTTGTGGTGTAATTACAACACTAGCACATGGCATTACATAGCTGTTACACCATTTACCCCATTGTACCTAATGAGATAGATAGACTGTTGTTACTGAAAACACTGAAAACCTAACAAGGACTGTTGTATAACTGGGGGCTTAGCCCGTTATAGATAAAGAATACTCCGGAGGCGGTTTCACATGCGTGCATACTTTACTGGGTAACTTAACTAACTGGTGTGTTACATTCATATGCGTCCGTGTGACCCCAAGGGGCACGTCAATCATTCCACGTACACAACACCTCCCCCTCTTAGATAGAAATCTCATCAACAAATAACCTTTAAGGGAGTACTTCAGATTTACTGGAATCTCATTGTATAACCCCAATTTAAACTCATTCATGTTAAAGTTAACTTCATAACTTCATACCAACAGCATATTCTTTAAACTCATATAACATGAACATCATGTCTCTTACTTACTTTTCTCAAGACATTGTCATTAACATAAATGCAACATAAACACAATGCATTTAACATTCTTTTTCATTGACCACAAAGAACATTTTCTCTTAACCCCTTTCTTTCCCCTCTTCTTTTTTTTTTTTCGTTTTTTTTTTGTTTCAAAGTTCCCCCTTTTTCCCAAAAGTCCCCCCCTTCTTCTTCTTCTTCTGTTTCTTCACAAATCCAACCGAACCGGAGGACGGGAGACTCGGCCTGAGGATGTAACGTAGTGTGTGTTATCTGAATGGGGTGTGTTCTGGTCTTGTGGTGCGTGAGTGGGTGTAGGTGTGTTTGTTATGACTGGCTCTGTGTCTGTGACAGGTGTGTGTGTCTGTGTTACCTGTGTTTGTGGATGTGGCTGTTGAAGAGCACGCAAGTGCGTGCGATTTCTCCTCATCAGTCCCGCATCAGTCCGTACAATGTAGGACCGAGGTGTTGGGGCTGGTTGCACCACTGTACCTTTCACCTCTTCTCTCTGGAGCCACACCGCTTGACCAGGACGAAGTGTTGGTAAGGCACGGGTCTGGTAGCGCCGATTGTAGTTGCGCCGTTGGTTCTCCTTTGCCCGTTTCTCTGCTGCTCTGACGCCTTTGATGTTTGGCCAGCGCGGCTGCAGGTGCACTGGAAGCTGGGGAATGGTCGTGCGTAGCTGTCTCCCCATCAGGAGCTGGGCTGGGGAATAGCCATTCTCCAGCGGAGTAGCCCGGTAAGTCATCAAGGCTTTTGTTTTCTCACCTCCTCCCTTCCACAGTCCTTTTACAGTCGCCACTGCACGCTCTGCCTCCCCGTTCGCCTGGGGGTATCTCGGGCTGCTGGTGAGATGGGTGAACCCATACTCCTTGGCAAAGTCTTTGAAGAGCCCACAGCTATACTGTGAGCCGTTGTCGGAGACAACCGTCTGTGGGACTCCGTGACGGCTGAATGTGTCTTTCAGGGCTGCTATGACTGTGTGCGCTGAAGTGACATTAAGTTGAACCACCTCGATGTAACATGAGAAGTAGTCAACTATCAGTAAGTATGTCTTTTTCTCCCAGAAAAACAAGTCTGTCCCCACTCGCTGCCACGGGCGTTCTTGCACTGGCGTGGTCATCAGGGGCTCTCTGTGTACAGACCTGCGCTGGGTGCAAATGTCACAGTTCTCCACCATGCTCTGGATCTTCACGGAGATTCCCGGCCACCAGACGGACTGGCGGGCCCTTGCCCTGCACTTGACAATGCCCTGGTGGCCATCGTGTATGTCCTGGAGCACTTTTTGTCTCATGCAGCTGGGGATCACAATTCTGCACCCTCTGAGGAGCAGATCGCCAGCCAGTGTGAGATTGTCCTTTTCTGCCCAGTATGACCCCAGCTCGGGAGGAAGGGCATTTTTCTCCGGCCACCCTGTGGAGCAGTACTCCCTGAGCCTGGCGCAGACTGGGTCTGCTTTTTGCTTCTCCTCTATCTCCTTTAGTTTAGTCTCTGAAGCTGGCACGCTGCTGATGACTGCGTCCACAAACACCGCCACCTCTCTCTCTCTGTCCTCGTCTTCCTGCGTGTATGCCTGTCTTGCAGGCGCTCTGGACAGCGTGTCTGCCGTTATCAGTTCTTTACCCGGCACATGTACAATGTCGAAGTTGAACTTGAGCAGCCTCAGACGGAATCTGAGGACTCTTGGAGGGAGCTCATCCAGAGCTTTGATGCTCAGCAGTGGCACCAGTGGCTTGTGGTCTGTCTCAAGTCTGAATTTTAGCCCCAGCAGGTAAGATGACAGCCGCTCGCAGGCCCACGTTGCTGCCAGAGCCTCCTTTTCAATTTGGGCATAATGTTTTTCGGCGTCGGACAGCCCTCTTGAGATGAACACCACTGGTTTCCACTTGCCATCTGTCTGCCGCTGTGTCAGGACGCCACCCACCCCGAACGATGACGCATCTGCCGAGACGCACGTCTCAGCTGCTGGTGAGTATGGCGCCAGCACACGCGGTGAACTCAGTTCATTTTTCAGTCTCTGAAAAGCCTCTTTTTGTGCTGTGCCCCAGCACCACTCATTTTTCTCGCTGAGAAGATCTTTCATGGGCTTTGTGTATGAGGCCAGGTGGGGCAAAAACTTCCCCAGGTAATTTGCCATGCCCATCACTCTCCTCACTCCTCCTACGTCGGTCGGCTCAGGCATGTCCATTATGCCCTTTATTTTCCCAGGATCTGGTGCCACCCCATTTGCTGAGACGTGGTGGCCGACGAACATGATGCTGTCCCTGGAGAATTCGCATTTCTCATTCAGCGTCAGGCCCTCAGCCTCCAGTCTTTTTAGCACACGATGGAGTCGTGCGTCGTGTTCCTGGTTGTCTTTGCCATGCACGAGGATGTCATCTGCGTGACACACCACCCCGTCACAGTCCTCCAGCATTTGTGACATGCGGCGCTGGAAGTGCTCCGGGGCTGAGGAGATGCCGAATGGCAGGCGGTTGAATGCATACCTGCCAAACGGTGTGATGAATGTTGTCAACAGTGAGCTGTCTTCTGACAAAGGGATTTGCCAAAAGCCACTTGTTGCGTCCAGTTTTGTGAACATCTTTGCCCCTGCCAAACTAGCTAGAGTGTGGTCTACTGCTGGCAGGATATGTCTCTCTCGTCGTACCCACTTGTTCAGGTGCGTCAGGTCTACGCACAGCCGAATCTTGCCTGACGCCTTGGGCACTATGACCATGCCCGCGCACCATGGTGTAGCTTGGGTCACCTTCGAAATGACCCCCATGTCCTCCATGCGCTTGAGTTCTGCCCGCACTTTGTCTCGCATGGGCAGTGGCACGCGCCGTGGAGATGACAGAGCAAAGGGGACTGCCTCTGGCTCTAACTCAATTTTGTATGGCTCCTTTAATTTGCCTAGGCCACAGAAAACTTTGGGGTACTGAGCCTTTATGTCAATCTGGTCTGCTTTTACAGTGTGCAGGCGCTGAATTAAAGTAAGTGCCTCAATTGCCGGCAGGCCTAACAGAGGCTTCGACAGTTTGTCAATTACATAAATGTCCTGTTCAGTCTCTCTGTTCTCAATGCTTAACAGACCCTTAAAACAGCCTCTCACCTCCAGCTTGTGGTTTCCTGGCCCATACAGCACCTTTCTCGCTGGCTGCAGGGCTCCGTGGCTATTGGGGAAGAAAGCGCTGCCTGGAATTGCTGTCACCGCTGCACCCGTGTCCAGTTTAAACACAGTCTTTTTTCCATTCAGCTGCAGCAGTTCGTTCCACTCACTGTTTCCCTCTGCCGAGTAGAAGTAGTCCTCACCCTCCACGCCGTCCGTGCGTTCCTCGGTGATGTTGTGCACTCCGCCTTTAGATTTGCATTTCTTGGCGAAGTGGCCCTTTTTGTGACACCGTCTGCACTCAGCGTCACGAGCAGGGCAATCCTTCCACAGGTGCTTGGCATTTCCACATCTCCCGCACGCCGATCCCTGGTCTGTCGCGGGATGATCTTTCGCCGATCCTTTCACTCTCGCGGGCCCTCTGCTTTGCCTTTTGTGTATTGCTTCGAGGTTTCCCGCCACGGGCTCCGTCCCGCGCATAACCGGCTGCTGCTTTTTCACAGCATCGCTTTGCCTAACTTTCGTTATGGCCGATTCCAGAGTTAGTTTGGCATCTAGTTGCAAATTTTCTGAGAGCTTGCCGTCTCGAATGCCAACTACAATGCGGTCTCTAATTAACTGATCTCTCAATGTCCCAAATTCACAGTGTTCGGCCAATGCATGCACCGCAGTTAAGAATGACTCCACGCTCTCGCCGGGTTCTTGCACTCGGCGATTGAAACGTGCCCTCTCAAAGATCACGTTCCTTTTGCTAACACAGTATGTAGCGAAGGCATCTGTAACGGCTTTGTAAGAACCTTTCTGCTCTTCTGTTAGCGTAAGCATGTTCATGACACCCTCAGCATCATCGCCCGCTGCATACATGAAAGCATTCACCTGAAATTCTTCAGTTTGCGTGTTCAGTCCTGAAGCCACTCGGTATCGCTCGAAGCGCTTCATCCACTTCGGCCATTCATTTACGTTGGAGAAGTCGAACTTGCCTGGCGGGGCTAGCTGTGGCAGGGCTAACGGTGCTATCCGTGCAGCAGGTGCCGCCGCTGGCGCTGCTGCTACTGCAGGTGCTCGCTGCTCTCGCTGCTCCATCTTCTTTCTTTTCTTCTTTTTCTTTCGAAGATCCGTCGTTACAACTTGCAGGTTTAGTTCGTCTTACTCACGATAAGTTTTATTCTGACACCATGTTGTATAACTGGGGGCTTAGCCCGTTATAGATAAAGAATACTCCGGAGGCGGTTTCACATGCGTGCATACTTTACTGGGTAACTTAACTAACTGGTGTGTTACATTCATATGCGTCCGTGTGACCCCAAGGGGCACGTCAATCATTCCACTGTACACAACAAGGACCCACCACAAACTTAACCCAACCAGTGCAGAGTTAGCTGATTGTAAGACAAGTACACAGGTCTACTGGTAACTCAGATATGTTACTTGTGTTGTAAGGAAACTGTTTCTTTTTTTATTTTTACTTTTACTTTTGACACCTCTGAGCTTCGGAAGGGAGGTTTACTAACGTTCCACTCTGCTAGTTGGTCTCCGTTACACGTGTGTGGGTGTGGGTGTGGGTGAACGTGTGTGCATGTGTGTAGCCCCTCCTGTCTGTGTGTGGGTTGGTGTGTCTGTGTGTGTCCAGATCTAACCCTGGCAAAGAGCCAGGGGCTGCTGGTTCCACAATGACCTTGGTATGCCAGACACTCGGGACCATAAAATAAAGCACCCCTTGCATGCAGTCACAACTCATCTGAACTGTCAGAGCCCCGTTTACTAGTCAATGGCCTGGCATTGTCTGCTATAATCAACTGCCAGCTCTCATCACACTGACACATCACGCAGGAAAGTATTTCTGCGGGTATTCCTGATTATCGTGCCTGTCAGCATCAAGCCTTCCTAGAAGGCGGCACTACAGCAGGTATCCAGTTTGGGTTTGGAGGCCCTATCCGATTGAGACAGAAATCACACTGGGGAACTGTTTGATGTTTAGGATAATTAGAATAAGTTTTTTTCCCATATATGATTAAACCGTACTGTATATTTGATTGTAAAATGCGAGATTATAATAGGATACTATTTTTTTGACACAATAAGAAGGTTGCTGTCAATACTGGGAAAAAGTTTGGAATCATAATAATGCGTATAGGCTAGTATATGAAGACTTATGTTGTTCAATGTCAAGAAAAAATCTTGGTTTCCTTCCCAAATTTCCTTCCTCAAAATTACCTCAATTTATTCTAAATAACTATGTTCACATCTTAGTGATGACATACTGTAGATTACCTAATATATCGTTACCATTGGTTTGTGGTGACCAACCGATTCTTCAAGAGTTTCTAAATGTTAAGAGCATTTGTGTGGACAACTGTAACAATGCCAGTGAGCGGGAGATGAGCTAGCAGCTGTCTGACTGAAACGGATTACTCTCGTGCTCACATTGCTCCCTTTAAGGAAAGAAGAACCCCATATGTGCTTAAACACTTGGGGCTTTACATAGTTCATTGTTATTCACAAAGCTATCTAATGTCTACCATAAAACTCTGCCACAAGCACACACCAATGAACACAGATACACGCAGACACGCAGACACACAGACACACAGACACACACACACACACACACACACACACACACACACACACACACACACACACACACACACAGACAGACAGGCACACACGCACGCACGCACACAGACAGACAGACAGACAGACAGACACACACACACACACACACACACACACACACACACACACACACACACACACACACATACACACACACACACACACATACACACACGCCACAGCCGCGCAGGTATTAAAATACACTATCAAGACTTGTGCTTGACACTAGACCGTAGAGGTCTGCTCCAAGGTATCAGTGACACTGGGCAGACAATACAATCCTAGCGGATTGCGTCTACCTTCTATCTATGCTCCCGCGGTGGCGAAAAAAAAAACGTTTAAAAATAGACAGGCAAGCCCAGCAAGGGTGTTGTGTGCAGCTGAAAAAATGCTCTCACATAATCCAACTGTGTATCTGACCTTAAGCCCCCTGAACCCACCCAGCTCCCTCACTAGGATGTGACGGGAAGAGGACAGGGTTCAACACAACAGCATAATTAATGTCGATTGTAAAGATTTATTGTCATGAAAAAAATGAGGATTCTACACGCTGCTCTGTGGTTTCATTTTGAATGATGTTATGTCTTGCTTTTTGGCCTTTTCAGACTTCAAATAAGACCATGGACGAGATGCAACTTCATTCCTCTGTTCTATTGAAATTAATACTACAGCCATAAGTTTATGGACGCACACAAGAAAGACACAAGATAACTGAACAAGATGTGAATATCTAAACACCATGTGAGTAAATTTGAGGATAATTTTCCCAGACCTCTCGCGGCCCACCTGTAATGCCGCCGCGTCCCACCAGAGGGCCGTGGCCCATAGTTTGAGAATCACTGTTCTACAGTAAATGTTTTAATCAGAATAATATGGAAGCCGGAGACCAGGTTACAGGTACATGGCTTCTGCCCATCTTAACACTATTCAGACTGGGCTTTTTTGGCATTCCTGGGCCTGGTGGGGGGCTCTCTTCCCCCCCCCATAACTCATGAACGGAATACAGTATGACTACGAAACTTGGGGGAGATGATCTACATCTATGAATGACATAATTTTTGTGTCATTATCTATTATTATGACGTCATTACGACATCATTATGTTATTATGTCCAAAATCTCGCCATAATGGATTTTCCAACAAATTTAGGTAATGCACTTAAATTTTAATGATTTTATGCTTCAAACCACTTAAATGCTCACAAAGTTGTCTGATGCTAATGGAAATAACAAAAAAATATGAAAATATATGGCATCATAGATATGGTTAAGTGATTTTTGATCAGACATACCTGTCAGAAAACCGTTGCCATGGCAACAGAAAAAATGATAAACCTAATCTTTCGGTACCTAACTGTAGCCAACTAAATGTTAGGAAAAGTCACAAAGTTTCGTAGTCATAGCTTAAGTCGTTAAGGAATTATACGACATCA
>NC_085874.1:2154775-2159775 GCF_034702125.1 Engraulis encrasicolus
AGACAAAGACACACCGCGGTGGGGACTACAGCTTAGACAAGCTAAGCCTACGGAGGGTACAGCAGCTGCTGTGGTCTGGATGCAGACTCCTCTCAACTCCACACACACACACACACACACACACACACACACACACACACACACACACACACACACAGAAACACACACACACACACACACACACACACACACACACACACACGCACACACACACACACACACACACACACACACACACACAGAAACGCACAGAAACACACACCACACAAACACACAACACTCCTCTCCTCTGCTCCGCTGGTGTGGTCAGCTGTCATGGCCAGCCTCTCCGAGCTGTGAAATACTTACAGATAGATAGGAGGCTCACAAGGGCCAGTGGTTGGAATGACAAAAGCTGTTCAGCGCACTCAAAATAGCATCCTGAATTTAGTCAGGCCGCGGCGGTGGTGGTCTGGGGGGGGGCACTGCTCTATGCCCCTCTTTGGCTTTGCGGAGAAACGGAGCTTATCAGGGTATGAGATAGAGCAGGCACTCACTCACTCACGCTGCTGCTGCTGCTGCACTTTAAAGGGATGGCTACACGTCACTCTTTCCAGGGATGTTCAACGTGACAGCTAGAGCTGTGTTTACTCCTTTGGTTCTAGGTATGAAGGCCAGAGTAATAGTAATAGTAATAGTAATCTAGAGTAATAAAGCGATACTCTGTGGATATTTACAGAAGATGAAAAGATACAAGAAAAAGATCACATTGAATCGACAAGCACTTTGACCAAAGATTAGATTAAAACAATTAGATACAAAGACCAGCACCATGAGATCAAACACTGCAGATCTAAACCTCTTGACAAGAAGAAATGATTACATGAAGACATTTATTTGTTTCTTGTTTATTGCAGATCATCTTAGAAATGAGCAGTCATCAATTTGGCAGATGTAAACAATTAAGAGAAGACAGGCCTCTCTGTTCCACAAAAAACATCTTTATTACAGCGTGCTTATTATACTTTCCTTTCTTGCAGACCATCCCAATAACGACCAATCATGTGCGACGACGACGAGACCACCGCCCTTGTGTGCGACAACGGCTCTGGCCTGGTCAAGGCTGGGTTCGCCGGTGATGATGCCCCCCGAGCTGTCTTCCCCTCCATCGTGGGCAGACCCCGTCACCAGGTAACCTGATGGATACCCAGACAGGACAAACAGGGGCGGTTCTAGACAGGGGCCAGGGTGGGCCAGCGCCCCTGTAGATTTCCTCCAGGCCCCTGTTGTGGCCCCTGTGCCGAACGGCCAATGACTTACAGTCATATATTCATTTCTATCTATTTTTGTATATATATTCATAAGATTAAAAATGTATCTCTTTTGCCAATTTGAGTCTGTGTGTGCGAGAGAGAGAGAGAGAGAGAGAGAGAGAGAGAGAGAGAGAGAGAGAGAGAGA
Organism: Engraulis encrasicolus; assembly: GCF_034702125.1. Taxonomy (NCBI): domain Eukaryota; kingdom Metazoa; phylum Chordata; class Actinopteri; order Clupeiformes; family Engraulidae; genus Engraulis; species Engraulis encrasicolus. The sequence continues at coordinate 2,156,214 of NC_085874.1, forward strand.
GAGACAGAGAGAAATCTTTGTGTGCGTCTAAAATCTGATACACACATGGTTTCAGAGATTTTCAGGTCAGCAGGCATCTGTAGATCACAGGCCGCATTGTAGGCCAATGGTGGTGTCACACGTCTCCTAGTGTGTACTCGGTATAAGACAGTGTGTGTGTGAGAGCGTGTGTTTGATGAAAGGGGTTTCTCTCAGTATGGCCGTTGACACTCTGCATGGCTGCATGTGTCTGTCTCTGTGCACAGGGTGTGATGGTGGGTATGGGTCAGAAGGACAGCTACGTGGGAGACGAGGCTCAGAGCAAGAGAGGTATCCTGACTCTGAAGTACCCCATCGAGCACGGCATCATCACCAACTGGGACGACATGGAGAAGGTTGGTATGGAAGAAAAGCACAACCTTTTGAAGCCTCAATGAAATATGCTGCACATACACGTACACTCGCCTCCAAAAGAGTTGTCGCCTATCCATCTGTTTGGAATAACAGCTAATAACCTGACTTTCAATTAATCACTTGGCCTCAGAAGTCACTCATATGAAAGCTACAACCCTCCCGAATGAAAATGTATGTACAAAAATAAATTTCATGCACCAACGAAAGATTGACCCTTTATTGAACACAGACAGGGCAGATTTTCATAAGACAGAAGTTTTGTCGCCTATCGAACATAATGTGAAAATGAGCAGATAAGTCACTTCAAAACACTTCAAATACGCAGATTGGGTGTCATACTTAATCACTGAATCACTCTCACCTCTCCAGAAAATCAACTTTGGCCTTAGGTGTATGTTTAGGGTCATTGTAATCATGGAAAGCAACACAATGAAAATCATTGGAGTTCAATGAGAGATGGTGACATATTCGCTATTCGTAGAGCAATGCATGTTTAACTTCATGATGTAATCAATGATAAAAGCCCTCAAACACCTGCAGCATGCATGCAGCTCCTCATAAGAGCTGTATCTGTACCATGTTTCACTTTATGCACCATTTCTCTTTTTTCATATTCTTCATCTCCAACACCATATAGTTTTGATGCTATCAGTTCTAAAATGGTTGATCTTGGGATCTTGACTTCAGAGTATGAGTCCCATTAGCCTTCATTTTTGTCAGAATTAGGCCTGACATACTCTTGGCTGGCTTTTTTGAGACAGGACAGTGGGAGAGACTTCTTTGGTGTTAAGGGTGAAGAATTTGGAATAAATACAGTACATGGTGCTTAAAGTCAAACATGGGAGGGATACAGCTCTTATGTGGAGCTGCATGCATGCTGCTGGTGTGTGAGGGCTTTTATCATTGATTACATCATGAAGTTAAAAATGTATTGCTCTACGAATAGCAAATATGTCACCATCTCTCATTGAACTCCATTGATTTTCATTGTGTTGCTTTCCATGATTACAATGACCCTAAACATACACCTAAGGCCAAAGTTGATTTTCTGGAGAGGTGAGAGTGATTCAGTGATTAAGTATGACACCCAATCTGCGTATTTGAAGTGTTTTGAAGTGACTTATCTGCTCATTTTCACATTATGTTCGATAGGCGACAAAACTTTTGTCTTGTGAAAATCTGCCCTATCTGTGTTCATTAAAGGGTCAATCTTTCTTTGGTGCATGAAATTTATTTTTGTACATTCATTTTCATTCGAGAGGGTTGTAGCTTTCATATGAGTGACTTCTGAAGCCAAGTGATTAATTGAAAGTGAGGTTATTAGCTGTTATTCCAAACAGATGAGTAGGCGACAACTCTTTTGGAGGCGAGTGTAGTATAGAAAGTTGGTAAATCTAAATTATATATAATTTATATATATTATATATATACATATAGTTATTGCATTGTGAGGGCCGAGAAGTAGTCTGAGTTATATTTTCATTATATTATGATTGTTTCCCATGAACCTAGAGACATGCTTTTTAGGCCCTGTTTAAAATAGTGACTGTCACTTGTACACCTCCACTCAGATCTGGCACCACACCTTCTACAACGAGCTGCGTGTGGCCCCTGAGGAGCACCCCACCCTGCTCACTGAGGCCCCCCTCAACCCCAAGGCCAACAGGGAGAAGATGACCCAGGTGAGATGTCTCTCAACTAAGCTCTCAACATCAGAATACAACACAGCATGGAATGACGTAATGGAACAAATGTAACAACAACGCAGTTGGCAGTCAGTGAACATATGATATTCAGTACACTGGACAAATTTCAGTTGCTTATGAACTCACGGCTTTCATGAACACACACACACACACACACACACACACACACACACACACACACACACACACACACACACACACACACACACACACACACACACACACACACACACACACACGCACACACACACACACACACGCACACACACACACACACACACACACACACACACACACAAAGTAAATGCACATGAATACGACATACAAGTGCATGTCTCTGACCTTCATCTTCAAGGTCGAATGTCTGTCTGTCAGAGAGGGGCTAAAGATGTGCGCTGTGGGCGATTAACATGCCTCCCGTCCCCTGTCTCTGCTCTGTAATCTCCCCTCTGCAGATCATGTTCGAGACCTTCAACGTCCCCGCCATGTACGTGGCCATCCAGGCCGTCCTGTCCCTGTACGCCTCTGGCCGTACCACCGGTGAGTGGCCACTTGGACCCACTCGCATGCCATCGCCACAGACAGCCAGCTACAACAGAGTAGACACATACCACACGTAAATCAAAATAGACTCACATCACAGCCAGCTACAACTGAGTAGACACATACCATATGCAATCAAAATAGACTCGTATCACAGCCAGTTGCAATAGAAGTGTACCACACACAATTAAAATAGATTCATACCATAGACAGTTACAATGGACACGTACCACACACAATTAAAATAGACTCATGCCATAGACAGTTACAATGCACACATGCCACACACAATTAAAATAGACTCACGATAGCTAGTTACAATAGACACATAGACATACAGCACGTAAAGTAGCCTCATACAACATCCATTTACAATAGACACGTACCACACACAATTCAAATAGCTGTACCCTACCAATTTGTTACCACACACATGTATAGAAGACTCATGCAGACAGTCAGTTACATTAATAACATACCACCAACTGTTACAAGACACATACAAATAGACACATAGGGCCTACCATAGTCAGTTTTTAATAAACACATACCGTACCATAGACAATAAAACTACTAGACACATACCGCAGACAGTTGCAATACATACACATACCACACACGTTTAAAATAGATGCATACCGCAGACAGTTCAAGTTACAATATAGATGTAATAATTACTGGACTGAAAGCTTTAGGAATGCACTGACAAGACAGTATCAACTTGCCAGCCTGTTTGCCCTTGGGTCAATTTGACTCCAGCCTGTGTAATCAACTTCAGGCTGTAGGTCATGACATAGTCTTCCAGCTGCCTGTTTTTAAATGAAAGAAAAATGTGCTCTAGAAATCTTAAAATATATTCAAGGTCTCGTGTAGGCCTACTCAGTGTTTCCTTAATAGACAAAAGAACTCTGGGTGAAAGG
>NC_085874.1:2164775-2179775 GCF_034702125.1 Engraulis encrasicolus
GTGAGCATCATGTCACTCTTTCTCTGTGTTTGGTTTTCCAGCTGCACAGCAGCGGACAGGAGAGCTCTTCAGAGGGTGGTCAGCATAGGTGTGCACAGATAGGGATGAGGTGGTGCTAAAGCACCTACCCCTTTGCCCCACTGGATATCAAATGCCCCTTTTTTAGTCACAATGTATTGTTGTCCATGTTGGCATGATTATCTACAAATGCTTCATGATCAAAATCATGTGACAATAATGTCCCGATATAATATATAGCCTCCATAGCTTAGTAAGGAAACAGGATGTTCCACATGCCCCCAACACTCCCATCATCAGCACCTGCCCCCCAAAAAGTATGTGCACGCCACTGGTCAGCACTGCACAGAAGATCACCAGCTGTCCCCTGCACTCTTTAGAGGAGTTGTTCTCCTGTTGCTGCCTCCAGAAAGCAAAATGCATCACTGGAGACCCCTGCCACCCTGGGCATTGATCTACTGTTTGAACTGCTGCCATCAGGCAGACGTTACAGGGCCCTGCACACGAGAACAAACAGGCTAATGGACAGTTTTTTTATCCAAAAGCCATCTGCACACTAAGTCTTGCACAGATAACGGCATTGTGAACATTCGTTATGTGTTGTGTGTATGTGTGTGTTTGGTTTGTCTGTGTCTGTTGCAGTTTTTATTCAGTGTTTTAGTGGGCTTATTCTCTTTACAGTTTTGTGTAGTGTTAAGCACCGGGAACATCTGTGCTTAACTTATTTTGTTGTACCTGTACAATGTCAATAGAGACATTCATTCATTAATAATCATTAATTAATTCATTCATTCATTCATTCTGATCCATGACCATAGACCTGAAGTAACCGACCGTGACTAAACTGAGAAACCCTATTCGCCCCTTGTTCCACCAGGGGGAGCTCACGAGGGCCTCCAACACCTTGGACCATACGGCAACATTCCCAACATAGTGGCAGAGTTGACGGGAGACAACGTTCCTAAAGACTTCAGTCAAGACCACGGCTACCCTGACCCACCCAATCCCTGTCCACTTGGAAAAACAGGTTTGTATTTCGGAACCCACTATAAGGCCATAATTCATCTATTGGTATGTAGTGTGTGTGTGCACTATGCATTTGATGAAGCTTCAGTTATGGTCCAGTAACGACAGGTACACCAAATAATAATTGTAGACTAAACAAGCACGTACAGGAGATATTTCTTTCTCTCTCTCTCTCTCTCTCTCTCTCTCTCGCACGCACGCACGCACGCACGCACGCACGCACGCACGCACGCACGCACGCACGCACGCACGCACGCACGCACGCACGCACACACACATACACTTTTGGAACAGTACGTATACAATAGGGTGTCTGACTTGTAGCTCAAAGGTTGCCGGTTTGACTCCCGACCCGTAAGTTTGCTGGGGGGAGTAATTGACCAGTGCTCTCCCCCATCCTCCTCCAGGACTGAGCTACCCTGAGCATGGTACCATCCTGCCGCACTGCTCAATTGGGGCGCCATTGGGGGCTGCCCCCTTGCACAAGTGAGGCATACATGCAATTCCGTTGTGTGCAGTGTGCACATCTGTGCTGTGGAGTGCTGTGTCACAATTGCTATGGGAGTTGGATTTTCCCAGGTGGGCCTTCACTTAAACAAGTGAAACATCATATGAAATGCAGGCAGGGACTACTTTGCACATTGCATCCCCCTGGCTTTTGAGGATTTGAGGATCTGTGTGCAGGGCCGGCACTAAACAAAAGCAGACTTGGGGCACCAACCACTTTGCCCCCAAAATTGGGGCCTCTTAAATTGAGATTGCGCACAAAACATCATGAAAACATATTTAATTACATTACAAAACATAATATGTATTAGTTAATAGATTATTATTATTTAATTATGAAGGGGGGCTCCTGACCAGTTATACTTCGGGCCTCCAAAACCTTAGCAGTGGCCTTGTCTGTGTGTATTATTCCAGCTGCTGATGGGTGCTTGGAGAACGTTCCCGACACTGCCGAGTTCAGCCGCGAGTTCCAGAAACACCAGCACCTCTACGACCCCGAGCACGACTACCCTGCTCTGGCCAAGTGGGTGAGTGAGTGGTGTCATTCAAGGTCATGATTTTCACATGCATGCACTACTGTTCAAAGGTTTGGGGTCACCCTCATTTGTCCCAGTTTTTTTTGCAATTCAAGTTGTGGACATCTGTTGAATAACTTGAAATGGTGCACAGGTACAAAAATGGAAATGGTACACCGGTACAAAAAAAAATCACTAACCCCTCTTTGCAACTGCACTTGTTCTGTATATTTCCTGTGCACTTTGTATTTGCTTGTGATGTTGGCTTGATTATGTCCTCCTTTGAAAGTCGCTTTGGTTATAAAGCGTCTGCCAAATGCAATGTAATGTAATACACAGGTAAGTACTGAACAGCCGAAGTTGAAAAAAGGGTTTGACTTATAGACTGTCAGAAGAGTTTTAAAATCAATTCTAAATCTCACTATCCAGTGTAATGACCTAAATTGTACTGGTGATATGATCTCTTTTCTTTGTGTATGTACAGTATATGGTCTCTTCTCTTTCTCCTCTGCCAAGGTTGCATTGGTTTGTTTGCCTGTCTGTCTCAAAAAGTTATGAACGGATTTTGATGAAATTTTGTGGAGTTGTTGTAAATGACAAAGGGAACAAGTGATTAAATTTCGGGTGAGGACTGAATTTTAAAAAGATTCTTCACCATTGCGGGATAGGACGAATTTTGATATTCCAGTTTCTCAAAACAACAAAGCAGAAAGACTGGGAAAAAAGTAGGTTGTTACATAGTCAAATGTTTTTTTTCAAACAGCTGCCTTTGGCGGAGCTCTGCATTCTCTGAGTGCATTTCTAGTTCATTGTAAGACTGAAGTAGAGTGCATTACAGTATAATACTATTAATGTAAATTTAAAAAACAACGATAATAGTGGGGGGAAATGGTGTGTGCGAAACACAGCAGATGTTATAATAGTGTGAAGCTTAATCTAACTTGTCTTTGAGTCGATGGCAGGCACACTATCAAATACAACGGCATATCTCATCATTCACTCAGAAATTGTTACTGAATGTGTCAACTTAGTATCTACTGTCATAGTGAAATAATATCAGAGCAACATTAAAATAATCAAATTATCCCTATTGTAATTTTTGTGCCAATATTTTTTCCAACTTCTCCAACGTAACAGTCTTTCAAAGTATTACAATCTTGCATTATGAAATAAAACATGTAGGACAAAAAAAGAAATATATACATATATATTTTCATATAAATATATAATTTAATAAATATATTTGAAAAACTTAACCATGTTTCTGTACTGTGTGCCTATTGTCCATTCTTTTCATGGCCAAGCCTGTAGTCTGATAAGTGTGTATGGCAGGTAGGCTACTACGGTTTACATACTTCTGTACACTGAGATAGTGTCCAGACTCCCCGTCTCCTGTGTGTTTGAGAGTCATGTGAAAGTCACTTGGAAAGTAATTGAAAGTTATTTTTCATGGTTATAGTTATTATGGTATGTTTATGGAATTTCCTGGAAGGATGATTATCTGTCATCAACGGCATACAGAAAACTTTTGGAACCTTTGTTTTTGTTTTGTTTTTTCTTCAAAAGGCTCAAATAATTTATGATTTCCTTGAAGGCCAAGGCATTATTATACTGAAGTATTGCAAGTATCTGAACAAACAAAAACAATGTCCTAGTCCTAATACAAAACAAAGCAATTTGCTCTCCGAGGACAGAGGTAACCTCTTTTCTCTTCTTTTTCTTCCAGAACAAGGAGCTGTTGTACGGAAAGCTGAAGGGTGGACTGAGACGAAGAAAAAGGGTATATTGTTGTCTGTCTTAGAAAAATCTGTTGTGTGATCTTTGCGAAACCACATTATTTCCTCTATGGGGTGGATGTTGAGGGAGGAAAGGGAAGATGGACTTGGGGGGGGACTGTGAGCAATTTAGCCTGTCCACTGACTTCACATCACATTGATGTACCCAGCCGAAACGCATGGCACCAACAACACAAACGCGTCTCACTCACCCTTTTCATGTTTCAGAGTGTCAACCCTTACCTGATGGGGCAGCGACTGGAGAATGTGGTGGCCAAGAAATCAGTGCCGCATTTCCCAGAAGAGGAGGAAGAGGAGAACACAGTCACCAGCAAACCTGAACCTTGAGTCTGCAATCAGCGGCTCAATCTCTATCACATGTATTAGTTACCAAGTTAAAACAGGCAGCCTTACAATGTAATCAAACCACTCACTCAGAATTAGATCAGTTTTAATTGCCTAGGTGTAAGAATTCACCTGTGGCAACCTGGTCATGTTTTACATGTCACTCAACATACAGTTTGGCATTGCTGAATATTTAAATTCTATGTAGACCTACTAATAAATTCTAAATGTGTTCTTATGCACAAGTCGACTGTTCACTTGTTTTCTTTTTCACCCTGCTCTCCTAGGGGGAGGGGTGGTCTTTCGGGGGGCGTTGACATCTCTGCATCACTGCAACCCAGTGTATTTAAATGTTGGACATCTCGATGATGGCATGTAGTTTGTGTTTTTCTTTCTCTAGTCATACGAACTGTGGATGGGTAGCCTAGTTTTACAGTAGCCTTCTGTTTCAGTTAGTGTTAATTTGATCACTTCGGTGCTTTGCCGACTCGTCAGGAATATTCGGCCATGCTTTCCGGTTGTGGTGACAAGTTTGACAGGTGAGCGCAAATGGTCATTCATCAATTTATGACATCACTTCTGATAACGATGAACTAGTAGGCTATGTTGAAAAGACATGTCTGGGCGACATACCATACGGAAAGCAGGTTATTTATGTAGGCCTATGCTAAAACTTAAAGAAAGTGTGAATGTGTTTCAAATGTAGTGTTTAAATGTAGCCCATTGGAATGGCTCAACATGCAATGCACGGAGACTGCTGCTCTCCACTGTAACTTCAGTGTGTAACATTGACCGCATTTTACATCTCTATCCAAGGATGAAGAGAGACACAACTATCGCTGCGGTCGTGGTCTTCTGGCTACTTCTAAACCCAGTGAGGGGTAGGGGGACTGGGGGATTTCAAGGCGCCATTCCTCATCCCAATAAATACAACCCCAACCAGTCGGAGCAATCACCGCAGACACCGCAAATCATATTCAGGGGGATGGGGCCGCCTACTCCCGCCGAGGAGGTGCTGGATTCCAGCCAAGAGGCTCTTCACGTCACAGAGCGACGCTATCTGAAGCTGGATTGGTGCAAGACGCAGCCTCTCAAGCAGACCATCCACGAGGAAGGATGCCTGAGTCGGACCATCATAAACCGTTTTTGCTACGGGCAATGTAACTCCTTTTACATCCCTCGGCACGTTTATCAGGAGGACAACGCCTTCCAGTCGTGCTCAACTTGCAAACCCAAGAGCTTCACCACTGTCACGTACACTTTATTCTGTCCAGGAAAACAACCCAACACCAAGAAAAAGCGCGTCCAGCGCGTAAAACAGTGCCGTTGTACGTCCATTGACTTGGATTAAACGCCCTCGTTACTCGGTGTCTTTGAGCTCTTAGAATGGACATCTATGTTCACAGTTGAATAGGCTACACTTGAAAAGAGGCAGTGGTTTAAAAAAGTGGACTTCATACCCCCTGGACAAGTGCGTTGGTTGGTAACCCAGACGGTGCAGTTTTTCCAAGTGCATGCAAAACTTCAGGCTGCACCTCATCTATCAACATACATTTATTTCCTGAAGACATTATCTACCTACCTGCTTGATCATTAAACTGTTATTCTCAGCAAGGGGATAAGATTGTGAATGTCGTAGAAACAAAAGACAGCAATCGGTCTATATGATATTTCCACTGTGTGGAATTAAAAAAAAAAAAAGATACACATGATGCCCGTTCATTTAATGACTGTATAGATTTATGGATTAATGACACATCACGACCCTGTGGTTGTTTCTTTTTTTCTTTATTTCTTTCTATAAAATATTAATAAATGTATATATGTTACGAGCAAAATAAACTTATTTTTTACATCCTTCATTATTGGCTGCTAGTACTATTGTTACTTTGGCCCACATGCTAGACTAGAGCTTGCCCAAAAGAATTCACAAACACGCTGAAATACAGTAGGCCTAAAACATGTTATACAGTGTCTTTTCCAAGATTAATTTACATTAGTTAAATATTTACAGTATTCAAGAAATCAAAGAGGTCTGCTTACTGAAATATACCAACATGTGCAAGTATTTTTTTTGTTATTTCAAAAGAAATGAAGTGCAGAATATTACAGTAGAAAAACACACTTTAGTAGCCTATTAAATATTATAATTCAGGTAAACAATTAGCAATGATTTGATGTTTACATGGAAATCATCTCATTCCTATGAAATATAATCAATGTTAAAGTGCTCATTCCCTCCTCACTCATTTAGTAAAAGTTACTTTGGTATTTTCTTTCCAGTAGCCTAATACAGTGTCCTGTTCTGGTATCATTCAGATAGAATGCTCTGCACTATGCCGTTGTCTTGGAGTCTGAGTTGTAAACTTTTTCCAAGTTAAACTTATCTTACACTTTCAACCAAAGTGACTTACAGCCACGATATCAGTACAGTCCCTGGACCAATGTTGGGTTAGGTGCCTTCAGGCTAACGTGATGAAGGTCTAGGGCATCGGTGGGGAACCTATAGCTGGCGGGCTATTTACAGCCCACGTCTTATCCAGCCCCGATATGATTTTAATGTTGTGCAGTTTCAGATGAAAAAGGTGTTTTATAAAGGAATCTTAGAAATTAAATTTGCAATACAAATTCAGTTATATTTTCAGGGGACCTAGAGAAGGTGGGGTCTGTTGTAAAGGTGGCCACCTTCAATATAGGCCTAAAGTGTAGGGGGGAAATCCTGGTTTGTGTTCATAGTATGGCCCTTGGAGAACTTTATAAAATTTGGTAGTTTTTAATCATATGAAAAACTAGGTTTAAAAAAAAAAGTTTAAAAAAGTGGTGTTTTTAATCATATTTGAGACCAAAGCAAAGAATCACTCCCAATTTAACATGGAGGATTAGATGGCAACTTCTGCGATCACCAGCTTTGCCAGAGGGCCTTGCCATCAGAAAACATGCATTGATCCAAATGAAAAACCTAAGAGTATTTTCACAGAACAAAAAGTGACTTTGGGTTAAGGCTAAGCAGACCTCTGTATCTATGTAGTAAGTAAACCAGGTTTGCCCCTTAACCATAGTACGCACACCTCAGGTCTGGCTAGAAAGGATACCACAGACCTCCCATGCAGAGTGGCACTGTGAGGAGGAGAGGGTGGTGGCGGCAGTGGTGGTGGTGAGGATTGTCTGGGGGGGTTTAATTTTTTCCACAATGCCCAGAATGACTTACAGACTTCCACTCCAGAGGGATTTTGCCCAGAACATCAGGATGACAAATGGCCACACAGACACAAGAGAGTCCTGCTGACCAAAAAGGGCAAAGTTGCAAAGTAAGTTGCTTGAAGTTTCAAGAGGAAGGCCAGTCACCTTCCACTGTAGCAGCTTCAAACGTAGCTCAGTTGACTACCTTGAAATGGATAAAGGAGAATCTTCTCAGGCCATCTCTGCTGCTTCTCTTCTCTTCTCTTCTCTTCTCTTCTCTTCTCTTCTCTTCTCTTCTCTTCTCTTCTCTTCTCTTCTCTTCTCTTCTCTTCTCTTCTCTTCTATCCTAGTTGGTGCTCATGTTGGCCTCCTTCTGGCGTAGCCTCTCTTTCTGTTGGCGGAGAGCACAACAGAGATCTTACTCTACGTACACTAGGTCAGCGGGTATGGAGATGACATGACAATTTACACAATATAATGTACAGAAAGCTGTTCATTATAATAAGCCTTCATAATTCACCTCATTTTTCTTTACTGTATTAACTTTGGGAAATCTGCTGTCTTTTTTGTAATGTTAATATGTAGATCCGTTTTATTTAAACATGTTAATTCATGGTAGGTGTATGTGTGCAACATTTTCATTAAGCCGACATTTAAACGTTTAGCAGTAACCCCAGTGCACAGCTGGTGGACAAACATGTTTTTTTGTGGCCAGAAGTCATTACGAGTTCACCCCTTCACCTCCATCTGATTCCTGGCTACTCCTTTATCCGTCTGTCCGCAATTGACTGCTTGTAAGACTTTGCACAAATGCACACAGATATGAACGTGCAGATATGCTTTCTTAAAAATCCTAATAATAAACGCCTCACATGTAGTTTCACCATTTGTATCCTTGCATTGCACTATTGTATTGTGTTATTGTATTGTGGGGGCAGGACTGGACTGAGAGAAAAATATTAGGCCGGGCATTATCAGCCAAGACCGGTCCACTAAGCATTGAGAGAGACAATGAAGCCTGTGACAACATTTTTAGTCTTCTATTACGGGCTATTTTGACGATAACATTAAAATGAAATTTAAATCTGACTCGGAGAGGACTGCTGTGGCAGCATGAGGACTTATACCATTACATTGAGGGGAGGACCAGACCAAAATGATCAACAGTCCACCGGGCAAATGTCCTGTATGCCTTCTTGCCAATCCAGCTACTATGTGCAGGGGTGATTCTTATGAAACGAGTACCAAGGAGGTATTACGGCCAGACAGTGATTGATCATCATTTAGTCTCTTAGGGGGTTGTTTTTAAAGAAAAAGCCAGGCTGTGAAGTTCCAAAGGTTTGGCAATAAAATGTTTCAGAATGTTGGTCAGTATTTTGGCGTCACAAACACGGAGCCAGCCTTCAAATGCCCCATGACCAGCGGTCATAGTAACAGAGGAAAAAAAACAATCAACCCACGTTGATTGGATACATTTGTACAACCAGCCTACAGGAAACAAGTCGGCAGGAAGAATTTGCGGCTGTCTGAAGCAGAGGTCATTAGTGCCATAGACACATATGTACAATGTGTACATGTATACAGTATATACTGTTTTACATACACATATAGAGACATACAGTATATAGGCTAATGCAGTGGTCCCCAAACTTTTTCCTGCTGCGACCTACTTTTGGACCTAAGAATATTTTCGCTAAACTTTCATGTAAATCACAGGAAAGGTGAATACATTTATTACCCATTGAGGTGAATATTGGTCACTTAAAAATGTATAGCAAGGTTTTATGCAAATAGTCTGTCCGCAACCCCCTGTAGTACCTTCGCGACCCCCTCCGGCATCCTGACCCCCAGTTTGGGAACCACTGTGCTAATGCAATATGACAAGTATGCAGAAGGTCCTCAGTGCAAAGATTAAGAATCTGTACTCACGAGGCCGTTGGCGTGAAGCTTCCTCGTCTCGACTTTCTTCTCTCCCGTGATGTTTTTGATACACTGTTGGGCCTCTTTTAGCCTGCAAAGCAAATGATTATGTCAATGTCAAGACGCACAACAAAACCCCAAGCACTACATTGTGCATATGAATATGCACACAGACGTGTCTGTACACACACACATATGGACAGACAGATCAGAGCAACAGACAGACAAGCAACCACTAAGGAGCGTGCAACTGCGATCACACACACACTTACACATGCACGCGCATACACACAGTCACACACACATGTGCACACACAAGCATGCACGTACGCACGCACACACACACACACACACACACACACACACTGTTCCTCACCTCTCCCTGGAGATGTTCTTGCTCTCCCGCTTCCAGCGCGTCTTGAAGTCTCCACAGAACTCGAACCAGAGCATGAGGACCTGGCCTGGCACCACCTCCCGCTCCCCAGCCTTGGGCCTCACCCCAAAATACACCACCAGGTCATGGAAGCTAGAGAGAGAGAGAGAGAGAGAGAGAGAGAGAGAGAGACATAGTGAGAGACAGACAGTCAGACAGACAGAGTCAGAGAGAAAGACAGACAGACAGAGATTTTAAAACTGCTTTATTGGAGAACTGACATCAAACCATTTTCAACAATGGAGAACACCAACCACAGATCACACAAATCCCAACCTTCATATATCCCCACAACAACTCCCAGTCCTCCCCAGTTTTACACAAAATTGCCCACACACACCAGATGCCCCAGAGAGTGTCAACATTGTTCAAGATTGATGAGTTTGTAATAGGCAAGCTCAATCTTTATCCACCTCTTCTCTTCTCCACAGAGAGAGAGAGAGAGAGAGAGAGAGAGAGAGAGAGAGAGAGAGAGAGAGAGCACAGAAATCTACAGGCCACGTGTCTTTGGGATTTGTTGTACTGTGTGTTGGACTATTGAACTAGATATTCCAGAGGTACTACGGGCCTACTACATGTAAGAGTAATTATGAAATAAATGTGACACGACAGAACTACAGTCCCTAAATAGGAACAATTTATAACAGTCAGGTAATTAAAACATACATGTTGAAAAAATGGCTATAATCATACCTTTTATGTGCACATGCCAGCTGATACTCTGTTGCACCATGCTCTTGATGTGCTGCAGATCAAACACAAGGACATTTCACCAACACATTTCAGGTTTCAAGTTCGGGATTGTTGGCAGGCTTGTGATGAGGCAAATGGGGTATTGGGAGGGTTATGATCAGGTACAGGGGGGCGTTTGTTAAAAAAAAAACACTTTAGCACCAGACTCAGTATTCCACTTACAACACTTTGAAATTAGACGCCCTATACCAAAGACAACTCAACCCAGACAATTATGAATCCTTGTCTGGGACTGACACAACTAAATAATAATTTGGAACACACAAAAACATTGTTAAAAAATGCCAAATGAGCACATCTTTATTTAATTAGACTAACTAAGACGTTGTATTATTAAAGTCCTTTGTGAGTGGCGCTGTGCCATGCAACTACTATATCTAGTTGCAATGCGACAATGGTGATCCCACTGACATGGAGCCAGACGACAATTTGGCCCTTTAAAAAAAACAGCTATTACACGTGCAATTAGAACAGAAAGGCCTCTCTTTGTTGCCACGGTGACGCTGCCTTGTCCTGCCCGCCGGTAAGAATCAGAGGCAGACTCACTGCAGCCTACAGTGTTGTGTTTCCATAATGGTGCCACTCTAAAGCCCGTTGACCTCTAACAGCAATTTCAGACTCGCGTGGGGCCGACTCAGCGACTCACCTAGGGTCTGACTCAGACTCATTCAGTCTCCTGTCAGGTGCGCTGCTTGAGCTCTGCCCTACAAAGGCAAAAGACCTTAACATCAATTTTGGTAAAAAATGAGTTAATGTCATTTTTGGGGTATTTCAGACCACCTTTATCATGTGAATAAATATAGTGAGCCAGTTTGATTGTTTTCAATGTCAAAATAAAGAAAATAAGAAGTTAAGGCATTTTGCCTTGGGACGGCTCCTTATTTTTCGCCCGTGATTCAAAGGCAGAGAACCTTAACTTCCAACTGCCATTTCATAAATATAACTTTTTATTCAATTTTGATTACATTTTCTTAACTTTTAAAGTATGTTGTGTATGTATTCATGATAAATTAGTCTTTCTACACAGTAATTTGTCTGCCAGGCTGTTTATCTGAACAATTTTGAGATATAATGAATTGTAATGTAATTCAATGCAATGTAAACACATTCCCGCCATATCCTAATACCACTAAATAGGACATCTCAATGTCATAAATGTAATTTAAAACAGACATTATGACCAGACCTGGCTTATAGTTTCTTTAAATATACATTTTATAAGGTAAAATGAAAAAAAATGGCAGTTACTGTCTTTTGGCTCACTGTTGGCCCATGATACAAAGGCAGAATACCTTAACTGCCAAATAACTGTCAAAAGTCAAATTTGAACTAAATATTTTTTGCTATACATATATATCTCCTTTATAGTAACCAACTGTCAAATTTTAGGAGCTCCAAATATTATACTTTTATCTGGAAAGAGGATAACAAAACAGAAACTTTGAAGCCACTTTTCTCAGTTTCACACTCTGGTGAGTTAAGGTTCTTTGCCTTTGTAGGGCAGAGCTACTCTCAAAGGTTCTTCCCCAGCCACCAAGCCAAGGCCAGCCCAGCCCAGCACAGCCCAGAGACTGCCAAAGTCTCCCCCCTTGATGCCTATCTCCACAGTCTCTGACTGGGAGCTATCTATCTAGGCAGCCCTCCACAGGGAAGACCACAGACAGTTATCACCTGCCTTTCTCTGTGTAGTCCCCGACCGACCTAGCGCCAGCCAGCCTTACACCCAGTCATCAGCCCAGCCATCCAGCCATCCATCGCCTCCTCCCTCCCTCCCCCCTCTCCGACCTCCCTCACTCCCAAATAGGGTCGCTCACCACAGAGATATTCACCATAGCAACAGGATGTGAGTGACTTTATCTGCAGTTGAGAGACAATCGAATAATTATGGTGAAGGCCAAAAAAAACCCTCCAAAAACAAAAAAAGAAGAAAAAAACACACACACAAACCGCATGGATGTAAAAAGGGAGGGATGGATGGGAGAAGACGAGAGCGTATTGCAGTCTCTTAGCGCCAGGCGGTTTACAGTGGCTTGTGACAACATGGGCAAAGCACAGACCTCGTCTTAGATTACACAAACACAATGAGCTCAAGGAAACAATAACTTTATGTAAGGATGATTTACATTGAGGCGAAGAAATGTTCCTGCTTGTCCTTACCCTACCATCAGAACTTAGACCGTGTGTGTGTGTGTGTGTGTGTGTGTGTGTGTGTGTGTGTGTGTGTGTGTGTGTGTGTGTGTGTGTGTGTGTGTGTGATGTTAGTGTGTGTGTGTGTGTGTGTGTGTGTGTGTGTGTGTGTGTGTGTGTGTGTGTGTGTGTGTGTGTGTGTGTCTGTGTCTGTGTCTGTGTCTGTGTCTGTGTGTGTCTGTGCTGTGTGTGTGAACTGCTGTAAGGCTGATTGATGGGATAGGGTTGGGAAATAAACCTGGCTGGACTCAAACCTGGGTCCCCATGCAGACTATGTTGCGGGGCATTAGCACAATGCACCACTGAACTCCACAAAATGTATGCCTTTATTAATCTCCACTGTCCATGAGTAGATATGGAATGATAAAGAAAAATGTTTAAGTCTGTAAAGTGCTAGCGTCCAGGCAGACACCTGCTGTCTGTTCCAATATCAACACACACACACACACTGCAATTTGCTAGACCATTTTTGGGGGGCTGTAGCCTGATGTAATCACTCAGATCTCAAACGTCACAATATAGACTATTGAATTAATTAGTGTCTGTCACATAAATAAGTGTCAACCCTTGTTAATACTCCTTTCCTCTGGTAGCACAGACATATTATACTTCAGCCCAGGCTCAGAATTACGACACCCTTTGTAATTTCTTAAGGAATAGTAGTCCTACATACTTGGAAGTGTAAGGGCTACAATGACATCCTCTGCTTCACTTACCATTGGAGATAAAGCCCTCCATTTTCTCCTTAAATGGATGAATATGCTCTTCAGATGAACTGGCACACACTGTCTGGACATCTTCTTCACAAGCTATAAAAGATAGTCAAATAAAAGAAAAAAGAACAATAAATCGTTAATTTTAAAGCACTAATTTATCGTCTGTGCAATTATATGTTTCTTACACATGGATGATCAGAGGTGTGGTGTAGCAGTAAAAGAAAAGGTGATAAAACTATGAGTTTGGTGATCACACTGAATAAAATAGAAGGCCTTTATTGTCATTACACACAGCTCAATGACATGTAAAACCTCCCTTTAAGACGCATGCAACCGAGTACAAAAGAGTAAAACGCAGGCCTAATAAAAGAAGCATAATAGAATAATACATTAAATATAGATATACCGGTATGTAACTTCATAGATATATGAAACTTCAATTTAGCATGCTAATAGGCAGATAAACTCTTGTCAAAGTTTACAAACTCAATTTCTGCAATTTCAGAGTTAGGTAAATGCTGTGTTTGCTTCCATTCACCCTCCACTACTCTGGTCACGGCCACTTCCACACTGCTTGTGCAGATCTGAGTGGAAGGAAAACACACAGAACAGTTGAAGGGGCTCCACCTGTATGGGAGTCAAAGGTTATCGCCGCGGTTTCCCATGCACAGAGCCGGTTTAGATACTGCGATGGCGGCAGGAGATAGCTGATAAGCGAGCTCTCGCTCCGCCTGTGGCACCGATCGGCGCTGTTTGTCCCTGCCGGCTCACCGTCCGATCAGAGCGATCACAGGAGCCAGTCTCCTTTGCACAGCCATAATATGCCCTGATGGGAGTCGACATGCTCGATCTGCATCTCCACAGGATTAGATTACAAAAGAATACTGTTTTCATTCGCTCGTTTGTGTAAACTGTGGGGGCTGCTTGTGTTGCCTGGTACCTGGGAGTTGAAGCGTACCACTCACCTGATCTTCTTGGGAAGAGTGCTCTCCCTTTTTATTCTGAAGTGGGTCATTCACCAGCATGCAAATAGTGGTACTATACAAATTCTATATGATAAAAGATTGAAGTGTCGAATGTTCAAGCTTAAATATTAAATGTCTGAGGTTCATGGACCGTGTTATTCAGGGGTGAAAGTAGATGGGTGCACACAGGTGCGAAGCACCGGTATAAAATGCACATCTGGTGCGCAGTAACGGTGAGAGAATAGGTTTAATGCTACCCAAAAACCCACATTTGAAAAAAGTAAGGTCTGCTATTAAAGCACACACAACCACATTACATGTATGCCATTTGAGACAAAATGTCTCAATGAAGAGACACCCGAAATATTCACAAAGCGATATAGATCTGTAGTGCATATATTTAATGCTTCTTTGTGGGGGTTACGCCATTAAGAAATGAAAACTACTTTCACCCCTAGTGTTATTTACACATAACATTTTGAAACTGTTAATTTGGTGTGCAGAGTGCCGAGCTATATAAACCATCACAGGTGTTAAAAATCCAGTCTGTGGGAATTAATTCAGCTCTTCTTTTTTTGGCTGTGAAGCTACGGAAAGGACGCTCAACCATGCACTTCTGGCCAGGACATCAAAACGGCAAGCCAAAGCTGTTTGCTAAGA
>NC_085874.1:2184775-2224775 GCF_034702125.1 Engraulis encrasicolus
TGGGTCCAGGGGCCACACACAGCCTACTTGATGGTGAATGGTCCTGACCAGTAACATACTTGCGAATTATCGCAAATTTCTGGATCATATTGGAATCGCATTGCTGTCAATCATCTCAAGGTTTAGCACAGCACATCAGCATTGATTTTTAAATGGCGAGCAATAACATTATTCTCGAATGTTGAAAAACTGAAATCTCAGACAACTGCTGCAATTGCAACTGTGTAATGGCCTAGAGGTTTCCTTCTTTTTTGACATTCTTTTTTGACAGTCTGACATTCTCATTTTTTTCTCTACAAGTCTGGGGCCGTATTGAACTATCTGTTGGGCCGCATGGCTGGCCAGGCCTTATGTTGGACAACCCACCTCTGCTTACCTTCAAAACACAAATTACAGAAAGAAAATACCTGCAACAACCAAACGTCGAAATGTTACTCTGAAATATCTATAACATTAGGCATGCAAGCATTGTTGCAGACATTTTTTCTTTGGCTTGGATTCACTTAAGTTATCCTGCACCAAGCGAACATTGGTGGAACATGCAGACATTCACCTCATTCTACTCTACCTCCAAAACACACCAGGCAAAGCCCCATGCAGCATGACCCATGTCTCTCACCTGGTCCAGATTGCGGAGGTAATAGGAGACAATGTAGTCCACCAAACTGATGCGGTTGTCCTGTGGATGTTGAAACAGAGGACATTATAGGAACATTGTCTCTTGCACACATATATGGAACACATCTCTGTCTCATCATTTTTAAATAGACCTACCGCCATATCTCAACAAATGTGTGTGATAAAATCTGGATCAGGATCACAAATGCACGCACGTAAACACAAATGCATATGCAGACTCAGACGCACACAGGCACGCACGCACACACACATACACACATACTACACACACACTACACACACACACAGACACACACACACACACACACACATACACACATACTACACACACACTACACACACACACAGACACACACACACACACAAATTGAGAGCTACAGTAGACCTAGCCCTGGGTCTGCACGCACCCTGCTCTTGACGTCCTTGAGCTTGGGCAGGATGTCGAGAGCGAAGCCGTCTGCTTGGCCGCGCACCCGGCTGCCTCCGTTCATGTAGTTGCCGAGCGCCAGCACCAAGCCCACCACCTCCCGCACGCTCTCCCGCTCCAGCAGGCCCTGGGAGGGAGCAGGGTGCAGTGTACTTCACTTCATGCAGTCAACAGCAGACTGACAAGAAACAGCATACACGTTGTATTGTGTATGTGTTGTGTATGTGTATGTGAATGTGAATGTGAATGTGTTGTGTTGTGTATTCGTTTATAGTGATGTGTAGTGTAGTGAAGTGTTGTGTATGTGTTGTGTTGTGTATGTCTTGTGTAGTGTAGTGTAGTGTAGTTTTGTGTTGTGTTGTGTTGTGTGTGGCTCCAGCTGAAGCTTCCCTTCTATTGTCAAGGCCAGTAATCAACATTAGATGGGGAGTGAACAGCAGTGTGTGCATGTTCATGTGACTGGAGCTGTCCAACTCCGAAATCAGCAGCAGTTAATGTATTCCAAGAGCTCTCAAGTTCTTGCTGTGCGTATTTGGGGTGTTGTCACTTGTCAGGCTTCATTACGGAACGTGATTCCTATTCATCCACACACTGTGTTAGTCATGCAATATCTATATTTTTATTTCTATATTATCTTATTATTTTTTTGGCTTTTAAGTCTTTATTAGATAGGACAATCTGAGATGGGGACAGGAAGCGAGTGGGAGAGAGAGATGGGGGAGGATCGGCAAATGACCCGAGCCGGAATCTAACCCGGGTCCCTGGCGTAGCCGCCCAGTGTCCTCCCATCAGAGCCACGGAAGGGCCAGCTATTTTTTTTATTTGACTTGATTTTGTATTACAACTTTAGCTTACTAGGCAGGTGGAATTTTGTACATAAAACTTTCATTAACACTTGAGACAGACATGCATTCGATCAGGTGAGTTTACCGTGCAGACTCGAGAGATGATCTCCACTTTACGGCGGATGGAGGCCACACTGTCCGCAAAGACAGACTGAAATATGAGGCAGCGAGCTCGGACGGAGAAGTCGGGGATCTGGGACAGCTCATACAGGAACCTGAGCCAGGAAACACAAACAGGAGATGATGGGCAAGGGAGAACAAAAAAAACCCCACAATGTCCAGCAAATTGAATAAAAACTGTGAGTAGACCGCCACAACGCTTACAATTCTTCCAATATTCACCTAGATCGGAACACTGCTTTTCTCCACATTGTTTCATGCCAAAAAGGCCACACCATTGTACTTTTTCAAACACTATAGCACAGTATTACAGTTATTCTCAGCCAGTGTAACGGTGTTCAAAATTGAATAACAACCTCCTTCCAAAACAAGTTGACAAGAGTACACTAGGGGACATTCTGAATTGTTAGGTGGATTGTTGAGCTGTAATGGACCACAGAACAAGAGAAGGGGTGTAAGAGGAGGACAAGAGGGCAAGATGGAGGTCGTACTGTTCCGGTTTGTCCAGTAGCTTGATGCTCTCCTCGTCTGACGTCTCGTAGTATTTCCTCAGCTGATCCAGCTCCGCGGGCTGCGCTCTCTACACAGCGGAAAGGCAAACAAATAACTAACAATACCAGTCATTATCAACAATAACATCATCAAGTCGTCACAACAAATAGCCTACCGAAATACTACACTACTACTACTAATTCTACTACAACTATTATTACTAATACTACTTCTCTTCCTATACTCCTACTACTACTATTAGTGCTGCACTACTGATGTGGGTTCTCTATGTCAACCGTTGTGATGTGTCAGTGTGCATACTGTATATGCTTGTATTAGATGAAATGAGATGTGATGAGACGAGTCAAACGTGTGACATACACTGCATCTACTGTTTGTGTGTGTATGATGTATACTGTATGTGTATATGAAGTATGTGGGTCAAAGACGTTTTTTTGGGCTCAGATGTCAGGTGGCGCAATGGCACTAATGACCATAAAACAAAGTAATTGGTGGTTGACATGCTGCAATGAATATGCTTCTTACTGTAGATAGTCCACTAAAAACAAACAAACAAATAAAATCCATACAATAGTGGCACTGGCTGTTGTTGCGCCACCCTGACGTGTGCTACTGCTGAAACTTCACTGACCCGTATGATAGTGAATGGATGGAGCATTCTCCTCTGATAATAATAATAATAATCATCATCATCATCATCATCACCATCATCATCATCATCATGATCCTAATGGAAGTAATGATAATATTGAAAGTAACACAAACAATGTATAATGCTCCCTACTGAAAATGAGGGCACCACTGCACAGGATATGGTAAACTATGGTGTGGCACATGTACAGTAAGTAAGAAGTTGGATACTTGCATTCTCATACAAAGCCTCAATGGCCTCCAGGTCCACCACAGAGTTGTCCAGAGTCAGAACAGCTTGAGAGGGAAAATGTACAGAAATGAATCACTACAGACTTTGAAATTGCAGCCTGGATAATTTACTTGGTGGTGAGGATGGCGTGTGAGTGTGTACAGTACGTGTGTGTGTGTGTGTGTGTGTGTGTGTGTGTGTGTGTGTGTGTGTGTGTGTGTGTGTGTGTGTGTGTGTGTGTGTGTGTGTGTGTGTGTGTGTGTGTGTGTGTGTGTGTGTGTGTACGTGTGTGTGCGTGTGTGCGTGTGTGTGTGTGTGTGGGTGCGTGAGTGGGAGGGGGTGGCTGCGGTGCTGGTTTGTGTGTGTGTGTGTGTGTGGGGGGGGGGGTGTTGGTGGCTGCCACTAGTAGACTGTGTGTGAGGTGCACACAGCCATTAGCTGGAACAGACCACATAAGAAAAGAAGTTTACACTGCAATGAGATCTTTCCTGTGGTGCTTGCAAGAAACTACAAGATGGGCCAGTATAAAGAAATTGTTTATAAACATACAGTACACGCATGTGCATGCGCATGCGCACACGCACGCACACATGCACGCACCCGTGTACACACACACACACACACACACACACACACACACACACACACACACACACACACACACACACACACACACACACACACACACACACACACACACACATCTTGAGGCAGCTGATGAAACGACAGACAACATATCATTCCTGGCTCCTGTGATCCACACACATAGTATATCTCACAGCCACAACTCTACTATGCTGAGACTCCAACACTACACTAGTTGTGCTTGGCTGGGTACAGTGGAAGAAACACCAGACAGAGCCAGGGAGAGAGACAGACAGACAGATAGACAGATAGACAAAGACACAGAGAGACAGAGAGGAAAAGAAAGAAAGAAAGAAAGAAAGAAAGAAAGAAAGAAAGAAAGAAAGAAAGAAAGAAAGAAAGAAAGAAAGAAAAGAAGAAAGAAAGGAAGAAAGAAAGAACAAATGACCGAATGAACATTCAGGAAAGAAAAGAGAGAGGGAGAGAGAGAGAGAGAGAGAGAGAGAGAGAGAGAGAGAGAGAGAGAGAGAGAGAGAGAGAGAGAGAGAGAGAGAGAGAGAGAGAAAAACAGAATTATGTCAGAGAGACGTGGAGAGTGACTTGGGGACAGAGCTGACAGAGTAACAGAGCTTGGCTAAAGGCAGGAAGTGAACAGACAACAAATCAATCAATCAAAATCAAATCAATATAGCACATTATCATACATAAATGTCATTCAATATGCTCAAGAGTAGAGAAAAGAAACTATATTGTGTTTAAGATAGTGTGTACTTAACTATCACCAAAGGCAGATGAGAATAACGCTGTTTTTTCTTTTCCTTTTAAACAAGATACTGTTGAGGCAGTTCTAATTAGGACAGGAAGCGTGCTGACCTCCTGTAGAATTCATATGACCTCTCAACTAGTGCTCTTGTACAGACTGTCTTCTCCACCCCAACACACATACAGTATAGTATAAGAGGTGCACTGACAATTCGGCCGCAGAAAATATTCGGCCGAAAACACAAAAAAAGACACTTTCGGTTTTCGTCCGAAAGCCAACTGAATGGCCGAATCGGAGGCCGAATAGAAAATGAATTGAAAATGGCCATTAATTACACTCATTTCAGTTTTAGTCTAACATTTGAAGACTTCAAATACACATTTATTTTCTTTTAAAAACATTTCTTAACATTTATTGTAAGCCATAGATTTAAGCAATATTTAAAAATAGTGAAAAATTTAACTTTTTATGACTTTTTTTTAACTGAATTGTAACATTCTGTTTCTGTTTCGGTATTCGGCCAAGTGATTAATTATTATTCGGTTTCGGTTTCGGCCAAAAATTTTCATTTCGGTGCACCTCTAGTATATATATAATAATAATAATGATAATGATAATGATAATGATAATAATAATAATAATAATAATAATAATAATAATAATAATAATAATAATAATAATAAATCATAATAATAATAATAATAACTTGGGTTTATATAGCGCCTTTCAAGAAACCTAAGGTCGCTGGTATACAGTATGACCCTCGAGTGCAGCTGTGTTAAGGCTGCCTTCTACTCCACAACACATATGGCATAACCCTAAACCTCTGCTAGTGTATTGACTGCCATCTTCACCGCAGCACATATACTGTACGGCAGACGTGGGCAAACTCAGGCCCGGGGGCCACATGTGGCCCGCTCGGCCTTTCATGCGGCCCTCAGAGCCTTTCCAAGAAAAAAAATGCAGATTCATATGGTCACTCATTCTTAAATTGAATACCTAAAACAAGGGTCTTGGAAAACTAAGATTGCTAAAGTCTAGCCTGGTAAAACAGCGCCACATTTAGGCTGGTTTATCAGGCTAGCTGAAGTCTACATCTAGATACAATTAGCAGGAATGGCATAAAATGACAATGGTGCAATTATGTTGGTGTACACCATTTCTTATTATTGGCACGGGCAAGTTGCCTACGACATCCAGCCCTTTGGTCAACTCTCTAAACCCAATGCGGCCCTTGGGACAAAATAATTGCCCACCCTTGCTGTACGGTACAACCCCTAAACTCCACTCCTGCTAGCGTACAGACGGTCTTCTCCTCCGGTCTTCTCCTCCACAAGACATAAAGTATAACCCCTCCACTCCTGTGCAGCCTGCCATCTCTGGCTTCTCCTCCGCAGCCAAAACAGTCCCAGTGTCTCCTCCACAGCACAAAGAGGAGAGTGTCACGTCACGAGTGGCTGCTCTCTGGGTGTACATATCAATTTAAAGGCCACAGCTCTGCTTACCACTGGGCCTTTCATGCTCAGCAGGGGGGAGGGGGAGGGGCCGGGAAGGAGAGGGGAGGGTGGGGGGTGTACTGGGGGGGGGGGGGGGGGGGGGGGGGGTGGGGGGGGGGCATTTGTGGACGAGATTAGTACCTCACCAAACCAGACAGTCTGAATGACATTTATGCCTGCACTTCTGTTTTCCATTATGGAGCCAAGGAACATTTGACTTTGTTCACTCTTTTCTTGGTCATGTATTTTGACTATCTTCTTCTATTAGTCCATGAGAGGTTACACTAAAATAGACAGTTTGTATTGGTATTACCACTATTATCATCATTATTATTATTATTATTAGTAGTAGTAGTAGTAGTAGTACCTGTAGTAGTAGTAGTATGTATTGCTTTTGCCAGATACAACAGGATTTTGTGAATAGTCAAAAACATTAAATGTTGACATTAAATAGCCTTTTCAACGTGCTGTTTACAACTCAAAGTATTTTTGTGGTGTAGAAAAGGGGGCACAAGGAGGTGCTTGCACCACAGACTCAGCAGACAGCCCTATAGGCTCCGCCAACCAGCTGAGCATAGGGAAACAGCATGGATGGCAGTCAGAGGTTTTTAGCCGCTTTTTAATAGGTGCACACCAGACTAATATTTTGACACCACGTCTCTTCCATTTTGGGTGGTTTGGGCTGCAGGTCCTACAGACAGTCTGACTCACCATGCCTGGAGAGCAAGATTTTTTACATTTTTTATTTTGCATCTAGAGTGAGCTTAAAGACATGTCACGTTTCATCCAAAAGACGATTCTTCTTCCATCACGGGTTGATTCGGTTCAGTTACAACAAAACTTTGACTAACATGAACCAGATGAGTGACAGTCTTCACAGATTTATTTTGGGCTGGTTTTGGTCGCAGATGAAGCCCTTCGAGAGACCTGCCTGTCAGACTGATAGACAAGACTTCAGAGACACAGACAAGACAACACGACATACGAGTCCGAAAGACAGACAAAGTGACAGGCAGTTTGACAGACCAGCTGTCAGTGAAACAGACATTTTAATCAACAAGTCCTCCAAGAGACAGACAATTTGACAGACAAGCCCTCTACGACAAAGTTTGACAGACAAATCTTCAGAGAGACAGACAGCTTGACAGACAAGTCTTCAGAGAGATTGGTGATAGGAAAGTTCTCAGAGAGACAGACAGCTTGAGATTACAAGTCTTCTGAGACGACAAATTGACAGAAAACACATTGGAGGGACACACAGTTTGAAAGACAGGCCCTCTGAGAGACAGACAGTAGGGGTGTAAATGACATCCTTCATGGTGATTCGATTCAATATCGTTTTTTAGGCCAATGATTCGATTATTTTCGGTACTTAAGAATGCTCCACAATTCAATTAATTTCGATTCGATTCAAATCAATGGTTCATATTTGTTTTACCTTACAGGCTTGGTTTATGTGTGAAATGTTAAATAAATCAACAAAAGGCTGAAATATCTGCATGCATTTCATTTGAGGGGCATCTTCATTATTGTCAGTATTATCATTACTCCATGAGCAAAATAAAATGCCTCACAAAATGAGTGCAATAATTACAAAAATCGATTAACCGATTAATAACGATTAATCAATTCTCTTGTGTAGAAATCGATTCATTTAATTCATGGGCTGTAGGACTGATGCATTGATTCAAATCGATTATTATTTACACCCCTAACAGACAGGCAGTTTGCCTCACCTTGCCGGATGTCCTTCATGTCCAGGTGCAGGCTGGAGATGAAGATGCCGACCGCCTGGGAGCGCTTGCTGTCCAGCAGCTTGACAATCTGCAGAAGAGAGAGAGAGAGTCGGTCAGCTTCATTCAGGGACGGACCAGGATTCTATGGGCCCCTGGGACAAACAAGAAGAAAGGCCCCCCTCCATGGGTGCTGCTAGTTTACAAAACGATTCAGGTTTTCAGGCCAAATGTGAGAGCCTATGATGTTGGGGTTTTGGGAGAATGTACCCGAGAAAAAAAAGAACATTCAGTTGTTAAAAGTGCAGTGCAATTTTAATGCAATATGAGAAATGGAAAGATAGAGGCTTAGGCTTCTGGACTCCTTGAATCTTGGGCCCCTGGGCCTGGGCCCGGTAGGCCTGTGCGGTGATCTGTTCCTGGCTTCATTCATAAAGCACATAAAAAACAGCGTAAACTGGTCAAAGTGCTGTATAGAGCTAAGCTAAGAACTAAAATGGGCCATAAAAAAACAAGATAGAAGCACCATATGGTCAAGCAGCAGCGCAGTAGTCCACACAGTACATACAGCATAGAAGCTAATATCACTCTAAAAGAGTTTCACACAACATTTGGTGTTGATTTTACTTTTAGATCAGTGTAACATTTTAAGAGCCAATTCTACTCAACATTGTATACATATTAGAGATGTACAGGATCCAAGATCCGGTTCCGGATCCGGCAGGATAATAGGGTTTTTCAGACTATCCGTATCCGGCAGGATCTTAAGCCGTGGATCCGGTATCCGGCAGTTACCTAAAAATCAGGATCTGGGGCATCTCTACTTTTTACGTAGCCTAGGCTTTTCAGTCAGTCTTTCACAACCCCAATCGCTGCATGGAGTGAAAGCCCTTTGGAAGCGGCCGTTGAAGGCAGTGTGGCGGTAAGCCAATGAATCTCAAAAATAGTTTGCGCCAACGTAATAAAAAGGGCCCACGTGTGCGAGTTGGCAATGTGTTTCGACCCTTTCGTAGGATCCGGTATCCGATTCCGGATTCAGCAGGATCTTAAGCTGTGGATCCGGTATCCGGCAGGATCCTAGAAATCAGGATCCGGTGCATCTCTAATACATATTAATACCTGTAGCCTTGAAATGTCAATGGTCACCTGCAGAATTTCACACTGACTTTTGACTCCACTGTAATTTGACTCTTCACAGTATTGTAAATACTCTATCCGGCTTTATAGAAGAGGGGTGTCAAAGAGCTAGCCTGGGAGAAAGCTGCCTGTTGACTCCGTTAAACAGTCTGGCAAAAGCTAAGAGGAATCCCTCTCCATAAAGGGTGGGAGATGGTCTGACCTTACACTGTAATTTAAATTCATTGGAGTTACGAATTAAAATTAAAATTCAAATTGTGCTTTATTACCATGGCTGTTACGATACAGTGTTGCCAAAGCATAGGCCTACAAATAACACAACTTTAAGCAATCAGTAGCGGACTGCAGGTGAGCTCTGTGTCACCACTATCAACTGTTTGGTGATTGGCAAAACCGTGAGCGAACCGAGCTAGACTGTGTACGGAGTCAAAATCTTTGGGTGGAAGTACACAGGATGGCATCGCCAGGCTATCAAAGAGCAGGCAGCATGAGGAAAATGCCCTCTTAAGATATTGCAGATATTTACATATTTACATGAATAGGGCAGTGATGGTTTCATATCAAGTGTAACGAAATGTGTGGAGGAAGAGAGAGAGACATGGGAGATGGTTGGTAGTGATCGAGAAAAGGTTGACAAAGTGTATATGAGGATCCTTATGCTATGTTAAATATGTTATATGTAATATATGTTTACTTTTTTGATAGAATCATTGTCCTCAGAAGCTAAATAATCCATAAAACTGTCACAGGACATAAGACCATACAGCTTTCTGTGTCTTAGTAAGTGTACGAAGAAAAGCTGGGTGAGGGGGTGCATGGCTGTGGAAAGTCTGAAGTAGAAGCCAGGAAATCCTAACAGAGTGATCATGTTTCTCATATGGTCTTTAAGTGTTTAGGAAGAAATATGCTCGTTGGGCTGTACTCCAGTCCCCCTCTATTTACAAATTGAACGCAATTATGCAAATTTTGAGGGGAAGAGAAATTACAGGGCCAAGTGCAGTATCCTGTTATTTAAAAACCTGTGAAGAGAATGTATGCTCACTGGGTCCAGCAACGTTGCTACATCAAACACAGGGTTGCATTCGAGGGCAAGGATTCTTCTGTCAGCAATTTTCAAATGACCTGGATGATGATACTGTATGTGTTGTGCATTTCCCATGACCGAGAATTTAAAACAGAGAGTGGATGACTCTGTCCTGTTCCTACTAACCTGAATGTAAGAATCGGCTAAATTCTGAAATCAAACGACACAATGCTGATTCCAGAATTTGATTATAATGATATTGATTTGGATGCATCTGTAGGGAGCTTTTTCACATAGGTCTGGGTCTTTCCAAGTGTCACTAGCTCCTGTCTGTTTTCTTTTTTATAGCTCGTAAATTTACACTCATTTCATTACTCAGTGTACAAGAGGTCTCTTATGTTTTCCTTTTGTAAATGAATGCAAGCATTTGGCTAATATAATGTCAGGTAAAGAAATCTAGTTTACCAATATAGTGCAAAGCATCATTGCTCCATTCTTCAATGGCAGTCAACGTAAATATGCCAAGAGGTCTCCGTGTGGCCTGTTCAGGTAACCTCACAATAGGTACTTACGTGTATAAACCAGCATAAACCAGCATAAACCAGGTGAACACTCCCTCTAGTGGACTAACATTTAATTACGCTTTCCCTGCCAACATGTTGCATGCAAAAAGTAAACGTCCTCCTACCACAAATTCCTTCAAGCCAATTTCCTGAACCAGATGATCCCTGGGGCGGCTAATCTAATTAGTGAACACCTGTCTTGAGAGCACAGGCAGAAGAAATACATGGCGAGACTTTTATTTTCTCAATCCAAACTGTCCACCTCTGGCAACAGGCAGCTCCTCCTAGTTCTCACCTTTCGGGCCTTGTTCCGTTTCTCGTAGGCCTCTGACAGCGGTTTCCTCTTGGTCGGCAGTGAGGATTTGGCAAACAGGTCCTCGAACTCACAGGGGTCAACGATGCTGGGCTCCTCCAGAGAGCTCCACAGGGTGTCATCGCTGTCAAAAGGAGAGGAGAGGAGAGGAGAGGAAGAGGATAAACACCAGATGACAGAGATGAGGACGTTGACAAACACACCAAACTGTCCAGCTGGCTCTGTTTGGCGGCTAGAAAAGTAAACGCCACAACTCTCCTCATGTCTGTAATAGTGTGGTGAGCTGATGGGGGGGGGTGTAAAGCAATAGGGTCATGCTCTCCCTTCAACCCTCTGGATTTTACAACAGTGATTTTCAAAGTGAGGGCCGGGGACCCCCAGGGGGCTTCCGGGGAGTGCTAGGGGGCCGCGGCAGGTTGGCAGGAAAAGTATAGCAAAACCAAAATAAATTATTGCATAAATGGTTATTCAACTTAAGCACACCAAAATGAAGGAAACACGCACCATTAGTTAAGACTATTCCCATCAGTTAAGTGACTCACAGACCTAGATGATGGTTGTGAGAGGGGGTGCATAGAAGTATAGTAGTAGTATAGTAGTATAGTAGTATAGTAGTATATCATAGTCATAGTAGTATCATAGTAGTATATCATGACCCATGTGAGGGGGGGCTTGCCTGCAATCTACCGGTATATCAGGGCCTTTTCATGGTAAAGTTTGCAAGCCCTTTTTCTAGAACAAGGAGTAAAGTGCTAGACAGCAGGCCTTACGGACAACAGAGGTAGGAAAAAAGTACAGTATCTCCAACAAACTTTTTATGATTTCACTTATATTACTCCCCTTACTGAGAGAGAGAGAGAGAGAGAGAGAGAGAGAGAGAGAGAGAGAGAGAAACAGACAGACAGACAGAATGAAGAAAGCAGAGAAAGACTCTCAGAAAGAAAGAAAGACAGAAAGAAAGACAGAAAGAAAGAAAGAAAGAAAGAAAGAAAGAAAGAAAGAAAGAAAGAAAGAAAGAGACATGGAGTCTGGATGGACAACTGGGAGGCTGCCACACTCCCACGGCGATGGTTGCCACCAGCAGTGGATGGAGCGCATCCATCCCCATTCAGAGAGCAGGAGCTCTGCCCGTCCCCATGTGCTCCCCCACCTGCACCCCACCACATCACCATCGCCTCCTGCAAACCTCCCAAGACGGTGGGCTACAGGGGGAGAGGAGGGGAGGGCTGCAAATGCTAGGTTTGCCTTTCAGACCAGGCACGGCTGGATGATCTCAAGGAAAGTTGTGTAATGTGGGGACGGTATGATCGTTTGCCCACATAGACGGCTCTGCTGTCACTAACACTTCAACACTCGCCCCCTTTTGTGGTGTCGGTGCGGTAGGCTCGGAGTCAACGTTAATATGTTGATGGATTCTGTGTACTTTCAGGTTACATGAGAAGGCATTTTTTGCTTGTTTTTTCCCCCTCACAAAACCCCCTTTTCTCTGAAAACAATTTTAGATACTTTGAAATTTTGGGTTCTCGAATGAGTTGGTGGGAGATGTCAGATGTTTGGA
Source organism: Engraulis encrasicolus (assembly GCF_034702125.1). Taxonomy (NCBI): domain Eukaryota; kingdom Metazoa; phylum Chordata; class Actinopteri; order Clupeiformes; family Engraulidae; genus Engraulis; species Engraulis encrasicolus. The sequence goes on from NC_085874.1 coordinate 2,197,354, forward strand.
GATCGCTGGTTCTCATGAAATGAAACCCACAGAAGAGGGAATTCACTGACATAAAACAGAAAAAAACTGCTAAGTGCATGTTCATAATTTCATTTCATCACATTATTATATTGCTATTGGTTTATTTATTTGAAGTACAGTATATTATTGAATTTTCAGTTAATGGTCTAACATTGGCCAACAAGTACAACTTGGCTTTGGATGTTTGTAGACCTTCCTCCTCTCTGACCACATAAGGGATAATGCTGATTGAGGTAGCGGACTGGCTTTTAACTCACTCACTTACAGCCTTGTCCGTCAAAATGTCTGTCTCTCAGAGGGCATGTCTGTCAAAATGTCCGTCTCTCTGAGGACTTTTTTGGTCAATCTGAGTATGTATTAAAGAGGTCCTGTCTCTCGAGCTGCTTGTCTTTTGAAGGGCTTGTCTGTCAGTCCGAAATTGGGTCTGGGCAGAGCAGCAAGAACTCGGTTACATTACACAAAGTGCTTTAACAACGTGGGTATGGTGTGCATTTAAAAAAATGCACAATAAAATTATTTAAAAAATGAAATGGATCCGAAGAAAAAACCCCTACAAAAACACACTAACCATTATTGCGAAATGGCCACTGTGCAGTGTGAGTTTCATAGGTATTGTCTAAAAAAAATGCATTGATTGGAGTTGCTGTGAGAGCCAGAGTACGTACGTGTTGTTGTGGATCTGGATCCTGGTCCAGTAGAGGGGCCTCATGGGACAAGAGGGCTCCAGAGCCGGCTTGCGTGGGGTTGCATCCAGCGGAGACAGAGCCAGTGTGAACCCAGCGGCGGGAGGCGGAGGGGGAGGAGGCAGGAGGCCTCCGTCTGACAGAGGGGGTGGGGGAGGAGGTGGGGGTGGTGGGAGTCCACATGAAGGTACAGGTGGTGGAGGTGGGGGTGCAGGAGGAGGAGGTACGGGGGCTCCGGCGGGGGTTTGGGAACCGGACAGCTTAGTGGTCAGAGAGGCAGGAAGTGAAGGCACGGTCGGTGTGGTCAAGATGCTGTTGTCAGGTGACACGGGTGGAGGCAGTCGAGTCGAGCTGCCTGATTGGTGGAGAGGAGGTGAAAGTTCAGATGCTGCAGGTTGTTCAGCTTTCCCTGCCAAGCCCAGGTTTAGCGGCGCGAGGTTAAGCTTTTTCGGGACGTTGTGATTGGAATGCAGCCCGGCGTTGCGGCCCTCGTACAGCTCCTCGGGCTCTGTCTGGACACAGGCGCTCCGCAACATCCTTGGGCCGACGTCGTCCTCGGTGGACACGCATGCGTCTCGGAGGTTCGCGGGTCGGGCCCTCTCTCTCTGGAGACTTCCCAGCGCTACCTTCAGCCGAGACACCGTCTCCTCATTCTCCTCACGCAGCCGAGACCTCTGACGATCAAAGTCCGACTATATGGAGAAAAAAAACAGGGTGTCAGTCCCATAAATAAATTCAACATATACACATACCGTACATTCTGTACATGCATGCAGGCATACATGCGGTACCGGTACAAACATCCATCCATCCGTCCATACATACAGTATACTATACACATGCAGTACGTACAGTATAGTACATACCATATGCATACCATACATGCATACTGTACATTACATACATACATACATACATAAGTACACATACTTACGTACGTACATACTGTACATACACACATACAGCACCTACGTACATACATACATACATACTGTACGGTCCTGAAAAGATACATTCTTAAGGTGCTGTCTAGTCATAGAGTAAGGGTTATCATTTTAGAAAGCCGCATATTTAAAATAGTATATCATTTCTAAAAGTGACACAGATTACAATTGCCTTCTTTGTTGTCACATAGACACATATAGTCAAAACTTACTTGCAACTTTTCCACCTCCTCTTTGCACTCTCTCTTCAGCTGCAGAAGGGCTGCTTGGTGTTCTAGACAATAACAAACAAGCTTTATTGACAACCATGTGGATGCCCAATATCTAAACACCAATATCTATACCATTATACATGCTTACAAGGGTATACACAAGAGTTCCATCTTGAAGTGAAGCAGGTGTATGCGACTCCCGGTTTTAGACAGAACACAGTGGCATATGGGTCAAAGATGTTTTTGTTTGGCCCTGGGGGTGTGCTACTGGTGAAACCAACGTCACAGACCCATGTCTATGCCATAGGATGCAACTTATACCTCACTTTGCACAATGCTACTACTGTTCTGTACATACCATGCATTTTAAATATTCCATTGCAGTTTTCTATGTCTCCAATGTTTTGTATGACATTCCCTGTTTATTTATTTGTGTACCCCCCTGTTTTCTACCCCCCCCCACCAGTCACCAAGCAACATTTCTAACAACTGTATTTTTATACTGTTGATATGGCTAAATAAACTTGAACTTGAACTTGATACCAACTTCAAATGCATTGAATGGCACATGAAAAAGGCCCATAGCTATTACCAACTAGCAAACGTGTTGCACTAGACCACAAGGGGGAACTGCTTACACTGTTTTCAATAATGTTTACTTCAGGTGAAGAAAAATAGAAAGAGAAAAGAAAAATAGCTGCATAATGTGAGTGTCAGGCATACACATGTGTTCCATGTAACAAGGAAATGTGAAATTGTGTGTGCAGAAGGTGGATATCTTTGACTCCTCAGTCACACCCTAAAGAGTAAAGACTGACACAGAGTTAGTCTGTGTTAGACACTACCAAGCATTACAGTAATGCCTGTCTGATGCCTGAGCAAACATGAGTAGCCTGGATCACAGGTCCACACACAGCTACTGCAGTCTGTGTATGTGTCCGATAAGTAAGAGTACCTTTGTGCAGAACAAAACATTACTGTACATTATAAGGTGACACTGAGTCAACTGAGATGAAAGTGCAGACTGACATTTGCCTCTTCTACACTTCATTGTGTGCAAATTCAGCAAACGGAAAATTGCCTTTCACTCTGGTGCTCATCAACCACTTTAAACGCTTTAGGACACATCCACTTTAGGTTTGGGAAAACTACAGTATGAGAGTGTTGTGAAGTAAGGTTGTGTTGGCTGTTATACTGTAGCAATGTCTCACCTGGTGAAATGTTTTTTTCATGAGAATTAAGCATAACCTTCCCATTTGTTCTATTTTTGTCACTCTATACAACATGCTTTACATGTTTCACCGTAGTATACGCATACATACTGTATCCTCTCACTCGTTTCCCTGCTTAAATCTTACACGTAAAAGAATGGCAACGACCAAGTCACAATGCATTACAAATGACTGTATGTAATGTTGCGGTTAGTGTAGAATAATGATAGACGTCTTTTCAGAAACCAGCATTCCACTATGGAACCGTGCACATTAGGCCTATGTGGCTACGCTCGCTGGATTCCCTCTCTCATTCCCTATATGCACCACTTTTTTTCTATTCGCAGGCTCTTTCTCTCGCTAACCTTCATTCACCCCATCCATAACTTTTTCCTCCAGACAGCTTATCACAATGTTGGTTCCGCAGACCGAAACCAACGCGCTGAAAGAAAAAAAAAGAATACGGGCGAAGGAGGATTTGAGAGTGTTTGCAGAACAGGAGTCAGGTGCCAGGTCACACATTTAACACTGAGCAAACACTGACTCGCTCCAGCGGCTTTTTGTGTGCGTGTGTGTGCATGTGTGTGGGCGTGTGTTCGCGTGTGTGTGCGCGCATGTGTGTATGCGTGTGTGTGTGTGTGTCTGTGTGTGTGCTGGTGACAGAATGCATATGTCCGATGAGAAGTGTGTGTACACTTGTGCATGCACATGTGCGTGCACGTGTGTGTGTGTGTGTGTGTGTGTGTGTGTGTGTGTGTGTGTGTGTGTGTGTGTGTGTGTGTGTGTGTGTGTGTGTGTGTGTGTGTGCGTGTGCGTGTGTGTACAGTCCACCTCCTACTAATGTGTTCTCACCTGCCTCCGTGTACTTGAGGCCCACCACCTCATCCTTCTGTTTTGGAGGAGGCCAAATGGCCTGCAGGCGACGAGGTGTCCTCTCCTCATTATCAGCTGGGGACGAGCCCTCAGACTGGAGAGAGAGAGAGAGAGAGAGAGAGAGAGAGAGAGAGAGAGAGAGAGAGAGAGAGAGTTATACACACAGTAAACACAATATAAAGCATATGGTTATTGACAATAATGGACAACTATGATTCTGCCCTACAGAATCTCACATTAATAAAGCTCAAGTAATGCTCAAACAACAAACAGAAAACAAACATATCGGTACAATGTAGGGTATATCAAAACATTAAAAATGACATCAACATATTTTTTTGCATTTGAGTTTACCCAACTTTTCCATCTGACGAGTCAGTCTTGCGCTCGAATATGGCTCTCAGTATGTCCTTGTCATTCCTGGTCTTCCTGAAGGTCTCTGGGCCGTTCCTCATGGGCTTTGGGGTGAAGAAGGCCTTGAAGGCCTCAAACGCGGACTCTGGAGAGCTGGGGACTTTCTTGTTCTCCTCCGCAGCCTTGGTGGCAAATGAGCCCTCCATCTCACCCTGTTCCCTATTCTCATCTGCTTCCTCTTCCGTGTTATTCTCCTTCTGTCCTTCCTCTTCCTCCTCCTCTCCTTTGGTGGTCTCCTCATCACCATCATGGCTGTGCTGTGACACCTGCTGCAGCTCTGTCTTCTGCTGCTTCTCTCTCTCCTCTCTCTCTATCCGCTCCTCCATCTTGTCCTTGCCTTCCAGCTTAAGAAGCTGTGATAGCTGCTCCAGGATGCTTCCTTTGCGCTCCTGTGGCAACTCTCCGAACAGGCTCCTGCGGGTGATTTGCGGCCTCGTCTTCTGGTTGGCGTTGTCTGTGTTCTCCTTCTCTGGAGGATCATCGGTAGATCCTCTCTTCAGCAGCCCACTGAAGAGGGACTGCACCTGGGTAGGCTTGTCACTGGGTGCTGGGTACAGAGAGGATGGCGAAGAGGCTGTTGAGAGAGAGCCTGAGGATCCTGGAGTACTGGGAATGGATAAGGGGGGTCCTTCTAACGCTGTAGTCTCAGTTTCTCCTTCCTCATTTCGTCCAGTCTCCTCTTTGCAGTCTTCTTGTTTTCTATCCTTAGAGCTGGCGTCTTGTTCAGGTGGAAGACTAGTTTCAGGACCACTCGGAGGAGGAAAGTCACTGCCACCTAGGTTTACTCTGTCACCACCTTGAGCTTGGGAGGGCGCACGACCCTCTGCTTCTGTGCAATCTGTAGAAATCCTTGGTGAAGTAATCCTCCCAAAGCACGTGTCTTTGTCGGTCTGAACATCTGGGTGCACATTTGTGACAGGATTTGTTTTGTCTTCAGTGGTGTTGCTCACCAATGCCGTGGAGCTACTCTGATGGTTTGTAGCTATCTGATTCTGGTCCAAGAGGGATTCTTGTGATTCATAATAATCAGCCTCAGTGTTGCTGGCCAGATTTGTATTATTAATATGGTCTGCCGGTCCGCAACCTTTTGTAGCCTCGCCCTTATCTGGGTTGCCTGACATGAGAGCCATGTGACCATCATCAACCAGTGGAGCATTTTGATGATCGTTTGATCTTCCTTCATGATGAGCAATATCTGCATACTCCACGGCCTGACGATGTGTACCCATGACCATATTGCACTGCTCCAGACAGCTTCCAGCTGATATGTTACGGTTTGCACCACTGCTTTCATCTTGTCTACCAGCAATTGCTTCAGTCTGGTCGGTGGATTGACTCTGACTGTCCATATTTAGAAATGCCTGGCCTGCAGCTGCTGCTCTGGTGTGTGCATGCTCACCGAGCTCATCTGCATCTTTGCCCCCATCAGAAAGAAATTCCTCCCCAACCACTGGGCAGAGGGGAGCAGGATCATTTGTTTCGACATGACCCTCATGGTGTGCATGAGGTTTCAGAGCAGTAAACCCAGACTCGGGTGTCTCATCACCTACTGTGTTGTGGGATTTGGATTGCCGTGTTCTGGTTCTGGAACTGGAACTGTCCAGCGATCTGTCATCCATCCCACCAGACAAGATCCCGGTTGTGAGCTCAGGGCAATCAGACATCTCTGAGTTTGAGCACATCTGGGGAAGGAGCTTTGTACTTTGAGAGTTTGGATGGTCCTCAAGTTCACCCGGCCTTGTGGAGAGTCCATTTGAGCTGAGAAGAAAATCCTCCTCTTGGCTTTCCATTTCTGCTTTGCTTGTTATTGTTTTCCTGTCCTCATCTGGAGCTTGCCTCAGTTCTGCCGCATTCTTCAGCACCCCCTCTTCCCTTGTCCCTGGCTCGTCACTCGATCCCACGGTCTTGGCTGGCTCGGCCACATTCCGGACACGAGGCTCTCGCTCAGGCAGAGTCCGGGAAAATGTCAACACCCTCTCCTCGGCCGTGTCAGCGTTCGCTTGGTCTGCCTGTGTAAAAATGGTGGCAAGTTTGTCCAGGAAGGATACAGGGGACGGGTCTGAGTGAGATTCTGGAGTGATGTCCATGTTTAGCAGCAATAAGAGGTTACAGTACAAACTTCAGCAGATCTTCCTCCCTTCTGATATTTATAAAAATGTTCATTAGCCTGGGACACCAAAGTCAATCCAGCAGACAATGTTAATCCGTCATATCATAGTATGATATCAGATTATTCAAAGTAAGTAACAGAAAATAAAACCAGTTTAGTCCCAGTATGCATCAACAATCACAGATCATCATTTTGCCACATCGTTAGAATTTTTGTTTTTGTTAAATAGAAGGGTGCTAATTTTTCACGCCTTTCCAGACATCCCTCTATGGCACAAGTGAGTTTTCCAGAGGCAGAGGAATCCCGTGCCAGGAAAATGCTGGTCTCCCATTGCCGCGCAGAAGCTCGTTGAGGTTGCGGAGGAAAACTGAGTCATCGGCTGTGATCAGGCGCGGTGGGAGCGCAGAAGGCTGTCTGCAGTCTTTGGTAAATAAAGTGCTTGTCTATCCTCATCCACTTTAAGCTGCTCAAAAACGACTTGCCATGTCATACAGTGGGACTGCAAAGGAGTTAGTTGGTAAGCATCTTCACTCAGTCTGTGTGTGTCTTACTGGGTGGACTAGCGCAGAGATGTGTTTGCATGCTAGGCCTACTCCCACTGATATGCAACCTGCACTGGTACACCCTGTGACCAGGATGTTTGGCTATGTCAGTCAGAGAACGGGACAAGACACCACACCCAACCTGACCTGGTGCACATAGCTAGAGACAAACACACAGCAAAGAGTCAAATTCTCTCTCTAGTTCTCTCTCTCTCTCTCTCTCTCTCTCACACACGCACGCGCACACACACACACACACACACACACACACACACACACACACACACACACACACACACACACACACACACACACACACACACACACACACACACACACACACACACACACACACACACACACAAAGATGCTGAAAGTACCACTGTCGTGATTTGGGATTGTTGTGTAAATTGATTTTTATAGGGCCTATAACACAAGCCCAAGTCCCACATGTGAAGAAGCGGACATTGTTTACTACACAATATACTGTGTAGTATCATATGTGTACTCTATGAATTGATTTACGTAACACAGGTCCAAGATCATCACTTACATCAGTTCTGCTTACTACATAACCATAAAACCAAGGAGAAAAAAACAACTTTTAAAGCAGTTTATATGACAGCTGCTAAACACATACTGTATGAATTGATTCATGCACAACTCTACCATAAACACTGCCATCTGAATATGCTTGCAAACCACAGAACTATAAATTATTACAAATTACTACAAATTATTGACCACATCAAGTGCCAAATGTAGAGTATGCTGTACTCTATGGGTTATGTATTCAATCCCGGGGCAATAAAATGTGCGAGCTAAGAGCATTCCATTAGAAATAGGAGAGATGAGAAGTATGTTTGAGAAAACAGTCTGATGGGTAACCATGGTATTCAGAGTGGGGTGGTGTTTCTGACCAGTCAAGAATTGCATGACTCACTGCTCTTACTGTATAATAGGAGAGATCGTGTTCTGGAAATACAGAAGTATACAGCACTGTTTATTTGGCCCGATTAACCTCAGAATAAATCCAGAGAGTTTGATAAACAATTCAGATTTGTCCTTTGAGCTGAAAACTCTTTGCAGAACATGACCTGGATCAATGAAAAGCTTCACTCAGAATAAATGAGGTATGGAACAAAGTAATTGTGAATATTTTAACAGTACATTTTCATATAAAATTAAGATTAATACATTTCACACACCCAGAGCTTGAGGGGATAGATGATTGGGTGTCTAAAGCAGTGCAATGGCAGAGGCTGCCACTATGCAGTGGAACAGAATGGCTATTCAGACCCATTTTTATTATACAACAACATACCGTATCTTAACTTTCAACAGCCTTACAATGCATCAATGGGCATGAATCATGGGCAATCAATTGGGGTTTGGGCTGGTACCCGGTTGCTGGGTTACTTCCTGACAACAAGGAGGAGGGTGAAGCAGCACTCTCCTCCTATCCTCCTCCATGACTGAATGAGCAGAGTACCATCCTCACATACTGCCCCTCTGCCTGTTGTTGTGTTACTTTACACCAGGTGAGGCATGAAGGCAATTTCACAGTGTGCTGACTGAGTCCAAACCAAAGACCAAACCAATTTTTTAAAGATTTAAACGATGGATACACAATACAAATGAGGTAGCATTATAGATGCTGTTTTATACGTCATGCTTGATCATGTCAGACTCTCTGTACTGTGCAAAAAGAAATGGAGTGCGAGGGGCTGGATTGTCTAACCTTTCAATCAGGAGACAGCTGGCAGCCGGCATCTATATTGAAAATACCAAATTGGAAAATGTAGACCACTTCCCATATCTTGGCAGCCTTCTATCATCTAAAGCCACCATTGATGATGAGATACACCACCGCCTTAGTTGCACCAGCGCAGCATACTCGCGACTTAAGAAAAGGGTGTTTGAAAACCGTGATCTTCAGTCAAAGACTAAAATCCTGGTCTACAAAGCGATACTGCTCCCCACTCTCCTTTATGGGTCAGAAACCTGGACCACATATAGTAGACACCTGAAATCACTGGAAGCCTTCCATCAAAGACATCTACGGAGAATCCTCAGGATAACCTGGGAGGACTATCGAACAAATACCAGTGTCCTGGAGGAGGCTGGCATCCCTACCATCACAGCCATCATTGCACAACACCAACTTAGATGGACTGGCCATGTCATTCGAATGCAAGACTCTCGACTACCCAAACAAGTCCTGTACTCACAGCTTCTCCAAGGGAAACGTGCCCCAGGAGGTCAAAAGAAAAGGTACAAAGACAACATCAAGGACAACATCAGGAAGTGCCATATACCCCTTAACACCTGGGAGACTACAGTGAGGAACAGACCTGCCTGGAGAAAAGTGGTTAGAGAGGGGGCTGCACAATACAACAGGGATCTCCACAGTGCTGCAGAGCAGAAACGCAAACGGAAGAAAGAGATCACCTCCACCAACAAAGTTCCACCAAAACCCATAACTACCCCTGCCCACCCATGCCCACATTGCCCCAAAGTATGTGGGTCCAGGATTGGCCTCTTCGCCCATCTGAAGACCCACAAGGACCAAGAAGGAGGACAGACATACTCGACCACGAGTGTCCGCCGATGATGATGATGGTGTGTGTGTGTGTGTGTGTGTGTGTGTGTGTGTGTGTGTGTGTGTGTGTGTGTGTGTGTGTGTGTGTGTGTGTGTGTGTGTGTGTGTGTGTGTGTGCGTGTGCGTGTGCGTGTGCGTGTGTGTGTGTGTGTGTGTGGTGTGCGTGTATGTGTGTATATGCCCCCCGCCCAGTGTGGCTGAGAGTTAAACCCCAGCCCAGCCACACAGAATCAGCCGAGCCAGCTCTGGTTTACAGAGGAAAGCATACCGCTACTCTTGATCTCTGATGTGCAGGACATGTTGGGGCAATAATTCTTTCTTTTTCATTATTTCCCCCTTCTCTCTTTTGGTTGGTTTTTCCACCTAATCTGACAACACCCTCATACTATGTTCATACTCACTGGCGTGCACAGACATATTGGGGGGGGCAGGTGCTGGGGGTTGGCATGTGGAACTTCGGACTGCCTTACAAGGCTATGGAGGGATTATTTCAAGGCGTTATTACATCAAAGCATTTTTATATGATCATGTCAACAAAGACCTCAATACATTGTGGGACAAAACGACAGAACAAAACTTTCAAAAAGGACACTTTGTCATGTCCCTATCTGTGCAGGTCTATGGTCATGCTAAGGGTCTGGAAGGTGAAAAAGTGGATCGCACTCAGGTTCTTCTTTTCTTCTTTTTTATTTTGTAACTACATAGCAGCAGAAGTGTAGACAAACATTTCGGCTGTTGCCTTCGTCAGTGTCTCCAGAAGAACCCGAGTGCGATCCACTTTCTCAACTTCCAAGTTATTCAACTGGAGACGCACCACGGAAGAGCGCGGTGTACAAACTACTACTCATGCTAAGGGTCTGGAAGTGCTGAATGGATCTGGATTTTACCCAATCACTAATGTTTGGTCATGACCTTTAATTGGCCCATATGTAAAGATAATGTGCCATCACTCACCCACCTCCTTTATCCCTCCCCTTTTTCACTGAATGCAATGTTGGAAATGTTGTTTTTGTAGCTGTGCCCCAGAGTACCAAATTCAAACATATCATAGTAGAGAAATGACAACTGAGTGGGACTTAATGGTTGGTAAGATCAGACTAGTTTTGTTACCTGCATTTCTCTGTCCTTGAAGGAGGGCATACACCACATGCTCATCCACGTGAAGGTGTATTTTCTACAGCAGGAGTTCCAAATTGGGGCCCACTTGAAATTTTCACAAATATTTGCGGCCCACCTCCGACACAATAAACAATGCAACTCAATTCAACAGCAACACACACACAAATATTATCGTTCGTTCAAATATGATCATTTTAGAAAATGATTTCACGGCCCACTTGGAATACCTTTGCAGCCCACCAGGGGGGCCTGGTCCACAGTTTGGGAATCACTGTTCTACGAACTCTACTCACCACAAACACGGAGTCGGGGGAGAGTGGGGCGTCGCTGATGATGTCATGCTCGGGGGGTGTGATCCACAGGAAGTCGGCGGGGTTGAGTCTGGAGGCCTTGGCCAGAGCCTTGCAGCCCAGCAGGGGGATGTCAAGGTCAAGGTCCAGGTGCCACTCATCCTCCTTATCACTGGAGGACAGGCCCTCCTCTATAGCACAAACTGGGTACAGAAAGGACATATCCATTATTTGATGGTCACATACTCTGATGTGGATGTGTGACTGTGTGTAATGTATGTTTTTGATGTTTATAGGGACCCCCTCGAAAAAGAGATGGAACATCTCAAGGGGCTATCCCTTAATAAAAGAATTGAATTGAATTGAATATTTGCAGGGCCGGATTAACCCACAGTCTAGATACGGCTGCAGCCAAGGGGCCCCCACCTGCCAGGGGGCCTAGCACAGCAACCCAGACCGTCTTAACCCAGCCCTGTATACAGTATCTGGACACAAAAGGTAAAAAAGGAAAAATACTACATACATGTAATATTTAATCACTGGAGGACAGGCCCTCCTCTGCAGGACAAACTGGGTTAAAAAAGATTCAAGATTTTATTTACTTTTTGAACCCTGCATTGACATCTCTAGTGATATACTATCCGTAAGTTCCCATACAAGGACTTCAATCAAGGCCTTTTTACTGAAGTTTTGACTGGACATGATTCACTTGGGACATTGCGCTTCCCCTTACATGTGTTCTTTGTTATTCCATGAGGGGTGAGGGTGGAAAAAGAGGAGTTGGGGTTTGCCGAACATTTGGATGCTAATTTGAGGCAAAGGCGGACTAACCTCAGTCATACAAATACCATTCTAAAATTCCAAAGAACTTTTCAAGTATCTCTCTCTCTCTCTCTCTCTCTCTCTCTCTCTCTCTCTCTCTCTCTCTCTCTCTCTCTCTCTCTCTGAATGTGAGTGCGTGGGTTTGTTTTTTTGCTTTGGATAGCGTTTTCCCTTTCAATCAGGTTTTGGGTTTAGAGAGGAGACCTCTCGTCCATACTTGGAAGCAGGCTAAGATAATGAAATTGCTTGGGTTTCTTGCTTAAAAAAACAAAACTTAAAAGCAAAATTGCTGTGTACTCTTTGTCAACTTTCATTGCAAATTCTGTCAGAACATGATACACGTGTGCCAGACAGTTCATGGCTCAAACAGGACAAGACTGCAAAAATACCAAAAATACAGGGCCACAGCTCCACCCTCTGCTACAAGGCAGTATTGCGAAAGAATGCAGCCCCACATCTATTCATGGCATTAAAGTCTGCTACAAAGTATGTTAAAAATACTTGTTACAGAATATGAAACCTATCAGATTCATCATAGGGTATCACATAGGATCAATATAGTCAGCCCTGAACTGAAGAATGAATGTTCCAAAAGAAGTCCAGTCACACAGCCTGGCATTACAAACACAAAGTATGTTCAAATAATATGTGTGTCCCAGATACAGATTCAACTGAGGTCTGGGCAACAGAAAATATAAAACAAACTATAGACTGTGCCAGTCCAGCTCCATCAGTGCCCTCCCAAGATGATCAATACTCAACCTCCAAAATAATCACAGTTGCATAGTAATTCTGTACAGTACTGTGGTAGCTGAACTCAGATGAGCCACAATGGCTGGGATTCCCTTTACAGTAGACAAGTGTATTGTGTTAAATATTTCATAGTAACGTTTCAGGCGATGTATTCTTTCTACGGAGGGGAACTGATGTTGCAGTTTTTTTAGTTTGACCTTCATACTGTGGTGCAGTAGTACTGCACCAAGAATGAGGCGTGTGTGCTTTAGTTTTTTACAGTTTATGTTCTTAATAGGTCCAACTTAGCTACAGCGACACCCTGTGGTACCTCAGGTGAAATAACTTGGCTTGAATCTTTCAAAAGGGAAATGGTGTTATCTCCAGCAGAAAGAACAAAATATAATACTATTGTAGTTGATCTGAGTATATGTTTTCAGTAGGAAAGCTTTACTCTGCTATAAAAATAATATTCAAAACAGTTGAAACTAGAAGCAGAGAGAGTGCAGACCTTCACCAAGGAAGCTGCTTGATAGAACATTTGACTATGTCTCATACCCTGTTTTTCTGCCTTATTTTTTGGAGTTCCCGCAATTCAATTTCTGGTCACTAGGGGCTTCTAGATTTATAGGCCAGCAATGGTGAAGAATCTTTGAGAATGTCCTGGTTCTGGTTCGAATCACCACCATAATTTAATCACTTGTTCCTTGGGTCATTACCAACAACTCCACAAAGTTTCAGCCAAATCCGTTCGCAAGTTCTTGAGTTATCCTGCTGACAGACAAACAGACAAACAGACAGACAAACAGACAAACAGACAAACCAACGCGACCGAAAACATTACCTCCTTGGCGGAGGTAACAAATGGCATAACATATTCCCCCAAACATACTTATGATTGCTTGCTTTGGGACTTGGATCTTCACAACGCAACTGCTCAACACAAACAATCTTTGACTCCCCGCTGAGTGTTTTTCAATTAGACTTTCATATAAACAGCAGCTGGCATTGTGAGCAAGCCATCAGTCAAAATCAGCCAGTGGTAGGCCTTGGCTACCAGGCAACCAGATTCTATAAAATCAGCGGACCTTTTCTCCCAGCCAAGTGGATGGATGCCTATTGGAACGAAGGACTGTTCAATTTAACATCCACCCCACCCAACCTGCCACACACACACACACACACACACACACACACACACACACACACACACACACACACACACACACACACACACACACACACACACACACACACACACACACACACACACACACACACACACACACACACACACACACACACACACACACACACACACACACACACACACTGAGCAAAGACAAACACTCTTAGACCATTCAAATAATTCTTTCATAAATAATGAATTAATAGCCTAAAAGTAATACATGAACCACCCAGAACAAAAACAACCACACTCATACCACGGAAATATTTCTTTGGTTATGAATTAATAAAAGATCTTGACTTGACAAGCAATACAAATAATATGCAAAGCAAATAACCCTACCCCCCACCCTCATCTGCAAATCAATTTGTCATTATGAATAAATACAATGAAGCACGCCCACTCAAACAAAGTGTACTTAGTCCAGGGAAATCATTGTGCGATTGTAAATCAAAATACCCAGCCAGAGAGCAAAACAAATATTTGTGTGCATTCGACTCCCGTGATAAATGCTGAGCACTGTTTGAGCTGACGGATTGGCTGCCCTTCATTGCAGAGAAGTCCATGAATGAACCAGCAGGCCTGTCCCCACCTCACCCCTACTCAGGGCCATAAACAGACAATTGATCCCACTGCCACTACAGCTGCAGAGGCATGAACTCAAAAGGCATTACAACACGCTTGCACATATAGCAAGCAACAGCACACAGGCAGCATCACACACACACACACACACACACACACACACACACACACACACACACACACACACACACACACACACACACACACACACACACACACACACACACACACACACACACACACGCACACACACTATAAAAGAAACACAAACCATTAAAGCCTGCATGCACACACTTTTTCCACTCACTGCCATGCAGACTGAGACGCTTTGGTCTCTGTCTAATCTGGATAGGCAGTAATCTCATTGCATTGGCTCCAGGTCAGGAGTGGTGTGTGTGGGATCTCTCCTCCTAAACGGTGGCCATAGAGAGGCAGCCACCACAGCATCTGCCTCGGCCAAAAGGATTAGCCAGGCTTTAGCCACCTAGTGCCTCTGCTCAGCTTCAATCTCACTTCAAACTCAGGTCCGTCGCTAGACCTATTTTACAGGGGCACGTGCCTGGCTATTGATTTGCTGTGCCCCAGTATGAGTTTCACTCAAGTTTAGCATATGGAGTAATCTACAGAATGCACACAAAATAGCACACATGCACTACTTGCACTAATATGATTAATTTACAAGCTTTTTTAAATAAATAACTGCAAAAAATGTTTTGCTCACGCACTTTGCACGCTCGCATTATCTCTCGATGCCCTAACTGTGCCCCTGTATAGCATTAGGTCAACATACCCCGTAGATTTCCATGCCACGTTTTGGTGGTATAAGGACATTCTAACGAATCAGAAATAAAACGCCATTCATTTTCAATGGGGCTTTATTTCTGGTGCGTTAGTATGTCCATACCACCAAAGCACCAAAATGTGGCATGGAAATCTATGGGGTATATAGAAGAGTGAAGTGTGGGTCACCAGGTCAACAAAAAAGAACTGCTGACAGCAAAGCATTAAGGATGTCTGGGCTTCCATAACTCCCATAAACTGCTTCTGCCATTGACTTCCATGTTGAACGCATCATGACTAAGACGAAGAGAGTCCTAACCAAGTACTGAACATTGATATGTTATGTAGAAAGACCCAAATTTCAACTGATTTGATGTGACCCGAATGTCTTTTTTTCTGAAGACAATGGTGATTATTCTGATAATGTGAATTCCCCAATTCATGGTTTTTTTTTTGCTAGAAAGCCAAAATGGTTTAAAAATACATAAACAAATAAATGATCGGAATAGTTCAGAAGTTTGGCAATGAATATATAATCCATGACAGATTAACATTGTTGATAAAATTATGAAAATGAATCAACTTTTTCATGGTATTCTAATCAAGTGGCCTGGAGCTGTAAGTTAAAAATCTTGATTGAAGCCAGTAAAAAAGCTGTAACCTGACCAGGCTGGGATGACTGATTGAACTTAGTGAAAGGGATATGGAGGACTTGACACAGTAAGAATGAAGTGGATTTGTGAGTAGAAATTCACACAAATGCACTAGTCTGTACCTAAGCTTGCTGAACACCTTTTGCAGAACAATGCCAGTTCCTACATGTGGAACAATATGGGTATCCATGTGGCTATATAATTATAACTCCACGTGTAAAGGGATGGACATTCAGATGACTACAGATCAAATTGATAAAAAATGTAGAGTTAGAGGAGATCCAAACAAAATTATTTATTGCTGCTGTTTGTGGCAAACATAAACCTAAAGGTGTGCACAAAAAAAATGTTCTTCTCTGGATTATTTTAGCGATTTGTAGAATAGATTATAAAAGTTTCCTTAAAGGGACACTGTGTGAGATTTTTAGTTGTTTATTTCCAGAATTCATGCTGCCCATTCACTAATGTTACCTTTGTCATGAATACTTACCACCAGCATCAAATTCCAAGTATTCATTATGACTAGAAAAATTGCATTTTTCATACATGAAAAGGGGGATCTTTTCCATGGTCCGCCATTTTGAATTTCCAAAAATAATCATTTTAGCTGCAAAAATGACTGTACTTGGACCATACTAGAAAATATTTGTTTATTTCTTAGTAAACTTTCATGTAAATATCAAATTTGGCAATATGCAGCCCAGTTTCAATGAGCAGCATAGTTGCAGTACCTTTTTTGACCATTTCCTGCACAGTGTCCCTTTAAAAAGGAAAACTCACAAATGCAAAAAGGTGCTGAAGTCCCAAACTGTTTCCGAAACAGAGAAGGGAGTCAGCAAATGAAGGGAAACTCAAGACCAAAATGAATAAGTCTACAATAAAGTGGCAGTTAATTCAAAACCAATCAAGAATAGAATGGTTTGTATAGCATATTAGGTGGCCAGCACCATAATCATATGGAAGGGAGGACAGAACCATGAACAAAAACAATATGACAGTATGTGATTCCGCAAAAAAACAGAAATGTCCCTATTCCCAATCATCATTCTGACACCAATAATATTGAAATTCAACAATACAACAGCACAAAATAAGATGATAACATTGACTGCTTGATCAGGGACGTCTCAGTCATCCCTATGGTTTCACAGTCAGTTAAACCAGTCCAATTATGGCCGGAACCCTATAAATTTGTCTTTGTTTGCACTTGGCACCCTTTTGCCAGGCACAGGACTCAACAGGGAATGGTAAGTGAACATTCTGGTTCTAGAGTTCTAAAGACTTTAAGTACAATAAAAATAAATCATATATAGTCTGTCTAGTGTCTTTCTTGTCACACAAATGTTGATTGCTGTTGCAAATAATGTTTGTGTGCCAAAAGTTTGTAGCAACCTAGCATGTTAGCACCATGTGTTAGCAGGTGTGTCTGTATGTAGGTGTTTGTAGGCTACTACATGAAAAGTACTCTAACAAAGGCTGACTTGTGGCCACAAAAAAATGCAAAATCTACCAAGTTCAGTCCAAAATTCCCTTTTCCAGAGAAAATGTTACCAAAAAGATGCTATGATAACATTGTAACTGAAAAGGTACATAACGTAAGTTCTGAAAGATACAAGCTTACAGAGCAGTATTTTCATGTCTCTGTGCTGAAGTGGAATCTTTTTTCCCCCGCACCTTTCGGTCTGCATTTGCATGTTTCTCTATTTTGCATCTCTGTTATTTACATCTTTGGTTAAAAAAAGCCAGAAAAAATAAGCAATACGCAAATATAGGCCTACATTAGTTATAAACACTATGTATGACTTCACTTCAGGGATGTGTGTGGGCTTAGACATGCTACATGTAGACTAGCTGTATGTCTGTGTGGAAACAGTGAAGTGACCTACAGTATACGTATGCGTATGTATACGTTATGTCTGTGTGGGCACATGGCGACTAATAGCGCTAAGTGCCTCTTTGTCTGTGCTTGGACATAGACACGGTACTACACACTACACCAGTGTTTGCCATACCATACCATGAGTACCCCCTCACTCATGCTCTTATATTTTGCTTCTTCTATCCCAATGTGACTATACTCAAACCGTTTATTACATTTCTCCATATACCCCCTGCAGTGTGTTCATGTAACCCTGGTTGGGAATCACTGCTGTGTGTGTGGGCGCAGCAGCCATTGTCGTGGTGACTGGGGAGGATGTGCCAGAGTAATGAATAGCCAGTGCAATGAATAGCCAGTGCAGGAGCTACTGGATCAAAGTGGCATGTAATCTCAATGAGGCATGACCTTCCCTTTGAGAGAAAACCAATGTTAACTCGATTAAAGGGAGTTCCTGTTTTCAATGCTTCATTTGCCAACTCTGCAGCTTTAATGAGGGCCAGATCATTTGGTAGCACCAAGGGAGTGAGCTCAGATTAGGAGGTGAGAGGAGGATGCTGGCCGGCAGAACAGCGTAGCACATTATCTAACAGAGGTTTCTCAACCCTGGGGGTGCCGTGTGACTTCCTCAGGGGTGCTGAGGAAACCTGGCTGATGTAGTTACATTAATTGTGGCCACAAATGTCAGAACAGTAAGAATGGAAATGTTTTTTTTTCTGCTGCTCTGTGCAGGTTGTATAGTACGCTAGATGTGTTTAGGATTTGTTGGTGTTCGAAGACTATTACTATGAATATTTGGGGTGCCTTGAGATTTTTCTTTCATTTAAATGGTGTGATGACTGGAAAGACTGCGTATTCTAAAGATAATGTACTTTTTTTAAGGGACAAAGTTGTGGGTACCTTGAAATTTGTCATGCCTAAAGCGTGCCTCACGGAAAACACTGTGAGCGTTTCCAATGGTGCCACCTCTCTGCATAGTGCCCCAAACAAGGGATACTGTTTGGAAATGTAGACATCAAACATCATCATCTTAGGCTTAACATCAAACGCATAACCAAGGAAAGGCTGGTTGATGATGTGGGTTTCATTTAAGGTTTTCATTTAACCAAACGCCCTGTTTTCCGGCGACATGTCCTTTTCACCCGGTGATTTTGTGTCCAAATCACTGTTAAATGCACAGTTTTTCTTCCAGTTTTTCCTAAGTGTAGTCAATAAGTAATCACCCTACTTCCACTAAACTAGTTAATTACAGTTCATTCTGGTTTCAGATACACTGCTCTACACTGTTACAATGAGGCAGCAGTAGTAGCTGGGGCGAACCACCCTCCTATCATCCAGATACCAGGGGTACTACAGTCCATTATCCAAACTCCCATCTTCCCTTTGGCCTTGTGGAAAATGATCCCCAAAGGTGAATGAGGACATTTTCCCTCACCTGAGCAATGAGCAATCCACCTCCCTCTTGGGACTGAAGTCATGCGGCTGCCATTGACCTTACATATTCCTATTGAGCCAAGCCCCCCAGTCAGGCATTCAACATGGGGTTTAATACTACAGACAAGCAGACATATAGACCAATGGAAACAGAGATCCAGTAAGACAGACAGACAGATTTGTACGCTTGGTCTCACAGCTGATGATGATTCTGAGTTCCTATTGGGCTTACCCCTGCCTGGTCAGACAGCGTCTGGAGGGCAGACAGTGGCGATCCTACACTGATTTCCTCCCCAGCCGAGACCCCTTGTGAGCAGGCAATTAAATCATTCGGCATGGAGTCTATCGGCTGCGGGTCTAGCCATTTGGGGGCCCTTGGCATAATATAGGACATGGGGCCCTTTTGAAATGTTTGATGGTACTTACTTACCATAGCGGGGCTGACTGTTGGGGGGCCCCCTGCAATGGGAAATTTGGTGGGACCCTAGGGAACTGCCTAGTCTGCTTATTGGCCAATGGGGGTCCATGATCACAGACAGACAAGTAGGTAGGCAGACAGACTTGTTGCCTGAATGATGCTACCTTTGATCCTGCGGTCCTACTCAGCTTATTAGCCTTCTCTACATGACCAGACAACAGGTGGGGGTGGTGGTCGGTAAGTCGGACTATGACGACAGACACAGACAGACAGATAGACAGACACACAGACAGACACAAAGACACACACAAACACACAAACACACAATGCAGACAGGCAGGCGGATAGCCTGTGGATCTACCTCCCCCGTGGACGCAAATGACCTCCACATTGACCCCCAAAGAGGGGCCGTCAGATCATTCCAAGCCAGACAGACTAAAGGGGATTTTAAAAAGCCGAGCCCCCTAATCAATTCTTGCCGTCGTATGTCAAGAAGTAATGAGCATCACAAGGTCTGCGTTTTCACATTCCTATACACTTCAGTAGACACTCAGAATGAGAGTGGGGAGGCCAGGTCAGTCCTGGTGTTAACTATTATCAGACTGTCTAATAGAATCTGTCATCCAGCACAACGCAGGTGTGCAGATTCAAATATCATGACTTAAAACGGGGAATGCATTAGGAGTAGAGTATAGCGGAGTAAAATAGAGAATGAAGATACTTTATGAATCCCAAAGGGAATAAAAAAAATGAAACAAGAGGTGTTGGAAGTCTTTGTAGTCTTTGTATTTCATGACCACAGAGACTGTGTACTTTTTTAAGTTGGGGTTTTTGATTACGAAGATCAAACCTGCTTATACATATGTAATAAGGAAGGTTATGTTTACAGTTAAGTCCAAGCTTGAGGTCAAAGATAAGCATCAGCTTAAAAACTGATAAAAGATATCCTTCATCCCTTCAGCTGTTGCCCTACTCAACACAAGATGAACATTACCAGCTATTCAGCCTCAGTATACATGTATCCTATTGTCTCGTCTTGTTACATCCTGTTTTGTCATGTCTGTGAGAATGACTGTGAGAATGACTGAAGCCACGCCAAAAGACAGTTTTCTGTGTCATGTGTAGGCCTAACAAACAATAACATTTTATCTTATCTTATCAGCTTCAATAGCAAAAATATAGCAATACTCTCCATGCCATGTTAGAGTAGAAAGAGATAATTACAGAATGAGCTGTACTTTTGTTTATCGTAACATTTAAATATTGACCTCTACTTATACTTTTTAGGAGCTGTGGGGGCTGGATGCAGGGAGGTGGTGAGTCATCTTGCGGTGTGTGTTGGGAGTGAGTGCCACAAACCTGCAGTGTGCCCAGTTGGCAGAGGCGGGCTGTTCCATCCTGGGTGGCCTCTCTGGTTGGTGACGCTCATCTGCAAGTCCAGGGCTGCAGGCCTGCTGCTGGGGAAGAAGTGACCATGGGCCACCCGGTTGGCCGCTACGTCCACTGGGCTGGAGGTGACTGCTCCTGTATAGGAGTGTGTCCTCTGGCCTTCTCCCTTCTGTCGCGCCTCCTCCTGCAGTGGGGTCAGGTGTGGCGGTGTGGTGGGGCTGCACGGCCGGCGAGGTGAGAGACACGGGGAGAGCAGTGGGGACAGGCTGCCCGGGGTGCTGGCAGGGAAAGGTGACGATGTGACGACAGACATCAGCGACGGTGACGAGACGCTCCTCCTCCTCCGGAGATGAAGGCTCGCGGGGTGACGAGGACTCGCCACGTTCCAGAGGTCGTGGTGCGGCCGCTGCTGGTGGTTGCTGTGCGGGAAGGGGTCCGGAAACTTCTCCTCGTTCGACTCGAGGTCCCACGTCGCCTCTTTGCCCTCTATTAACAGGGGCCTGTTGATGATGCCGCCGCTGCCACACACATATGTCCCTTCCCAGTCTCCGTAGTTCTCTGCCAGCGTTCCATCCAGCTGTAGGGCTCGACGAAGGCTGCGGTTCAGCTCCTCTCCGAGGACACGGAGCTCCTCAAAGGGGGTCGAGGTAGCGGTGGTGCTAGTGACTGTGGCATCGCGGTCCTCCGTTGAAGCACCTGTGCTCTGAGGCCTCGGATCTCCCGCACCTGTGGCCAGATATGGAGATCCGCCACGTGCAGGTGAGAGGCCTGCATTGGCGTGTAGCTGCCCGTGGTCTCGCGTCCACTCTGCGCTGGTCAGACTCACCCTCTGAATGATGGCGTCCACCTCTTCGATCTTGGCGGCGACTCTCATCGCGGCGTCTCTGAGCTCGGCCTCCTCGAAGCGAAAGTGCGTCATGGGCGACGGAGTGTGGTCACCACCTCTCCCCTCTTTAAACCGAGCAACCGGATCGGTGGTGTTAAGCGAACACGCCCCATCCCCTGGCGATGCTTTGGTGTCCAACTCCTTCTCACTCGTGCCGAAGTACAGTTCATTGTCATACTCGGAGTCCTTTCGACACAATTGCAACTTGGACGCCATGGAGAAGGGATCTGAGCAAGCTTTGAAGGAGGTGCAGCTCTCACGAGTAGGCAGTGCATCAGTGAGAAGAGGCGCTGGCTTCTCAGCCGTGTTGCTGCGCTCTCCTTCCATCTCGCTGGGCACTGCAGAAGGAATCTCTGCCCGACTCGTGTGCCCTCCCTTTCCGCCGGCAGCAGGCTCCATGCATTCAGGCATGCAGACCTCTGCAGCGGGCTCAAGCCTGCGGGTCTGTCTGACCACGTTCTGCGGGGTCGTCGTCTTCTTCTCCACATGCACTGAGTTCAGCACCTGGACCTCTTTGACCCTTCGACCCTGGGACCACAAAGTGTTTCTGCTTGTTGTGGTGGTGGTTGAGGAGGCAGGAGAGCGCTTGTGAGTGATCTGCGGAATCCTTGCACTGCTATTACCAGCGTCACCACAAGAGCAGCGGCTGCTACGACAACCCAAGCCTTTTCCCCCTCCACTTTGTTGGGGACCAGCCGGACCCTCCAGCCAGTCCTTGGGGGAGTGCAAATGTTTGGCGCCATGGTTGCTACCCATGACAACCTGGTCTAGGCAATCAGAGCCATACAGCAGGCTGGCCAGCCAGGGTACGTCCACCCCTGAACACTCCTCCTCCATGGCCTGTCTGGGCACAACCTCTTTGGATAGCGATCGTCCATCCTTCCTCCCTCTTCCTTTCCATGGATCCCCTTTTATACGTTGGCAAATCACTTGTTGATGTTTGTTGGATGAGAGGTCTTCCTGGTGGGAGGTTGGATGCTTAGGAAGGCAACGGCTGACCCACGTCCTCTCTTGGATTGGCTTGTAAAGGTGAAGGACGGTATGGTTTCCTTTCATGGTGGCCGCTTGTCTGCTGTATAGGCCTACTGTCATCTCTGACACATTTCCCCCCTCAGTAACAGGCATAGATCCAAGATAGCATCCTACCCACAGCCAGCATGCTTTAAGAAAACAGACATACAACAACAATGTTCAGCTGACACATTTAGACATTCTTTTTCAGACAGTCTTTTTTAACATTGGTAAATGTTTCAAATACATTCTCTGTTACGAGATTAAATGGTTGCTTTTTCTTATTTTTACATTCTAGGCCTACACAGTAAAAATGCTGTTTTCATTCAACACTTAGAGAGCAGAGTTAACATCTTCTAAACTGTATTTGGTCACAGAGTAGGGTACTCTGTAAGTGTTGAATTAACACTTCATTAAAACACTGGAACATATTTAGGAGCTTTTATTGTCTAAATGAAGGTCCACTCAACGAGCAGTAGTCATGTCCTCGTGGTGACCTGAGAGCATGACGAGGAATGCGCTTTGACCTGACGCAGACGTTCGCATTTAGCATCAGTCAGGGGGCGTCTGCTTACACCTGCTGCCTCGCAAAAACAAGTATCCCGTGACTTCAACTTATTGGTTTGCAGACTGACACATTGTTTTCCCGTATAGATCACTATATTGAGCTCCTAAATAAATGACAACATTAGGAGAGCTGTGACATTTGTAAACGGAATAAATACCCTACCCAGATACTAAAACACGAGAGTATGCTCTCTGCGCAAAAAGCGCTGAACCAAATAA
Organism: Engraulis encrasicolus; assembly: GCF_034702125.1. Lineage (NCBI taxonomy): Eukaryota > Metazoa > Chordata > Actinopteri > Clupeiformes > Engraulidae > Engraulis > Engraulis encrasicolus. The sequence goes on from NC_085874.1 coordinate 2,220,936, forward strand.
TTAATTCTATAATGGACCGTCTCCGGCTAAACATTGAACCTGAGAAATAATGCTTTAACAATGTGCAACAATAGCTATTATATTTATCAATGAAGGACAAAATAGAGTAGCTATATATTTCCAAGCTTAGCGTCCTAAATTCCGTCACCACGCATCCACCTGCGAGTATTATAAGCTATCAGATAATCAGTTATCATAAACTTGTCATTACAATTTCCGCCAATAAACTCACCTCAGCAGACCATCAGATGAACATGCTTCATATTTCCACAACAACCCATTTACCACTGACTTAAAGTGAAATCCCATTGACTCACATGGCAGCTCGCACACACAGTGATGGAAGTCTGGCCAATCATGTTCGCCGAGAAGTATTTTAAAGTGTTGCTATTGGTTCGGGGTAGTAATCCAGACCTTGAGTTCCGTGCGACAGGAATAAAAACAAACAGACAGACGGGACAGGGGATTTAATGCTTCTCAATCTGTGCCGTGACCTACCTCATCTTGAAGCGAATGACCACTGATCTAAACCCTGTCAGCAAATTCTGACCCCCAGACCCAAGCCACCACCGCACCTTGAAACACATTACATCTACAGAGACGTTGTGTTCTTGTGGTTCTTTTTTCAAATTGGACAGTGAATGATTTTGAAAACCAATCGCTTCCATTGTTTTGGTAATTGGTCAGAACATGCCACATGGGCTTTCCAAGATATACCCATGTCCACGTTCATGCACACAAGATAAACGCCAACTTACTGTAAAACTTGAGGACGCACGCAAACTCCCGGACGCAGACGTCCACTCCCCACTAACCACCAAGTGTCGCCAAAGCACCGAAGAACAAATTGCCACCGCCGACCACCTCGGCGGAATTATTGAAGCGATTAATTTGCATTAAATTGATTTTGAATGCCATGCATGTTTCTAAGCTTTACTCAATTGGAATTCCGGTAGTCTTCTAGTGCGAAAACATCGGTGAAATTTGAGTCTACACATACACATAGTTCTTTTTAATTATATTCGTTTTGCGCATTCAAGATTATTTTAACCACTGACCAAAAAGTCTATAACCCATTACGTATAGGAAGGTACTGACAGCAAATGACCTAGTAGCCTAAATAAGCAAATACTCCTCTTGTACAAATTGCAATGACGCGCAATTATTCAAACTTCCTCTCATGTCCCGCATCTAATATCCCAAACCCACGGTCGGCGCATCATATCGCGCATACAGCACTCAGGACGTCCTTCTCACGACTCTCGCTGCCGGGATAGGCACAGTTGGTGCTTGAGTGACAGTCGGGGGGCGAGGTAGTGGGTTTGTCCGCTCTCCCCCTATATGGCTCTGGATTAGCTGTATGCTAATATCGGCAGGAGAGGAGCAGCACCGCGTCGCTGCGCGTAGTCAGTGGTGGCTCCCAGAGTCTAGGGAGACTCTTCGACAGCCATGGCTGAGGGTGGAGAAGGGGAAGATGAAATTCAGTTCTTAAGAACTGTAAGTAGGCAAAATGCACCACAAATTATCTGCCGAACTCGTGTGCTGTTCTTGTGGACCCACGTGTATTTTCTGTGCGTGTCTGTGCCGCGTTTTTAGGGTACATTTGTGAAGCATCTACTGGTTTGCACTGAATACTGCTCCGGGACCTGCGATTTTCACTGCTTCTTTGATTGGGCTGTAACAGCATGGAACTTGTTACGCATTCCATTGGATTTATTGTGGATTAACACTATGTCAACTTTTAAAATCACTTGATTCTCGGAACTTGTCGGAGTAGGCAATTCCGCCGACGCGCCTGTCGCCAAGCTCATGGAATGGAATTTAAATGAACCGACCATCTGCAGGTGCAGGGGCGAAATTTGATCTGTCAAAAAAGGCAATATATATATATATATACAAAAAACATATTGGTTTTCAATCAAGGCAAGGGTTGAGTTATGCTACATTAGAAAAGTAACCTATCCAATGGGATGTCTTGTTCCTATTCACAATTTCAGAGTTGATCATGCGTCAGGTAGCATAGACCTCGGGAGATATAGAGTTAAATTCATACATACTATACATACAAGATTAATATTAATTTCATAAAGTAGTTCTGTCTGACCTGAAACTAATAGGGCACGATTGGTAACGCAACATATCATTTGCACGCTATGGGAGTCATGTTGTTTTATGGTCGTTCGTTTGCATTGGCCAATAAGTAGCCTACTCTTACCTTCTTGGCTTTTTCTATTTATGTGGTTTGACGCAGATTAGTAACGGAGATGCAGCGAAGTATGACAATTATGTTTGTAAACGATATGATGGGAATGCTATCTTAAAAGTCAGCGGGCAACGGGTATCGTGCCTATTTCAAAATGTTTGGCATATCTAATTTAAAATTGTGTGCACAGTCCCGCACCTTGCCATTTCGCACCAAACAGACCAGTCTCTTGTAGGCTGTAGCCAAGGTGAGTTTGGGATGGCTTCACCTCTCTGAAATGACATTGCAGTGATTCTGGGGGAAAAAAACCTTTAAAAAACAAAGATATGTGTATGGGGGTTTGGTGGAAGTCTGCCTCTAGCCTACTAACCGCAGGTTTAAAGGAGATGTGACAGAGTTGCATCACGGTGTAACGGTTCTGTAATGAAGTTGTGAAAGGAATATGAATTTACAACCGATTGGACAGCCGTCAGCAGGTGGATTTCTCGGTGATGTGCAAGTGGTCACTGACAGCTCAGCGGCTGGCTGCCTAGCCTGTGACAAGATGCAACCCCCACCCCACCCCTGACCCGGGATGCTCGGATTCCTCTGCCACAATGGCATCTTGCTCATTTGATGACAACAGTCATGAGAGTTGCGTATGAGAGTTGAGCCTTCAGCCCCAAGAGGTGGCTGCATGGTGACCTCACAAAGCTGTCACTTTCCCTCCATCGAAGAGTTGCGTAGCCTACCTGTGACATAGGCCTACAGAGGATTGTTCAAATTTGATTTCAATCAGGGATTGAGCGGAAATAGACTTAAGTCTCCATGAACTTCAAACATGTGGACTACTGACTAAACTAGGCCTATGGATAAATACAGAATGCAGAATGTAGCCCTTATTTTGCTGAAAATTGACATTTCTTTCGCCAGTCAATAATGCTCATGTTTAATGGAGAGAGCCATAATGACTAGTGATTCTTAGTGATGCAAACAAGGATCTCTGATTCTTGTCAGTGGTGGAATTCAGCCTGGGATAGTTTGTGTGTGTGTGTGTGTGTGTGTGTGTGTGTGTGTGTGTGTGTGTGTGTGTGTGTGTGTGTGTGTGTGTGTGTGTGTGTGTGTGTGGAGGGTGAAGTGATGGTTTCTGGATCGGTGTCATGGCCATGTAGTCCTAATGGTTCTCTGTGTGACTGTAAACTGCTGTGCTGTGTTGTGCTGTGTGCCTCAGTGGTTGTCATTAATATACATGTAAACATGCTTGCCTCTGGGATCCCCAGATCACCACAGGTATGTGAACTCTCCCCTTGTCACCTCGCTGTTGACGAGCGAAAGCTGAAGAGGTTGGCTGTGGCACTCGGCATCTTTTGAACAGTGTCTCTTTACACAATGGTTTATTTATACACTACAATGGCAAATGGTACCTGTTTTTACACATGCACTACTTAAGAAGTCCTATTCTGAGTCCCAAACCTTTTCTTGTCTTTTACACAAAAAGCTATTTACGTCTGACGTGGAGGGTTTTGTTGTACTTAATTTTCACTATATTACCAAAAGTATTCAAGAAACCTGCCATGACTCACATGAACGTACAGGACAAGTGCACTATTTTGAACTTTAAGCCCCTTTTCTGAGTTGTCAGCAATGTTTTAGAACCC
>NC_085874.1:2242275-2249775 GCF_034702125.1 Engraulis encrasicolus
TACCTTCATTTGTGTGTGTACACAGAAAGCTGTAGTGTTTGGTATTACTGGATGTTGACTGCCCAAGAGGAGTGGTGTGGGGGACTGATTAGACTGCAATGATGTTTGTGGCTTTGTGGTCACTAATCTTCTTTACTGCACAATGCGCTGACAAAATGGCCTCAGAATGGGGAACTTTGGCAGAGGGCCCCTGCATGGCTTGATGGGGAAATGAATGTTTTCAGCCACAGTCACAGAGCCCAATTTGCGTCTGTACACTATCCACTTTAGCTTAGTCAGTACATATTCTGCTGGCCTGTGAATTCCATCGTAATTACAGCGTATCACATTTAATGACTTAATAAGAAGTATAAAAAGACTACTAAGAATACTGAGTGTCGGCTTACCAAAGAATCACAAACAGTATAATTAGTTGAGGACCAGATTTCAAACATGAGCGTATGTATTAGCAGACACTGAGAGAGGCTGCCTTGATGGTGATGTTCAGTCCTAACACTATTCCCGCCTACACAGGGCAAGACCACCCCACTCACAATCACTATACTGATGGGTTGTTTCTCTGTGTTGTTTCAAGCACATTACCTCACCCAAATCTGAGTCCGAATCCTATACAGTTTTTGAAATAAAAATGTTATCTTCAAAATATGCATGTACTGCAGAAGCTGAGTATCTGTGGACAGGTTTGAGGACTAGCAAATGCTAAATAAGCAGCTGAAAGCTGTACTTGGGTGTACATACCGGCCACACCACCCACAACTGATATTTATGCATTAATATAATTCTTGCCAACGGTACATATTGCACAACACAGGCCCACTTGCAGTCACTTCACAGATTGCTTGTTAAAATACAGTTTTGATCCTCCCTCTGATCTTATATAGTGCATTACCACATGCTAGCCAAGGCTGTCTTAAGAACAGAAAGACTCCTTCAGCACAGGCCAATTTATTTCACTTTATATTTCACGGGAGTGGCTATACTGTATGTACGTGACCAATAAACTGCCCTTGTGTCCTTGTATCTTCTTATTCTTGTAAGACTAGCCCTGACTAGCCCTGACTAGCCCTGACCCTCATCCACTGCATTATTGATACATTTGACAAAAACAAATCTGTTCTATGTTAGCCGTTCTGTCCCATCCTGAAAAAATCTTCAATTCCATTTTTTTTGTCCATACGTTTTGAGTTAGGCTGTTGACAAACCAACAAAGAAACCGACTAAAGAAGGCAGTGTTAAATATTCACGTACAAGCAGAACATAGAGAGTGTACTCTGAGGGGAACAGCCAAGCTCAGCTGGACGGACTCAGCTGTGTACACATCAGTCACAGCTGACATTTATGACTCATTGTGTAATTGCGACTAAATGTCTTTTTAATTTAAAGTTTGATTCACAGCTTGAATGATTGGTGGCTCATAAAACAGTGCAGTTATTGTACTGTAGTTATGTGAAGTGCATTTTTCAGTTTTCATTCAGTGTTTTTATTTTTGTGTGTTCATGTTTGTGTGTGTGTGTGTGTGTGTCTGTTTGAGAGAGGGGGGGGGGGCGTGCGGGAGAGGGTGCGGGCACGGGCGAGAGAGAAAAAGAGCAGGCAACATACAGTAGTGTGACTCTGTGGGTTTTGCAGTGTGTGTGTGTGTGTGTGTGTGCACATGTGTGTGTGTCATGGCGTGTGATGGGACCTGTCGAGAACTCCTGGATGAGCAGCCGTTGCGTTGCGGTATACAGTAGCTGCGCGTGGCCTGACAGTGTTTAATGAATTGCAGCGCTTCGATTGCTTGAGTCCCGTGGCAACCCGTGGCAACCATCAGGCCAGATTAATAGGGACCGCATGTTGGCAGGTGTGCGTGTGTGTGTGTGTGTGTGCGTGCGTGCGAGCGTGCATGTGTGTGTGTGCGCGAGAGTGTGTGAGTGTGCGTGCGTGTGTGCGTATGCATGTGTGCTTGAGTGCATGTGAGTGAGAGTGATTGTTAGTGCGTGTGTGTGTCTGAGAGAGAGAGTTGTGAGTAAGCATGTGTATGTATGAGCATACGTACATGTGTGAGTCAGTGGGATGTGTCAGTGTGTGTGGTAATGGTGTTTGGTGGGGAGGTGCGTGCGTGGGTGGGGGTGTGGTGAGACGCAAATCAATATTCTCCCTGTAGGCCTGCGCCAAAGCCTTGCAGACAGGAGACCATTCAGGAACAGTGTGTGACATGACTGACTGTTCTCTCTCTCTCTCTCTCTCTCTCTCTCTCTCTCTCTCTCTCTCTCTCTCTCTCTCTCTCCCTCTCTCTCTCTCTCTCTCTCTCTCTCTCTCTCTCTCTCTCTCTCTCTCCCTTTCTGCCACTGTCTTATCAATCTCTTGTTCTCTCTCTTCTCTTACTCAATCTCTGTCTTTCTCTGTCTCCTAATCTCCTCTCTTTTTCTGTCTTCCACTGTCAGGGTTTTCAGGCGATGGGGCCATTCTGGGTGTCTGTAATAAATAAGTTCTGCAGTATTCACTATATATATTTATTCTTTTTTAAGTTACGTGGCAGCTGTCCAGGCAAATAAAGTTTATAGAGAGTTTTCTCTAAACTCAAATAATCCCCTGTGGAGTCAGTCTTATTATAAAAGTTCCACAGTTTTCCACAAGACAAAAGAAAGAAGTATAAAACAAAACAAAAAAGGGCCAATGTTTCAGACACTGAGTAGGGAAATGTGAGTTTGTCTCCCCGTACAAAGAGACGGGGTAAGATTAGCTCCAGAGATATACAGAGATGCACAAGGTCTACCTGCACAACAAAATGTTTCAATGGATTGGATCCAGGGGCATGGAGTTTTGGCAAAATCTGTGAAACTGACACGGATTTTGTGTCCATTCCATGGAATTCTGAGAGATCCGGCTGGGCCCGCCCGTGGGCCCATCTGCACCAAGAGGCTACTATTGTTTTTAAAATATAGTTTGGGAGGAAGCCCGTTGACATGTGCTTACTGTTCAGTGTACATCTGCATGTTGCACGCTATAGTCAACTAGTGTATTCTGAAAGTTGAACAGCGTTCCAGGCTTCTGCATCAACAATGTAATGTTGGAAATGAGGTTACTTCGTTCACTATCGGCTATCGCCAGAAATGCTGTATCGATGCATAGTGGTCTTACATTATTTTTGTCTGACAAAGTGGGTGGGTTGTCAATCTTGAGTCTTCCTGCTTTTCAGAGATCAGCTGAATCATGTCATGTGATGGACTGTAAATCGTGTTTTTTCTACCTGTCATCACAAAAAGCTCTGCTCATTCATCGAGTGGCCCTATACACTGTTTGCTTGTGCTGCACTATTTGTCAAGGTGTGAGCTGAATTCCTGGCTCTCCAAGTGTAGAAATTGGTGTAATAAATCAACATACTGTATGGGCAATGTTGTAACCTGTGGCACATCGTCTATATCTGCCATTAATAAAAAAGGGCTCTTTTGGAGCATAGAGTGGTCTGTGAGAGTGAGAGTGTCCGTGAGACTAGAAAGTCTGTGAGACTTTTTTGTCTGGCAATTTTGGTGTCAAGACAGGAAAACTGAACGTCTAGGTCTTCTAAGTTAAGATATTGGTGTTAAGTATCAACACACTGTATACTATAAATACAGGTACATGTAGGCTATACAGTCTGCCCAATGTTGTAAATCATGCCTTTCTCTCTCTGCTATTTTAAAAAAAACACTTTGCTCATGCACATGGTGTGAACCCACTACACACATTAGACAATACGTCTGCACAACTACCTCTTGCACAAGGTTGTTGTACTTTTTGGGTTGGTTGAAATAATTATTTTTGTTTTAATGTGGTGCCTATTTAAATGGATTACACCGTTCTCGCAACTAAAAGTGGCCAGACATGAACAAAACTTTGAACATGGAATAAAAAATGTTTCCACACGGACATCTGACAGCTTTCAGTCACCCAGTCCCCAAAAGACCAAGCTTTTCTTGTTGAAGGTCCTTGAGGCTGAAAGCTCAGTAACTGGAAAGGGGTGGTGAAACACTAGATTGCCTCACTTTTGAAGCTGGTTTGATGAATTTCTTTTTTACAGTGTGGTCTATGACATATGGTATATAATCTCCCATTTTTCTTCTTCTCTCGTTAGGATGATGAAGTGGTTGTGCAGTGCGTTGCTGTGATCCAGAAGGAGAATCGAAAGTTTTGCCTGGGAGCAGAAGGCCTCGGGAACCCTCTCTGTTTCCTAGAGTCCACGTCCGATGCTAAGGTGAGCCCTGGAGCCTGCATGCACTGAGATGACCTCAGCAGAAAGTAAATAAATAAAAAAAGAACAAAATAAAAACAATCCTTCCAGCCAGCCCATCCCACATGCCCCATTGACACCTGGGGGATGTTTACTGAGGGCCTTTGATCATGACTGGCCTGCCAAATAAGAGCACGGGGAGATGGCAAGGAAGATGTGTGAGAGATATGGAAAGAACTGATATTGAGAGTGTGTGTGTGTGAGAGAGAGAGAGAGAGAGAGAGAGAGAGAGGAGACAGAGAGAGAGAGAGAGAGAGAGAGAGAGAGAGAGAGAGAGAGAGATCCAGAGATAGAGAGAGAGATCCAGAGATAGAGAGAGAGATGTCTAATCTTGTCATAGAAGTGTTTGTGTCGGGGAGCTATAATATATTTATACGGCTGTAGCTCAGTGTGAAATTTCATTAACAATTTCCTAATGAATGACCATACAATGCCACACCGTGCCAAGGATCTCCTGGCAAAACATATTTTAGCCCCCCATTTGAACTCAAAGTTACGAAGGAGCTGACACAGTTTATGTACCTACGTTATTTGCAAAATTCATCCCCACATCCCCTGTCTACCACACGCTGTGATGAGTTATGGTTGATATAGATCCTCCTCTATAATTTAATTTGAAGGTGCCGAGAGCAAAATTGTGCATCCTTTTTTTTTGCTAACGTCAGCAAAAACGCAAAGCCAGTCCCTGATCTGCATTAAAGGATTTATCCGGAGTTGGAACAAGTTTGCCTGATTTTTGCATGTTTGGGATAAAATACAGTCACTCTAGAGCAAAATCAAGGCAAAAGGATGCGTTTTGAGAAAGTTTGATAATATCACGTTAGCCTCGTTAGCCATATCAGCTATGCAATATGAAAGATGCGGGCATCGTTTTTCGGCAGTTACACACATTTCAAAAACACAACATTTTAAAGTCTTGCACAGCTCAAAACAACGTCACACTTACCTCGTAATATGTTGAGGGTATCCACTCATAAACCGAAGTGTCCAAAGTCCTTCATGTATTCTTGAAAGGTCTGCAGAATGTGTTTTGTGAAGCTACTACCTTGAGAATATCTAAATTACGGTCAAGACAACTATTTGACACTAAAGCCCACCAAGTAGATTGCCGAGTGCGTCGCACCATCAGCTATGATTATTTCCATAGCGAGTAACCACAGCTGATGGTGCGACGCACTCGGCAATCTACTTGGTGGACTTTAGTGTCAAATAGTTGTCTTGACCGTTATTTAGATATTCTCAAGGTAGTAGCTTCACAAAACACATTCTGCAGACCTTTCAAGAATACATGAAGGACTTTGGACACTTCGGTTTATGTGTGGATACCCTCAACATATAATGAGGTACGTGTGACGTTGTTTTGAGCTGTGCAAGACTTTAAAATGTTGTGTTTTTGAAATGTGTGTAACTGCCGAAAAACGATGCCCGCATCTTTCATATTGCATAGCTGATATGGCTAACGAGGCTAACGTGATATTATCAAACTTTCTCAAAACGCATCCTTTTGCCTTGATTTTGCTCTAGAGTGACTGTATTTCATCCCAAACATGCAAAAATCAGGCAAACTTGTTCCAACTCCGGATAAATCCTTTAACAGCTGGAGACTTTGGACATTTTTAATGAAAAAGTACAGCCCCATACCAAGAGGCCTATAATAAAGTTAGGCTACATATCCTATATATTTTTTAGGTGTTAGCTTAGGCATCACAAAAGGTGTCACTTTAAGGCATCTTAGCTGGCACCGAGAGTTTTTCCGTCAAAACTAAAGAACCATACAGGAGCGATATGATCATTCTCCTAGCAAGTCATACGTTTTCCTTTATTTCAGTCATGTTAAAGGTTTTTCCTTTCTCTGACGTGTTTCGACGGTGTAACGTCTATCTCCCCCAGAGGGTGACAGAGGTGTTGATATGAGACGTGTTTTGTAATCAGCTAAAGTAACAGAGGTGTGCCCAAAACAAAAGAAAACGAATGACTTGATTTAACGACAAGACATAATGAACGTAACACATTAATTCCACATTGCGGCTGACTGTATCCTTCCTAGCCATTAGTGGAAGCATCAGAAAAGGTGTTGCTTTCATTAGCTGGCAGGAACAGTGGCAGGAGTGGGGGATCAAGGCAGTGGGAGCGAGGTGTTGCAGTTGGCTGGATTGGAGGAAAGGGGGGAGTGGGGCTGAGGGGAGTTTGCTGTCTATTATTGCAAAACGGTACTGTAAACCTGCCACTCAGCCCGAGAAATAAAACCGTGACCAGATTTCCAATATAGTGTTACCTCGTGCCATGCCAAATTGATCTCACCGCAAATTCTTCTATGGGGTGGGATGAGCTGCTGATTGTTTGTTTGTTTTAACACCGCGCCGTGCGAAGAGATGCATTGCTGGAGAACTTGAACTCCTCTGTCAGGAGTGGATTGGACTATCGGATGTCATGTACAATTTACAACTCAGCCTATCGCTCTGTCACAGAGAGCCAATACTCTGATGACGGGTAGCTTCACGACAGAAGAGACTGACGGGGAAGCCAGGCGCAGGCACTGGGCATCAAAGCAGAGAGACATGGGACCAGGCACAGGCAGAGAGAGCATCAGAAGAGACAGGCATAGGCAGCCTGAGTACCAGAGTAGACAGACACGAGGCGGCTTGAGGAGACTTATCCCTCTGAGGGTCCTCACTGAGGATGCTTCTCAGGGACCTTTTATTAGTGGTGTGGATTGGCACTGCCCTCACGATCCGATTCGATCAAGATTCGGGAGGTAGCGATGCGATGCGATCCGATCCGATTCTACAATGCATTGCAATGCATTACATTTCTACTGAAAGCGAAGCAAATGTTTAATCAGTCATGATGAGGCAATACAAGTAGTCAGATACTGAGCAACAATTTATTGAAAGTGAAAGTGAAAGCCCATTGGGAAACTCCAACTCCCATTGTCATTGTGACACAGCACTCCACAGCACACAAGTGAACACTGCACACTGCACACAACGAAATTGCATTTATGCCTCACCCGTGCAAGGGGGCAGCCCTCAGTGGCGCCCCATGGGGAGCAGTGCGGTGGGACGGTACCATGCTCAGGGTACCTCAGTCATGGAGGAGGATGGGGGAGAGCACTGGTTGATTACTCTCCCCACCAACCTGGCGGGTCGGGAGTCGAACCGGCAACCTCTGGGATGCAAGTCTGACGCCCTAACCGCTCACCCATGACTGCCCACCTTGGCTGTTTTCTGTATCAGTCTGTACCAGTCTTG
>NC_085874.1:2254775-2272275 GCF_034702125.1 Engraulis encrasicolus
TGATATTACATAGTTGTTACACTATTTACTCCATTGTACGTAATGAGATAGATAGACTGTGTTGTTAATGAAAAACGCTCAAAAGCTAACAAGTGCTAACAAACTTGATCCAACCAGTGCAGAGTCAGCCGATCCCAAGACAAGTACACAGGTCCACTGGTTATTCAGATAAGTTACCTGTGTTGGAAGGAAACAGTTTTTCTTTAAAAAAAAACGTTTACTTTTGACACCTCTGCAAATGGCATTGTTCAAAACTCTGTGTTTATACTCCAAGCACATTATTTTGTAGTGTAATGTTAAAAAACATTTCACTTTGTACGACTACATTTTGACCACCAATTGTACTTTTATTTGACTGGAAACAGGTGTGGTACTGTATACTGTGCACAGCAATAATGAGTAGCCTACACCCCTTTTGAAAAGTAACATTTTGAACAATATCTCAATAAACACAAAATATATCTCCCAATATAGACTACTTTAATACATTATCTGAACAACATAAAAGTATAGTTTATAATATGACTTATATTAGGCCTAGATATTTCTTCCGCAAATTAGAATGGTGAAGAAATGAGAACACCCCAATGGAAGTCTCAGAGGAGAGCTACATTGTAGTTATTTACAGGTCAACCATTCAGTCAGTGTCAGTTGAAGGACTCGTTACACAGTTTTCTATCAAGCAGTTGGCTAGATTACATTAGATTAGAGTACTTACTGTTCCGTAGGGATATTATTTCACATCAGACATGTCAGTTCCATCAGGTTCAGCATTTGTCAGATCTTTGTGATTCACATTTCATTAATCTCATATACAATTACATACATGTAGACACCATGTACATAGAATACACATAAATATCCTCAAACATACAGGTACACATACATACACACATGTACCGGCACATACAACTCATACTAGTTGAAGTATGACACATGATCTGAACTCATTTGAACGTAAATGTTTTGAAGAGACAAACTGGGCATCAGTCTGGGTTGCACTCACTTTTTGACCACCATAATTTCACAAAATGGAAAAATATCTAATTTAAGTTACATTAATTGCATTTCTGTGGTAAGCTTTACAGATAGTGTATTATAAACTTAGTATAAGCACATTTTGGAAATAATTTGAAATTCAGTTCAAAATGTTACTTTTCAAAAGGGGTATACTCATTGCTGTGCATTGTAGATCAGTAATTGCAGTATAATAAACATTGCCGCAATGTTCTCTTAACGTTCATATTTTTCTTACTTATGATGTATCTGTATTTTTGTTCAACATCGCTAGAGTGCTGGTCATGAAAAATGGGTATGTTAATATTTCACTTCTTGTAGAAATGCATGAATGTTCTTCAACTTTGTGGAACAGGGACAGAAAACCTCATCTTTCACCTCTAAATGTGTTTTGGCACCAAGTGGACGCTTGATCAGTCCAACGTTCAAGGTTTGGCTTTTCAGCAACAGCATCTGGATTGTGCTTCTGTGCCAAGTCAGTCAATAATGTCATGTTGTATGGATTTTCTGAATCAAAAGCTGACTGTATAGGCTAGCTAAAAAAAGTCTAAGTCTATCCATCTAAGTAATGTATTAAGACAACCTCCCCCTACTGGGAAGGTAAAAGTTATTGGCCTCCCAAAAGTATCAGGCTTTTTAAAAAGTCAGAAAACACCTTGTGGACAAAAAACACTGGCCTTGTGACTCTACACAAAGGAAACATACTGTCACAAGCATGACTGGTGATTGATGTAAAAATCATTTTCAAGTGAAAGAGAGGTGCTTATTGCTTTAGCAGACTTTGCTTTTTTCAGGTTTCTGTATTTGTTTTTCTTTTTGTGGTGTTTATTTACTGTGCCTTTTGTGTTGTGGCTAACCTCTGTCTGAAGAGCTAACACGTAAAATGTCTTCATTCATGTTGAGCAAGATGTTTGTCAATGTTTCCCCCTATTACCCAGTTCCTTTGTCTATCAGTGTTATGATCAATTTTACTACTTCTTTACAGGCGTGGAGAGATTGGCTACATGTGCTATAGGTGTTGGACAGTGTCGTATTCTTGACCTTTGCAATTACTTCTTTTCGCAGTTGGATGTCTAACATGAAATTTCAAAGGGCACTAATGAGGAAATGTTCTGGAATTTGTGGAGGGATTCCGGAAGGCAGCATACTGTTCTTCTCACTGCTTTATGTCGCTGCATATTAGTATGCTTTTACGCAGTAACTTTTTTTGGTCACATTTACTTCAGTGGGTTTCTTTCTTTTCCCTAGCATTGTAGTGAAGAACTTTTGGTCAACTGTCTTATTTTTAGTTCTGACATTCCCATGATATCACACAAGAAGCCTTTGTCATCTATGTAGTAGTATCAGAAGAGCTCCAGTTAGTCACGTTGGGAGTCAATGTTTGTCACTACCGTAAGATGTCAATCAGATACAGACTACCAAACATCATGCTATGCCACTATTAGCAGAGCGGAATAAACACCCATAAAACATAAACTTCCCAATCATGCTGAAGCTCAGAGCAGTTATGTTTGGCAGGCAAGAGGGAGCTGTGAGCTCAGCATTTAGCCCGCATGCCTTGTAGATAGTAAGACTCTGCAGAATGTTAGGAGGAGGCAGTAGGCCTATAGCCTGCATTATTAGCTGTGCTAGCATGCTAGCAAAAGGTCACGCCCCTAGCTTCATGTGGGGTGAGGTGTCAAGTTGACAGCCACCATGAAATATGGAGCCCAGCTTTGCAGCAACAGCTGGCGGTATTGGGGGGAATGGGTGTGGTGTTATGGGGGGGTTAGTTACAGCTGAGGTGAGCTGGGTGATTTTTCTTCAGAGCAAAATCAGTCACAAACTCAAACCTTATTCTGGTGCAGGTATATGGAAGGGTGTTTGTTCTTTCTCTAGAGTAGATCAAACTCTTTCCTCTAGGCCAGTTAAAGGAAAGGAATCTCATGAGGACTTAGCAGGCAGCCATATAACTGGAATCACTAAAAGACGATCATCGGAAACCAACTTTTGTTCACAGCAGAATCCATCTGTGTATTTAGACTTCAGTGAGGCCAATTAAGGACAGCTAGCGGGCTAATTACACCCTCCGTAATGAAGATTCCACAGTTGTTCTGGATGTCCACATTGAAATGCAGAGCTTACGTGTTCTTAAAACACTATGCCCAAGGCCCAAGCCGTGTTTCTGATGCAATCCTGACAGATTTTTTTTCTTTTTAATGCTATCAGAGAGTAACAAGGAAGGTGGGTATTCGTGATATTCAGAATAAAGTTTTATGAAATGTTGGTTCATCTCGCACCAAGGCTGGAGTTGACATTTCCTCATGTGTGGTATCACCTAGTGAAAATTTCTTTCTCGTTCAAAGCACTGCAACGGGAAAACATGTCTTTCTAACATACAATGTTATACCTATCACTGCATGTATAACGTCTTGACCTTTTCCCTCCAAAATTGTCTGATTCGTCTTCAACTTGTTCTTTTTGTGTAGTACTCACCCATTTCACTACACTACATTACACTCACTCCCTTGTATACGTTGTTGACATCTTTCCAGTGCGTGGAGTGAGGTTTGCGAGGTGTTTTAGCGGCATGCGTTGCGTTGACTAAAGAGCTGTTGTACCCACAGGGGGTGCAAGGGGGCGGACACCGAACCCTGCTGTACGGCCACGCCATCCTACTGAGGCATTCCTTCAGCGGAATGGTGAGCATGTGTGACACCTATTAAAGCGTGGTGACCAAGCCTCACCCAGCCTGTCACTGCGATGGGCACCCCATTCTGACCACATTATCAATTCCAGCCAGCTGTTTGACTGACTGACTGACTGACTGACTGACTGACTGACTGACTGACTGACTGACTGACTGACTGACTGACTGACTGACTGACTGACTGACTGGCATGCAGTAGATGTCCGATAGTAGTTCAGATTTATGGCAAGGGTGGTCTGAACTAACCTGGTTCTCACGCAGACGAAGTTGGGTGGAAATGCACGAGGGTCTGCGTGAGAACCAGGTTAGGTCTGAACTCATGCACGAGGAGATTCTTTGACATATCTTGACTCAGTTTTGAAAAGTCATTGACATGGCCCTGAAAAAGACATACTGTGCAGTACATTGACCTGTTAAGTCTTATATTGATCACATTTCATCCCCATTAATGTTCATATATTACTTTCTGAAAGTCCTCATTTCTGTCTTCACTCTTGACAGTACTTAACGTGTTTGAAGACATCAAGGTCCCAGACCGACAAGCTATCGTTTGATGTGGGCCTGCAGGAAGACTCCATCGGTATGGCACATCTATATCTGTGTCTGTCTGTCTGTCTGTGTCTGTGTGTCAGTGTGTGTGTGTACGTGTGCGTGTGCGTGTGCGTGTGCGTGTGCGTGTGCGTGTGTGCGTGCATGTCCACACAATTAAATGGTGATTAAATCTTAACCAGGTCAGACCAATCCCATTAGCTAGAGTCTTACTTTGAAATCGACACACGCTGCCAAAAAATATGGAGGGGACTTCCTGCTAGGAGCAATGGAGGAACGACATTTGAGCCGCATAAAATGTAAAAAAAGGGGGCCAATTCATCAAGCAAGAAGCCTGGGTCGAATGCAGCCGCCCCACCCCGCCTCTAACAAGATATTCTAAGTCACCCCGACAAAGATCGTACTATTTTTACGCATTGTGTGCCTCCCAGAATAGAGGCTGTGCGGAGAGGTGGACTGGAAAAACGGAAGAGAAAGGGGAGGGAGGGGGGGAGGATCTCACCCCAAAACAATTTCAGTTTCATCGCATGGTGTGCTCGCCCCCTGCTCTTTTGAAAAATCTCCATGGCACTGTATATGCCATAATATGAGATGTCTGTCGGGGAAAAATATGTTTAAGTTTGTCATTACTCTACTCATGTCAATGTCAAATGAATCACTGCTCGCCATCAGACTCTTAATGAAAGCAATCATCTTTTTTAAGGTCCACTGAGCAGAGAGAGAGAGAGAGAGAGAGAGAGAGAGAGAGAGAGAGAGAGATATGCTGGTAATGATGCTTGTGGATTTTAGGGCTGCTAGTAGTGGTGGTGCAGTATTTCAGCTGCAGTTTCATAGACAGAAGCACAACATACATATTGATGTAGTGTAGATTTATTATATATAGAGATGGATTTTCATTTTTTTGTTTACTTCTGAGAAATCCTGGAACAATAACAGATGACAACAGAAGAACTAAGTGTTAACTAAGGGTTAACAAATACACATTTTTTGCTGCATAGGGAGTAATTGTAATTGTAAGTAGTTGTAAGGTAATTATGCTGTCTAAAATGTTCTGTTTTATTTTGTCCCCTTCATCCCTCCAGGAGAGGCGTGTTGGTGGACTATCCACCCCGCGTCCAAGCAGAGGTCAGAGGGTGAGAAGGTCCGCATCGGTGATGACCTCATCCTGGTCAGCGTGGCCTCAGAGAGATACCTGGTAAGGACTAAGGCTGGCACTAGAACAGGCCCGGAGACTGATGCTGTGTCTCAAATGGCGCACTTGTGCACTTTGGTCACTATATTTCAGTGCATAGGGCACTCAGTGCTGAAAATGTCAGTGAATTCAGTGCACTGAAAGTGCCCAGATTCGGTTTGGAGTTGGTGTACACTTTTCGCACTCAGCAGCCACCATATTACGTAATTAAATGTCAGATCTGTCCAACTGCTGATTCTGCATAATAAGACCACAGTTTTGATTTTGAAAGACAATTGCCATGTGTATAAGACAAGACAGACGAAACATTGTCAACACAATGGACAGTGTTTTCTGCGATGAATTGGATTTTGGTGCTCGGCAACCGTCATTTCCGTTAAGTGTAACACTTCACCCTCGATTTTTGCCTACTCTCTGAGGGCGGAAAGTGCACTCAACCACAGTACACCGTGCACAGTGGGGTGTTTGGAGAGCAGCAGAGGACTCAGGCTGACACCATAACAGGCCCGGAGACTGTCAGTATATGAGACCAGGGACCTCACGTACAATGCTTGCTCACGGACAAAAAAGCTACGCAAGCAACATTTCACGCAAATGTTCAGATGTACTAAGATTGACCTTAGCTCAGACCCTACTGTCACCACAATTGTAATGGCTATGTCTTAGTCTGTTACTTAAGGCTCTCGGTAATGTCATACAATGTTGTTATGATGTAGTTCAGTATTTTCATCAAATAGTGAATATACCCGCCGGCGATCCCAACTGCAGTAAGAGAACACCATGAAAAAGTGCATGACTTCATGTGCCGGGGCTACCACTTGAATCATCATGACAACCTATTTCATTTTAGGTGCATATACAGTAGTATAATTTCAGATTTTCACATACGCAAAGATTCAGTGGGAAATCTACAGAAGTCTTAGTACACGAGGCCCCAGGCCAGGAGACCATAAGAAACCAGGCACAGTATTTAATGTTACATCACACATACTGTAGTATGGCTAGTCACATCACCATATTACTGTAATTCACAGATGTAAAGACACTGTAGAGCTTGACTGTGAAGACACTCTCTGTGCAGTGTATGTGTTGCACCTTCTCACATAGTGCCCTATTTTGTGATATAAAAAATATATTTTGGTCCATTGAAAGATGGACATTTCACATTAGTCATATTGTTAAGCATTGGCTATTCATCAAGGTTTAGTTAACCAGTGGATGCACGTTTAAGTACACTCACCTCATAGACAAGTTTAAGGTACCACCCCTCCCTTTTTGTCTTGGTAAGGTTTGAATTCCCTTTACACTGTCGACTGCATACAGATGATGCAAAGCTGGCCATCTAAGTGTTTTTCCTTCAAAAGTGTTTCTTGGCCCTCCTCCTCTTGTTTATCCCCAATTCCCTTCATTTACTTTCCTGCCATGGTTCCTCTCAGGATCCTACCTAAGCTCTGGCTTAGGGACAGGCTGGCAACTGCTTGCATCAAGCAGCTCCAATTGAGATGTCACACCCTGCCACACTGGACTGTTTTAGGAACACAGAAAATAGAGAAATTTTGTTTGGTTGTTGTTGTTGGTTTTTGCACGCGGGAATTGTAGAAAGGGAAAATCATAGACCCATAGTTTACAGACTTAAGCCTGGCTCAAACTACGCGACTATCGGCCCGTTTCTTGGCTGAAAACCCCCCTTGCGACAATCGCTGGAACGTTACCCCCCAGGACCATCGCAAGCGATTGTCGGGGAAGATTTCCTCATCGTGTGCGACGTTCTAAGATAGAACTTTAGCAGCTCAAAGAGTCGGCGATCGCAAGTCGTAGAAATCAACACTGTTTGATATTTGCGACTGGAAATAGAACGTCGGGCATTGTCTCGGTGGCTGCGAGCAGCGATAAGATTGACAGTTGCGATTCTCTTCTAGTGTGTGGTGCACCCAGACGTCAAAATCGGACACATAATCGCTGGTCGTGTAGTTTGAGCCTGGCTTTAGTTGCCAGCAGCCACTTGCTCCCAACCCTTCGGTCTCTCCCCAACCCCCACACCATTATTTTCATTACATTACATTACAATTAGCTGACATTTTTATCCCAAAGTGACTTACAGTTATTTTACTTGGTTACTGTCCCTGGAGCAATGTAGGTTTTAGGTTAGCTCAAGGGCACTTTAGCCATGGATAGGGAGATGGGAAGGCCAACTCCATAACCATTAGGGCATGGCTGCCCCGATGTATTCCCATTCCCGTTCCTGTGTAGTCTTCAGGTGATCCAGCTGGTGTGATCCATCAGAGAGGGAACCACAGTGGCAGTAGTGGAGGCTGAGGTAGGGGTGAGGTAGGGAGCGTGCTTCACTAGCTAATCTGGGATAAAAATCTGATTACCAGAGAAAACCCATTACTGGGCCTGTCTTCCTCTTCCTCTTCCTCTTCGTCGTCTCTGGAGCCCTGCGTTCGATGTGATGTGGAGCTCGGTGAACAAACTGGCAGCTCATGAGCTTGCCTGTCTGTGGCCAGTCATGGATCCCACGGTGGGGCTTTAATTAAGTGACTTGTCAGGGGTAGAGGGAGATGGAGGGGGGCTTGGGGACGTGGGGAGTGTCACAGCATGCCGTGCGATGGCCGCTGGGACTGTGACGGTCACTCTTTTCCTGAGCCCTCCTTCCTATAGGCCTCCTCTAAAAATGGGTGAAGTTTACAATTTAAATGAGACCTGCATAGTAAGGGAGTCACTCTTCTTCTGTGTACTTAATTTTGACTGCACCGTACTCTACAGCAGTGTTTCCCAACCAGGGGTACGTGTACCACTAGGGGTACGCGAGCACACTGAAGGGGGTACTTGGAAAAATGTAATTTTAACAAATGCATGGAGCATAGTCACACTGGAATAGAAAAAGTAATGTAATACACTGGGATAGAAAAAGTAATGTAAAACACAAGTTAGGGGGTACTCGTGGCACAACAAAAAGGCTCGGGGGGTACATGAGACAAAAAAGGTTGGGAAACACTGCTGTATGTCGATCTCATTGGCACAAAGGTGGCTCTGCCCATCCTGTGCTTCTTAATGGGTGAGATGAAGCGTAAAAAGTGCAACCTTCAAAGAAGGGGATGTATCTGCTTCTCATAGTTGATGTAAGACTGTGACGGTGACTCCACTCCTGGACCATCCTACCTTATTCTCTAATAATGGGTGATGTTTGTAATTAAAGTGAGATCTGCATAGCAAGGGAATCACTCCACTTCTGTGTGTAACGTTGATTGCACCTCAGGTGCACTATGCATGAAGATGTAGGTGACACTACAAAGGTGACTCTTCCCACCCCATGCTCCTTCAGGGGGGACATTAGAAATACATGTGAAACCTGAATAATAAGGGAATGTCTCTGCTTCTATGTACTGTACGGTAGCCCCTTAACACTCACCATTCCAACACTAGAACGTTAGAATAGTCAGTGGGAAAAAAACGTTACTACCATAGTACCACACCACTATGACAATGCAAAGGGCCTTTAATTACAACTTTGTCATTGCCATTCTGGTAACAGCTAATTTATAACAGGGGCAGTGCCTGAAGGGGTTAAAAATCAAAAGTACAAAATCTCCCTCAATGCGGTTTTCTAAAGTAGTAACCCACTGACATAACACTCACCATCTTCAATCCTCCCTGGGCCTAGAAGTGACAGTAGTACTCTAATCCCAGCTGGTGTCAGTTTATTATGTCATTGAATCTCCTATCCCCCTGATTACGTATCGTAGTTCATCATGTTGCCTGAACATGGAGGACCCCCTCTTCAAATGTGAAATTGTACATTAAGCCAATAAGAACATTTCAAATTGGTGACATTTGGCACTGAATACTTTGGACTCGATCTGAAAAGTCGCACTTCACCTCAGCCAGCACCTCCTGGAAGTAGAGCTTTTCTTGAGACCTTTCAACAAGCAGAACTACTGTACCTCCTCAGAATAGAGGAGCACCTTTAATCTTACATGGCCAGAGGAATAAATCATTTGCCCTACAGAAGAGAACAAGGAATGAACGTCTTTTTCTCTTGTCCTTGCCCAGATTTTCTTTTCTCTGGCCAGCCATGTCCTGTGATAAAGCATTTCTTTTTTTTCTTGGATAGTGTGTGAGAGAGGAAGAGAGTGTCATGATAAGCAGCTTATTTCATGAACAAAATGTGGATTTCGGAATAAAGAGCCGGTCCGTCTAGGCTGGGGTGAAAGGCAGTCATGCTCTCTCTCTCTCTCTCTCTCTCTCTCTCTCTCTCTCTCTCTCTCTCTCTCTCTCTCTCTCTCTCTCTCTCTCTCTCTATGAAGCCCTTAGTTTGCACAGATCCTCTTAATTCAGACACGCTGTACTGTAGCTGCCGCCTGCAGACAACGGGGAAGAGCTGATGGGCTTGGCAATTATTCCTCCTTCCCTGTAGTCTCTCCGCTCTATCGGTCTCTCCCTCTCGCATTCTCTATCTCCTTCTTTCTTTCTCTTCCTCTCTCACCACCCTTTCTCTCTCACTCTCTCTTTGTGCATTCCCCTTTTTGTCCTTCACTGACCTTTAACTCTGGGTGTGTATGCAGAGAAACTGTAATGAGTTGCACGGATGGCAGCAGACTCGGAGACGGACCTTTCCCGGAGCTGCTGAACCAGGGTCGGCTGTAGGCCGTTGGCAGCATTTGCTCTGGTGCTGTGGGACGGCTGAAACATTCTGAATGCGTTTCTATTGTTGTGACTTGTTGTGATGCACCATATGTCAATGGGCAATGCCGATATCAGCCCAGAATTGCTCCAGAACTTAATATCCCTGTTGGCGAACAAATAAATTCGACCTCAAGACTTGTTCTCGGACTCACTCACCCCAGCTAGGCAGCTGTGGTGATGTGCTGCAGGGTGGAGGTTTTTTATATGCTTCTGTGTTTTTTTTAACCTTTCACAGCATATGTCAGTGGGCAATGCGGAGCCTTCAGGGTGTCAAATGAATCGATGAAAGGGCTGTTGTGTGTTGCAGTGTAATTATGTCATTGGCCACTTGACTCCGTAAGGCAGTATCACCCTGTAAAGTTGCATCAGAGCGTTTACAGAACTACTACAGAATATTCAGTGTGTGCCCCATCCAAACGGTGGTTTTGTGATTGCTATTACATTGTTTTTAAAAAGATTTTTTTTGTTTTTTGCTTTTAATAAGAGGTGGACAGAAAACGGTTGGGAGAGAGAGATGGGGTAGGGTTGGGAAATGACCACTGGATGAATCGAACCCGGGTGTCCGTCAAAACTGTATGGTGCCTCAGCCAATGCCTAGGGGTTTTGTTGAAGGCTTATTAATGAATCATGTGTGTTTTTGTATGTCACAGCATATGTCAATGGCCAACGGGAATGTTGCAGTGGATGCCTCCTTCATGCAGACGCTGTGGAACGTTCAGCCAACCTGCTCAGGCAGCAACGTGGCAGTAGGTATGTGACAGCAGTCTGGCTAAGCCTGCATGACACAAACATGCTACTGTGCTTGTAGTGTTGTAAGTATTACGTATTATTGGTGACACTTCACTTGACGCTGGCGTCATAGATATGACATAACAGTGTCACAACAGTGTCTGAACCCAGTCATGCACATGCCATAAACATTATGTCCATGTCATTCGACTATGATAAAGACAGCCCTAATAATGTCAACTTTTCCTGACCATAAGACATTTATGACATTGACATAGTGTTGATGACTCGTCCATGACTGGGTCATGACACTCATGTCATGCGTATGACGCAGGTGTCAATATAAGTGTATTATGTAAGTAATCAAGTAAAGCTTGATTTAGAGGCTACAACAGTGCTATGCATATTGTGAAAGCTAGAATAAATGAACAATTCTGACCTGAACATGCCACTCTAATAGTGACTTAGAATACAGTGTTCTGTAATGTTTGCTAGAAAACGAAGGTTATGTATATAACCACGGTTCTATGAGTTCCGGATGACCGCCAGGCGGTGCTTTCAGCACTGAATGATCCATCGCATGCTCATGCAGGTCGAGAGATAATAACAAAATTGTCACTTGTGACCCGGGTGACGCGCATGCGCATTCCGCCCTACTCCGGAACTTAAGGCATGCGTGCCCCGGAAGTCCTCGCTTGGCAATCTTCTCGTCAGTATTCCGAGTGACAGCCAAGGCCTGGCGGTCATCCGGAACTCATAGAACCGTGGTTATATACATAACCTTCGTTCTATTTCGTTCCTTCTGACCGCCAGGCGGTGCTTTCAGCACTGGATGACTAGTACCAACATGGTCACGAGGAAGACCAATGCACCCAGTCTGAAGGCTTATGTAGAGCCCCGCAGCGTCGCCGTGGCCAGGGAGTTGCGAGTTGCCACGTTGATCCTGTAGAACCGGGCAAACGTACATGTTGACGTCCAAGATGCAGCAGCACAGACGTCGGGTAGCGGGACTCCCCTCAGGGCCGCCCATGATGTAGTCACACTCCGTGTGGAATGACCTCAAACTCCTTGAGGCACTGCCCGGCCACTGGACGTGTATGCATATGCAATGGCATCTACGATCCACGTCGACAACCTCTGCTTGGATAATGCCTGATCCCGCCTACTCCGAGTGGCAGACGAACAGGCGATCGGACTGCCGAGACCCGGAAGTCGTTCTCACATAGCCCTCCAAGGCCCGTACTGGGCAGAGCAGGGCATCAGTCAGCTCGTCGTCACCCACCTGGGTGGAAGAGTCGAAGGCCACCAGTCTGAGAGGGACTTTGACATAAGACGTCGGCAAACCTTAGGCAGAAACGAGGGGTTGGGCCATAGGGTAACCCAAGAGTCCTCAGGGCCCCACTGCAGACATTCCCGACTAACCGAGAGGGCATGCAACTCACCTACTCTCTTGGCCGAAGCCACTGCCAGGAGGAAGGCCGTCTTCAGAGAAAGCCACTCGAGCTCAGCGTCCTCGAGAGGTTCGAAGGGCGCTCTGCGTAATGCCTCCAGTACCAGGGGCAGATCCCACGGTGGCGTCGGGGCCCGGCGCGGCGGCCTCAGCCGTAGAGCCCCCTTCAGAAAGCGCTTGACCAGCGCATGTGAGCCCACTGTCAGGCCCTCCACTTTGGAACGCATAGCCGATATCACCGGCGTGTACACCCTGATGGTGGAAGGCGCAAGACCTCTGTCAAAGAGGGACTGCAGAAATGTAAGGATGGCTGGTACATTACAAGTCGTCGGCTCCAAGTCCCGTTCGTCGCACCACGTAACGAACAGGTTCCACCTGTTCCTGTACAAGGCATTGGTAGAGGGTGCGCGAGAGTGTGAGATGGTACGCGCAACCGCCGGATCACACACTGCTAGCATGGGGTCGGGCCCCTGAGAGGCCACACCCACAGTCGTAGGCAAGCCGGGTTCGGATGCCAGAGCTGACCGTCCAGTTGAGAGAGGAGGTCCATCCGCCGGGGGAGTCGCCACGGCTCCCTGTCCAGCATGCCGTATAGCACTGGAAACCAAGGCCTCCCGGGCCACCGGGGAGCCACAAGGAGGGTCCGGTGGCCGTCTCTCCTGATCCGCTCCAGGGTGGGTAGTTTGAGAGGGAGTGGCGGGTAAGTGAAAAGGAGTGTCCTCGGCCACACGTGAGCTAGCGCGTCCTGGCCCAGTGGACCCACAGGCTGCCCGAGGGAGAACCACAGGTCCAAAGGTCCACCTGCGCCAATCCGTACCTGTGCCACATGGCCTGTACCACTTCCGGATGTAGCCTCCATTCGCCAGGAGGAGGGTGACCCCGGGACAGAAGATCGGCAGCAGAGTTCAGAACGCCGGGCAAGTACATCGCCCTCAGGCTCAGAAGATGCGGATAGGCCCAGGGAAGCAGCCGCTGCGTCAGCCTCAGGGAGGACCGGGACGTTGTCCCCCTTGGAGGTTGATGTGGTGCACCACCGATGTATCGTCTGACCGTACCAAGACATGTCTCCCCGCAAGCCAGGGTAGGAAATGCTTGAGGGCCATCATGACCGCCAGTAGTCCGAGGTCGTTGATGTGCAGCAGTTGTTGTTGAGGGCTCCATAAGCCGCGAGCAGTCCTGTACTGCCATACTGCACCCCAGCCGGCCAGAGAGGCGTCTGTGGTCAATACTTCTCTGCGGTGTACAATGAGGCCCATGGGCACCCCGTGAGTCAGGCGGGAGCGCCCCCTCCACGGACGAAGGCAGAGAATGCAGCCGGAGGAAACTTTGATCCGCCCGTGGCGGTGGTGCTGGGGGTGCAAGCCTAGAGCGTTCACCCACACTTGCAGAGGCCTCAGTACGAGTAGGCCTAGAGGGACAATGCGGGACGCCGCAGTGAGTATACCAAGCAACACTTGAAAGGAGTGAAGTGTGTGGGACGTGCCTCTGCGGAATCGGCTCACCCTTTGGATGATGGCATCGACATGTAGGTCGGATGGGCGTGCAGTCATCCGCCGGGAGTCCAACCGGATGCCAAGGAAGACAGTCTCCTGCGCCGGTGTCAGTGAGCTCTACTTGAGGTTCACGGAGATGCCCAGTGCCGCGACGTGGGCAAGCAGGCTGGCCGAATCCCGGAGTGCCTGCTCCCTGGTTTCTGAGCAGAGGAGCCAGTCGTTCCGGTATGGAAATACCCGCATCCCGCTGCTTTGAAGCGGGGCGAGCGCAGCTGCCACAACCCTGGTGAACACCCTGGGCGCCAGGGAAATGCCGAACGGCAGGACTTTAAATCGATAGGCCCGTCCCTCGGAGGCGAATCGCAGGAACTGTCGATGCCGAAGCGCAATGGGCACGTGCGAGTATGCGACGGTCAGGTCCACGGAGGTGAACCAGTCGCCCTCCAGGACGCCGGACAACACATCGTCCGTGCGCAGCATAAGGAACCTCAAGGTCTTGATATGTCTGTTGAGGGGCCGCAGGTCTAGAATGGAGCGAAGCCCGCCCCCTTTCTTCGGGATAATAAAGGAAGTGGAATAACACCCACCGTCTTGTGAGGACGGCCCGAGTTCTTCTATCGCCCCCTTGAGTAGGAGGGTCTGGACCTCCTGGCGTAGGGCCAGGGCCGTGATGTTGTCCCGGACCCTGGTCACCCCGGGAGACAACGGCAACACCCTTGGGTCAGATGTCGTCGCTTCCCAGTGTGCCAGTTGGCGACTGGTGAAGCGACCGACCGCCGGGAGGGGGCAGTCACTGGCGCCGGCCCCGCCTACCGCCACCCCTAGGGGGGCGCGGGCTAGGCGAGTTCCCCCAGGAGGATCGCTGGACCGCCGTCGGCTGACGAAATCCGTCACGTGGCGATCGACGGGGCTGTGGGGCAGGAGGAGGTCTCCGGGGAGGCTGGCGTCCAGCGGAGGTAGGTCCCCGTCCTCGAGCGGAGAGCCGATGGAGGCTCGCAAATTGCTGCCTGGCCTGGGTGACTTGCACACCACGTTGCAGCGCGTCCTGGGCAGCAGGTCCAAACAGGTGTCCCGGGACCACAGGTAGTGAGCGGAGTGTCCTCCTATTAGGCCCCGCCAGTGGGGATTGTGCCAGCCAAACTTGTCGCCGTGCCAAGGTCATGTTGGACATGGCCCCGCCCTGCTAACGCGTCATGTAGGCGAACGCCTGCAGTGTAGCATCCGAGAGGTCGAGGATTGCCCGGCCAACTCCAGCCGTCTTGAGGGACTGGGACAAGGCCAGCAGGACGTGGGACATCGAATCGCCAATGCGGGTCGTGCGCGCAGCCGCATCATATCCCCGGCAAAGGTAGTCGTCCGTGACACGGCACTGTGGCAGGGGGCAGCGGGCGTCCGGCCTCAGAGCGTCCTCTGGAGAGATGACCATGGCGGCTAGCGCCGGGGCGACCCCCGGCATGGTATCAAGGCCAAGTGCTGCGGCACCTTGCATGCTGGCCAACGCCCGGTCGTCAGAGGTCCTGTGCGCATAGCGTCTAGGATCCGCCCAGCAACGCTGTAGTTCGGCCATATAGGGGGCGGACGGGGGCACAATAAGATCCACAGGGGTGGTGGGCAGTTGGAAAAACGCACTCCTGGAGGCCGGCTCCGCCGCCGGGACATCAAGCCCCAACTGGGCCAGGGCCATCCTCAGGGCAGGTCTCACCACCGACCCTTGAGCTCACACAGAGCTCTTCGTGGAGCTACGGCCGGAGACAGGGTCCTCGTCGCCTTCACCACCAGTGCTGGCCGACCGACCGTGCCATGCATCGACAACCGCCAGGTTCTCCGAAGCTCTGGTCGAGATGACATCCTCATCATGGACCGGCTCCATCGGGGACAGCTCCGGCGGGACCGCCGGAAGTGCAGCCTCAGCAGCAGACACCGCGGTGGCTGACGCCGTTGTAGTCGGAGCCTCAAGCCGCTGCTGGAGCAGGGCCTTGAGTCCCTCCAGCTCGGAGGCCATCTTGTCCATCCTCCGAGCGACCATATCGACCTTGGCGACCTTCACCGGAACCTGGAGGGAAGGCACGTGTGTGCGTCGCTCCTGAGGGCCGCCATGCCAGGCAGGCTGCCGCGCTCTCTCCACCCGGGCAATCCTGTCTCTCCGGGTGGGCACATTCAGACACATGCAGTGCGTACAAGCCAGTTCAGTAAGTCCCTGTCGCAGGTGGTTGAGGCCAAGGCAGTCAGGACAGTGCTCGTGCCCGTCCTCGGGGTCGAGCGGGGCACGACAGTCCACATAAAGGAACATAATGGCAACAGTAGCGGCCGTAGGGGCGCAGACACCCACAGGCACTTGAAAGGTTAATGTAGGGGCGAAACCACCCTCAGTAAACGACAAAAAAGCCAGCAACTGCCGTAGAGGCGGAACACCCTCGGTCAGAGACCGCCGGAAAACGCAGGATAATAAACTGCCGTAGGAGGAAGAAACACCCTCAGACAGAGACTGCAGGAAAACAGTATAAACCGTCGCAGAGGCGGAAACACCCTCGGCCAGAGACTGCAGTAAAACACAGGAAAATAGCATAAACTGCCGTGGAGGCGTACACACCCCCGGTCCGAAATACATAGAACGTCCAGTCTTGACTCACGGTAAAGGGACACTGTGTGAGATTTGTAGCCGTTTTATTCCCAGAAGCTATGCCATCCATGCACTAATGGTACCTTTTTCACAAATACTTACCATCACCATCAAATACGAAGTATTGATTATGACTGGAAAAATTGCACTCTGCATACACGAAAAGGGGGATCCTCTCCAGGCCCATGTTGGATTTCCAAAAATAGCCATTTTAAGCTGAAAAAATGAGCCCACTTGGACCATACTAGGGAATAGTCGTGTAATACGTAGCAAACTACCATGTCAGACCAAATTTGGCAATAGGCAGCTCAATGTCAATAAGCAGCATAGTTGCAGTACCCTTTTTGACCATGTCCTGCACAGTGTCCCTGTAAGCGTAATTGTTCCCTTTTTGTACAATAACAAAAACGACACTGAATGAGTGGAAATATGGTAGGGAGTAGTAGTCAAACTGTCGAGGAGGCGGAAACACCCCTGGACAGCAATAATCAACCAAAACGGAGCGGGGACACCCTCAAGTATTGACAACCGCAGCGGAGGCGGAAACACCCCCGGAGAGAAATAATCAGAAACTGTCACTGG
Source organism: Engraulis encrasicolus (assembly GCF_034702125.1). NCBI lineage: Eukaryota > Metazoa > Chordata > Actinopteri > Clupeiformes > Engraulidae > Engraulis > Engraulis encrasicolus. Next base: position 2,271,783 of record NC_085874.1, read on the forward strand.
CGTGTAGGCGCAGACACCCTCGGCCAGGAAAATCTCACTCTTCAAAAGTAGGGAGGCGACACTAGGAAGTCGCGGATAGCATCCAAAAGGGCAAAACTTGATCGCAATCGGGAGCTGAGGGGCGAAAACACCGACGGTCCACAACACAGACAACGCGTAACAGTCGAAAGATAACAGTAGTGAAACACAAGAAAGTTATAAACAGAAAAGCAGTACCAGCCGAAGCGGCGGAAACGCCTCTGCGTCCGTGGGTAGCCCAAGGCGAAATCACCCACGGCCAAACAAACCCAGAATACGACTGTTACCGAGCGTGAAAAACTACTCAAGGCGTTTCAAAACACAAAACACAAACGACCGCTACAGGCTAACAGGCGAACGCACCCACAACAGAGCAGACGCAGCATCACATTAGCCACAATGCTAACAATACCGAGGCGCCGTCAGGCGTGAACACCTGCGAGACGCGCAGCTAGAAATCCTCCGCAGGGCGAGA
>NC_085874.1:2277275-2287275 GCF_034702125.1 Engraulis encrasicolus
TTGAATTTAGCACTCACTGTTGGTACTACTCTGAGGGTAATGACTCACTAGCACGACCCATCGCATCGCGCTGTCCTATACATTTTCAATGACAAGTGATTTTGGTCCTGCATTTCACGGCGGGTACACAAGGCAACGTGATGGGCCCTTGCAACGTCTCCAAAAGATCAGAAATCTCCAAGTTCATGCAAATTCACCATATCGCTGAGTATTGCCCCACAGCCAAGCAAGACCCAAGGGCAGGCTGTACAGTGGTCCAGTCACAAGCAGAGCAGTTGCATATCAATATGACAACAGTTATCAAAGCAGCTTCAAGGACGACCGTGACGTGTTTGGTGTTGCAATGTGATGTTTAAAGTGAAAGTGAACGCCCACCCGTGAAACTCTAACCCCCATTGTCATTATGGCACAGCACTCCACTGCACACAAGTGCACACTGCACACAATGAAATTGCATTTATGCCTCACCCGTGTAAGGGTGCCCTTGTAAGTCTGATGCCCTAACCGTTTACCCGTGACTGCCCCGTTTGCATTGAGTGCTGATGGATCAGCAATACAGCAATCTCAGCTCCATGCAACTCAGCATACTGTGGGTCTTTATCACTTATTCCACCACCATGCGGCATCCAGAGTACACAGAAACAGTAACTGAGAAACACAAAGCAGAGGCAGAGGCAGAGGAAGAAGAGTCAGGACACAGGAAGAGGAAGAGGAAGAGTTAGAGGTAGGGGCCAGAGCTGTGCAGCCAAGCTTAGCCAAACAGGATTCGCTCCAGTGGTGTAGAGCTGTGGCTCATTTACCATGCGTGTGTGTGTGTGTGTGTGTGTGTGTGTGTGTGTGTGTGTGTGTGTGTGTGTGTGTGTGTGTGTGTGTGTGTGTGTGTGTGTGTGTGTGTGTGTGTGTGTGTGTGTGTGTGTGTGTGTGTGTGTGTGTGTGTGTGTGTGTGTGTGTGTGTGTGTGTGTCTGTGTGTGTGTGTGTGTGTGCGTAAATCAGTAAGTAAGTACATTTTATTTATAAAGCACATGAAACAGTGCAAAACTCAATAAATCTCCCCCCACTCACATTTGCCTCTAACTTTCTGCCCTAAATGTTCCCACTGGATTATCATTCAGGGACAATATTGCTCAAATATGAGCTGAATCTGTAATTAGAGTGGTGCTTCTTAGGGTGGTAATTGGATTCGAACGACATTAATGAGAAAAGTCGCAATAACAGTCCATGCATGGTTTTATGGAAAACAATAATGCATATCCTTTATGACTGCCATTAGCTATGCAGTCAACTTCATGACACTGGTGGTGAGTCATCAGAGACACTCACTTTTACATGCTCTCTGTCTGGATGCAGACTACAGTACAGAAATGGCACCATGTCACAATACTGCCAGTGATAATTCAATACTTATAGAGTTGATTTCACTACCTCAACAGTGTGTTTAGTCCCAGAGTCCTAGTCTCGAAGAGTTATATTAACACTGCATTTTATTTTACCTTGGAACTCGTATGATTTAGGGCTCTTGCTGTCCTCTGAGGTGTTATTTGATCTGACTTGGAGAGAGAATAAAAGGGTTTTCCGGCTGTTTTGATACTTAAAAGAGCTAAAAGCAGCTAGCTGTATTACTCAGTGGACTGTTCAGAAGCTTCGGGATCAGTCAGCTTTGAATTTTAGCATGCAGTCCTCATTTGTGTCTTTTGTTCTCTCTCTCTCTCTCTCTCTCTCTCTCTCTCTCTCTCTCTCTCTCTCTCTCTCTCTCTCTCTCTTTCTCTCTCTCTCTCTCTGCCTGTCTCTCTCATCTTCTTCTGCGGGCAGGAAAAACTGGAGTCTGGCCCAAAGCGAGACATTGAAGGCATGGGCGTGGCTGAGATCAAATACGGAGACTCCAGCTGCTTCGTCATGCACGTGGCCACCGGGCTTTGGCTGTCTTACCAGGCGCCCGACGCAAAATCCTCACGCTTAGGACCCCTCAAGAGAAGGGTGAGTAAATACAAAGGCACAACACAGCACACACACTGGGTTCATTCTAATATGCAGACTCCCATCCTCCCTTGCTCACTTGTCTCCTTGTGGCCTCGTCGTGATGACGTCACGACAATAGAATTGTATTTCAATATCTTGCAAAAACTTAATTCTAGCATAATTTTCTCATTTGCAAATGGGATAGTGAATGAAGAATAGTCCTCCAAAAGTTGTTGTGGCTAGGCTGACAGCGGGAAAACTTTGTTGTTTTCTCCACAGAGGCAGGGCGTCAGCGAAACGCGAGGCCACAAGCACAGACCGGGAGTCCGCATATTGGAATCCGCCCACTGTTGCGTATCGCCAGTTGGTCGTAAAACTATCAGGTTTTCACATCATCACAACAAAAAGCAGTGGCTCATATTAATGCGTTGAGCCCTGTGCTAAGTGAACGCTTCTTTCTTTTTATTATGTGATGACACTTATGCATTTTCGGTGCAGAACACATGCACATAAATCGCGGCCCTTAAAGGCAGGATGGCAACATATTGCAGCTCTCATTACACTTACGTCATTGACCAGGACTAATCAGGTATAGGGTCTAACTCGGTGCAAGTGTAGATGTGCATACAGTTCGTGCTCCAGGAGTGTGTGTGAACTAAATGGGGCGGCACACGCTAAGGTGTGATAACGAGACAGACATGGCCCATGAACCTCCACTGGGCAAGGCGACAGATTAACTGTTGAAGGGTGCCTGTGTCTGTCTGCCAGTGTACACACAGTGGCAACTACTGTACACACACACACACACACACACACACACACACACACACACACACACACACACACACACACACACACACACACACACACACACACACACACACACACACACACACACACACACACACACACCTCTGTTTCTGTCTCTCTCTCTCACACACACTCACACACACACAATCTCCTCCCAAAATCACATTACACTATCACTCTCACTCCACTCCACTCCTCTCTTCTCCACCCCACCCGACCCCACGCCTCACCCCAATAATGAAGGCCCAGCCAAAAGCAACAGCAGCCACCGCTGCCGGCACGTGCCGCCCTGTAACCGCTGTGGGTGTTGGTCCCGTGCCCACTCACTCCCCCAGCCTACTCCAGGAAGCTGTCGCGCTACGCGCCATAATCCCACGCCTACAGTATGCTGATGAAGCTGTCCCATTAGCCTGACACTAAGTGTGCAGAACAACAGAGCTGGGGTGCCCACTTTCTAGAATGAAATCCATCTACCCCTACCACACCCCACACCCCACCCCCCGCCGCCACTTCCATTCACTCCACATTCTCTCTTAGGGTGACCAGCTGTCCGGACTTCGGCCGGACAACCCCGCCCCTTAACTTTCTATCCTAGCGTCCTCGCGCCGCACCCATTGCTTCGACTTGCCGAATCCCCGCCTCCGTGGAGAAAACAGTGAAGTTGGCATTCTAAACTGTAGGCAGAAATCAGGGAACAGCGCTGCCATCTTACCTCAGACTAACTCAGCTGCCAACAACAGTTTTACTTGTATAACAATATTTTTTGGGGGAAGGATTTTCGCATTTCATTACCTCACTCCGATAAAGGAGTCATCAGTACCACTAACTTAATATTGTATCAGAGATGGCAGGTTACGATAGACAAATCCCTCCGTTGTTGTCTGTGTAGGCTATTTCATAATTTTTTCAAAATGTATTTTGGATAGTCATGCATTCGTAGGCCTAATAGCCAACAATTAATTTGATTTACTTTACTCAAAGTTGGTCAGAAGTGTGTTTATCAGCGGTGTTTTAAGGGAGGCAAACCGCTTCTGTCAACCTTTTTTTTCATGCAGACGCTGGATAACCAACAACACGAGCTCAAAATACAGACAGCGCCCGTGCAGAAAGACGTTTCTTTGCCCTGTTTGTAAAGTTGTGAGAGCCCTCGTATCGTTGTAAGGACATTTAGCGGGCAAACTTAGTTGCACTATGCGTTGCCACCAGTGCATGAAAAAATAGGAAACAGACAGTAGACAATAATATAGGCTAGAGTTATCTTATTTAACTTTCATACAGTCAGTTAATGAACTTCATATAGGGCTATTGCACGGACATTTCCCCGACATAAGGAGACAGCAATACAGTTAATTCGCTGTGCGATGTCTGGGGTTACATCTGGAGTAACATGGCGGCCGCAGATATCGGAAACGCGACCGACTGTCAAGGTCTAGTTTGCGTCAATGACGTTGCCTCGCATCTCGAGGCCATAAGCAAAAGGCTAGGAGGAAAGGAAAGACAAAGAGAGGGACACACGGACGTCGTGAACAAGTCGTAAAAACGGACCGATGGCCACCCTATTCTCTCTGCTCCTTGCTAGTGCTCGCCCACACACCCCCCCCCCTCCTAAGTTAGATGGAAGAGGCGTTTGATGATCCAAATGTGTCTTGTTGACCGTCTCAACAGCAAACTAAGGTGGTATCTTACCCTTATTACTATACTGTACAACACCAACCCCGTCCACCACTTTCCCCCTACCCCCTGCTATTGCACACACAGATACATACAGACGCACGCACACACACACACACACACACACACACACACACACACACACACACACACACACACGCGCACACACACACACGCACACGCACACGCACACGCACACACGCTTTCCCCCTGTATTTAGTATGAAAAGTTTGTTTTATGTGTTTTACCGACCAATTGTCTCACAACACACCACCGCCAGCGTTTGTTTTGATGAGGTTTTCCCTGAAGTGGCTGACGTCTTCTCTTCCTTGTTTGTTTTGTAATGAAGGGAGCCAGAGATTGCTTGTAACCTAATTTTCTTCAGAGGGATTGTTACGTCGAGGTTATATTAGTTTACTGTAAAAAAAAAAATGATGGTTGGCCCCAGGCCAAATTGTGTTCATTGAGGAGTCCTGGAAGCGACAGCAAGCTCCATTTCATTAGGAAAATTTCTGCAGACCGTAAGCAACATCCGTGGAATCATCTGGATGCATAATACTCTGACGCTGCATTTTCCATACAAAGGATAGCCTACCACTAAATGTGATTCATGTTTTACTGATCGGAAGCAGTGTCCAGGAACTATGGTGGCTATATATGTATTGTATTATAAAATAGAAAATTAGCTATTGTATTTTTATTATGTATACAAATATATGTATATATATCTTAAAGGGACACTGTGTGAGATTTTTAGTTGTTTATTTCCAGAATTCATGCTGCCCATTCACTAATGTTACCTTTTTGATGAATACTTACCTCCACCATCAAATTCTAAGTATTCATTATGACTGGAAAAATTGCACTTTTCATACATGAAAAGGGGAATCTTCTCCATGGTCCGCCATTTTGAATTTCCAAAAATAGCCACTTTTAGCTGCAAAAATGACTGTACTCTTGGACCATTTTAGAAAATATTTGTTTATTACTTAGTAAACTTTAATGTAAAGATCAAATTTGGCAATAGGCAGCCCAGTTTCAATGACCAGCATAGGTGCAGTACCTTTTTTGACCATTTCCTGCACAGTGTCCCTTTAAGGGCAAAGTTGGAAATTAAATAGACAACAGCTGATGAGTTGACTGTTGCCATGGAGATAATGGTGAGGTTGATGTGAAAAACGTGAGTGGAGATAGTCATGGCCGTATGCATAAGGCAACGGACAAACTGTGTTAGCTACACATACACTACTGGATGTGTTTGCTATTTAGCCTACTCCTGTGTTTCCCGCCAAATTTTTGTTAGTGAAGGTGGTGGGAGTTTAGCCGGTAACCTATCAGAGATGTGTGACCATCATCATTGGAAAAGCCATGCTGTGCAGTGTCATATAATATGTTGAAAAGTAAAAGTAAAAGTAGCTGAAATAATGATGTGCTGATATGTGGTATGTCCTAAATGTTCACCACCACACCACCAGATTCATGATCATCACCTCTGTCTCCCTCACAGGCCTTCCTGTACCCAGAGGGCCACATGGACGACGGCCTGATCCTTCAGCTGTGCCAGCATGAGGAGTCCAGGGCCGCGCGTATCATCCGCAACACCACATCTCTCTTTACGCAATTCATCACGTAAGACACTCACACTCAATCAGCAGTAACCCACTGATAATAGTCTGGTGAAACAAAAAAATGGGGCGCACCATGCTTCAAGTGTTTTTTTAACTTGCGCAAAGGCATTTCGCGAGGCGTGTGCCTCTTTCAGTGTGCAATAATGTAACAATGTGAAACCACACACACCCATTACCACACCCCATTGCCAACAACCAATGAAATTGAAATAGTCCATTAGTCCATGAATCACAAGTATTCATACATTCATACACAATACAGAAAATGTAAATACTGTATATACAATAGTCCGAAGTAACCAAAACATGATTACATCCTCAGAACGTTTTGCTCTTTGCATACTTAGCACCTTGATCACTGGAATGCAAGAGATAATCATTGTTTCATTGGCTACATTGGTTCAGGAGGTGTGCTCCTTTGATTTGTTGAACAGTAAGCCTGCCCTTTTGTACAATAGCATCAAGTAAGAGTCATATTGTACCATCAAGTAAGAGAGTTACATTGTTGAAGGAGTAGGTTAAAGCCTGCACATCCAAATGTCTGGCCTGGGAGCAGGACAACAACTTGTCCAGATAAAAGAGAAAAAGGTCTGCTCCAACTGGGAGCAAAAAAAGTAATCTTTAATAAGAAGTAATCTTTTTTCTTTATTTAATCAATACAGTTACATTGTGCTATATCCTGCTGGGAGACAATGGTCGCAGGCTGTGAACCCAGTTGGCTATGAGGTTAAGTGGGGTGAATAAATGCCAACTGTCATGTAACCTCCTCCTGACACCGCAGATACATTTACACCAGTGGTTCCCAAACTTTTTCCGTCTAAGATCCCCTTTTGGATCTAAGAATATTTTTTCGACTACCACCAACCCTCCCCCCCATCTCCCATTTTTCAAAGCAAATCATATTTTTGTTAAACTTCAGTGTAAATCACCAGGATGGTAAATACATGTGTTACCCACTGAATGTATAGAAACTATGGTTATAAAAGATTCAAGATTTTAAACAATCCCTTCTCTCCGTGACCCTCCTGCAGTACCTCAGCGTCCCCCTTAGGGATCCCAACTCCTAGTTTGGGAACCACTGATTTACACTATGGCTAAGGATGTCTTATCATCAGGACTGTTCATTCTGAGGAGGCAGGAGACCTCACAGTATAGACAGAGAGACAGACCGAGCTCTCACAGTAAAGCTGAAATTCGCATATCCTCTTCCCCCATATTCCTCCTCTCACTTTCCCACATGGCATTACAGTGTATCAGAAGGGATATCTTATCCTTCATTCTTCTGAGACCACAGAATTCTCACATTTTGTGGCAATGAAACTGAAGCTCTTCCTTATCTTGTTTTTCTCAAAGTCCCTTTTATTCTCTCCGTGTCTTTTCACACCGCAGTGCAGTATATCAGTAAGGTTATCGGTCTATCAGAACTGTTTCCGTCTTGTGATTGAAACTGAAAGCCCATATTTTCAAAGCAGTCTATCTGTGGGTTTTTTGCGGAAAAGCTCTTATTTTTTATGGTAACCTTTTTCTTTTCTTGTCTCTCACACTTTTATGATCAAGTCTCTTCATGTTTTGAATCTACCATGTTGTTGCAATTGCAGCAGATGTAAACATTACATGTATTGCGAAGATAAAAACAAACACATTTAAAATGCTAGAAGTTTTTCAATTTGGCATTCACCATTCAGCCATGTTGAATGACTGTGTAAAACCATTTAAACCTCCCAACGCAATTTCCCTTTGTATCTATTTTTCTTTATTCCCCATTCCAAATGTATTTCTCTGCCCTCCTCCATCTAACATATTTGAACTTCCCTATAATTCCACTGAACTCAATTTCTGCCCTCCTTTCACATCCACCCTCCCTACACTGCCCAAATGTACTTATAGGTCTACGTCAATAAAATACCATTAACTTTGTTCCCTCTCATGTGTTCCCTCTAGTGTGTATTTTAAATTTAATTTCACTTTATTTACTTTTTAATTTTACTTTATTGACCCATCTCTCTCTCTCTCTCTCTCTCTCTCTCTCTCTCTCTCTCTCTCTCTCTCTCTCTCTCTCTCTCTCTCTCTCTCTCTCTCTCTCTCTCTCCTCTCCCAGTGCTCTGGACAGCCTGAGTGGTGAGAAGAGTGGCGAGGTGAGTCTGCCGGTGGGGGAGGTGATGGACACCCTGAATGACCTGATCGTCTACTTCCAGCAGCCCGACTCCGCGCTGGAGCACGAGGAGAAGCAGAGGCAGCTCCGCTCACTCATCAAGCGCCAGGACCTCTTCAAGGAGGAGGTGGGGAGACACACACACACACACAAACACGCACACGCACACACACACACACACACACACACACACACACACACACACACACACACACACACACACACACACACACACACACACACACACACACACACACACACACCGAACCGTATTAATCATCAAAGTCATGCAGTTGCAGCAAGGCTCTAACCCAGGACCCTTTCAGGGTAACGGTAGACATGGTGCAGCGCCAGGATTTGATTAAAAATGTAGCAAAATTGTGGTGAATTCTATTCCCTTCTTTACAGCATTTTATTTCCAAAAATACAGGAGCCCTTAAGTCCTTGATATTACAGCCCATGTTACCAGGACCTGTCGAAGACAGTGGTGAGCATGCTGACAAAGGATGCAAATTATCGATTAATTCATTAATTTTGTAGTTGATTGACCTTATCGTACTGTTTTTTTCCCCAAATCTCAATATTTCCCCAAAAAAACTGATTGAATTTTAAAAATATACAAATGAGATAAAATGCTGGATTTAAATTAAACTTATATTTATATTCTTTAATTCAAAGGTGATTGAAATGTTCCCACTGTTCACACCCCTCTTCTTCGCCAGTCAAGTGGACGATTCGGTTTTTTAAATCGATTAATGTTTTAATTGACCACCAGTCGATTAATCGATTCATTTTTGACATCCCTGATGCTGACTGTTGAACAGTATTCATTCATAACCCATTGTAGTGAAAGGTGAAGAGAAGACAAAAGCTTATCTGACACCAATGTAATTTACGAAGGTGGAACATGGCAGAGTATTTGCCATCTCAGAAGAATCACTTTGATACTACACGTGCCAAAACCTTTCTGTGTTCTTTTCAGTGTCACTGATGATAGACTGGCTTTGCCGCAGCAGTGAGTGCCTCACTTTGGGAAATCCCATTTACCAGCCTGCTGTAGTCGTCTGGCTGTTGTGTACTGTAGAGGCGACCAGGGAAAGGAGGTGACAGCGAGATGGCATCTCTAACTGGGAATTTTGTTACCGACACTGTCAGTGCCACTGTCACTTTACAAGCCCACTGCGGAGTTACCTGCCATAGTCAAAGAACCCTGGCAGACGGACTACTTATTATGTATGTCGAGACAGCAGTAACAAAAAGGCACAGGGGTTTCTCAGGAAAGAAAGAAGGCAGTGATAAGGCTCGTCGTGTATATGGTGTTGATGTGCTGTCAAAGCCATAGTTCCCGGCCTTTTAAAGCAACTCTAAACTCTGGGCTCAGGGCTTGTTTACCTTGTAACTTTGTCAGCAGTGTGTCAGCGGCGATAAAGCTTCAGTCGTTTTTTAATAAAACCTGGATAATCTTTCACAGTATCAAAGTGATTCTGTTAAGATGACAAATACTCATCATGTCATGTTTAACCTACATTGCATTGGTGTCAGATACGATTTTTCTCTTTTCTTCACCTCTCACTCCGATGGGTTATGAAACTTTGTATCTCTGACAAGGAGGTTATGTTTTTACCTTCACATGGAAGGATTGTGATAGCATGTCGAGGAGTCAGAATTTAGCTTAGAACTGTTTTTATTGCAATGATCTCATCAGAAACACATCCTGCATTCGAGGGAATGTCCATTGTAGAATAGACTAGAATAGAACAGAACCACCAACACATCCACCAC